>NC_090880.1:40561026-40603526 GCF_036669935.1 Montipora foliosa | reverse complement strand
CTGGCTTTACACCTGAAGCGTTTTTCAAATACTTTGCCAGGAACGGCGTCGTTTGAGGAAGCAACGTTATTTTCGACCATCGCCCAATTTCAGGTCGAACCACAGGCAGATGTGCCTCCTTGATGAGAAGCAAAAGAAACAGTTCTAAACTTACCGTTTAATGTTGTCAACCAAAGGTCCATAATTTGGGTCATTCAGTATGCACTGAAAGGACAGAAAAACATGAAGCATTGATTACATTGTATGTTACTTTACTGATTCATTTCATTTGATTGAAATTCCTTGGCAGTTATTCATTGTGTCCTTACCTGATGCACTTCACTTGCAAGTGTTTTGTTCTCTATCAGACCAAGAGGGTCTTTCATCATTTGACTCACAATTCCCTTGGGAGCTGGAATAAAAGTTAGGCAGACAAAAACAAGATGAGCAGTAATCTGGTTTGCTAATCACTCAGCTTGACGACCAATGGCCAATAATAGTGCCTCCTTTCACCATTCCTATCAGTGGGTGCTGCTTTCTACAAGTACCGTTAAATTCCGAAAATACGCCCCTCCGTGTATAAGCCCCTCCAAATATACGCCCCCCAAAGCGGCAACGCAAAAAACCCTCCGTTACATCGCCCCTCCAAATATAACCCCCCCCCCCCCCCCCCGGGAGCTTGTACTTGGAAAATTGCCCTCAAATACAAAGTAAAACAAAGCAAAAACGGTAAATTTACTTCCAACTATAAGGCTAGCCCAATCGATTTCGAAACGCAAATTTCCCTCCGTAGATAAGCCCCTCCGAATATAAGCCCTTCTAAAAATAAGCCCCTCGAAAAGGGCCTTTGAAAAATATAAGCCCCGGGGCTTATTTTCGGAATTTTACGGTATTTAACAGTACAGTGACTCCAATCAGAGACAAGTTGCAACAAACCAAATATGACCCTAATTAGATGCACGTGGATTTCAATATGCGTCACAAAGTGTCCCCTTCCTCTTCTCCTACACTTCAACATCACTCGTGTTTTGGAATTTTGACAATTTAAAATTGAATTGCTGCACATCAAGTACAGATAAACAACTGCATTTACCTTAAGCTGAAAATGACGCTAACCTTTATCCTTACTTTATTGTTGCAAATGGGTATGAAAGCCGAAGACGTTAAGGGACACTTTGTGTTGGATGTCAAAATTGGCCATGCATCTAATCAGATGCCCTTCTTGACACAAGAAACGACGAACGTTGGAAGTCAACAAGGAGCCCATCAATCTGGAGGCCTTAAGCTCAGAAAACTGCACACGACTAACCAACTCACATGGCCTTCTTGAAGTGCTTTCGAATTTCCTGACCTTAGCGTACAAAAGATTTAGACACACAAAGTCAATTGCATCAGTTTCAAAAAGAACACATACGATTTTCGCCATTGTAACTTGTGTGCGAAAGATGCCTTTCTAACACAATTCTTGCCAAGAGTGAATGTGACAGATCAACTTCTTCAGCTATTCTTAATAAAACTGGTTCACTTCCTTCCTGGGTCACTCCTTCCAGATACCTAAAACAGTAAAAGGTATGATGTAACAGTCAGTGTTTTGAGTGGAATGAATTTGACTGTGCTTTCGGCACTTTATAGTGGGCAATACTAAACCACTAAACAGCGAAACAAAGCTCCAAAGCACCATGTATGACCCCACCATACATCAAATACTGACCAAGAAAGTTGGATCTGAGATTTAATATTGTTTTAGGCCTAAAAAGTTATTGCTCCTAATTCATTGAGATTAAGATTAGCATTCAGATTAAGACTGAGATTAGGAGCAACAACTCGACTAATTAGGCCCAAAACTATATTTAATCTCAAATCCAACCTTCAACCTTCCACCCTCCATGAATGCCGGTGTGACCAGCATCATGTGATCATGTTGCGGGCTCAAGTTTAGAGCTCAACAAGGTCAACTTTTTTTGGTAAGTACTTTATGTATCCCTTATTATAATGTATTTAAATTATATTACAAAGCATTTAGACAAATACTCATGTACACCCTTTTTTTTTAAGTTGGCTGCTGACCAGGTACTGGGTTTCAATTGGATCACAGGCTCAAGCCAGGTTCACTTATTGTAGGAATAAATAACCCGGGAGCTCCACTTTTAGGCTAATGGCTAAATCTATATATTAGTAATGAGGTCTGGCTTTTTTTCTTGTACGCTAATTAGCTTCCTCTCACATTTTGAAAGATTGTCTGGACTCCAGGGGAACACGCTTTCAGTGTTCTCACCAGGAGTTTGTCTTAAGGAGTCACAGGGCCCCTTTTCCTGAAGAATAGGAGCCCTGCAGGAGCTTAAGCGGGACAAAGTTACTCGCACGCCATGACTAGTGTGGAAAAAAACCCCTCGTGATTTCTCTGCCCATTTCATCAACGCTTGTTCAAATTGGAACTCTTACAATGGTGGGCCTTCAACAATATTGTAAATGCATGATTTGTTTGCCCCGAGATAGATCTTACATACAAGTTGTGATCTCTTTGTCGGCATCATAGGCAATAATCCATTTCCATTCACTCTGAAAAACACGGTCTTTCTTCAATGAAATGGCTTTTTGACCTTGCTTGACGTTGATGTTGTACTCTTCATTGTCGTCTTCACCAGCGAGCGTTTCGATGATCTTCTACACTTTCTTAAATCCTTGGTAATTTTGGGTGAAGGAAAGGATCTAATTTTCTCCGTGCCACGACGAATAACATAAGCCCGCACTGTAAATTATCTGTTACACGTGGTACCTATAGCTACCTGATCCAATATGGCGGCCAAGATTTCGAAGCTGCGAAATGCTCGTTTGACTGACGACAATCATGAAATTGAAGGCTTTGAAAGCACTTTGAATATTTTGATAGAACTGTTTTCACTCGGTTGAAGAAGCAAGGAGCTGGAGTATTCGCTGGAATAAATGACTGCTAACTTGCTTCTAAAAGTCTGTTTTGCTCGTAGCATCCTTTTGCGCCCAAGTGGGCGCAATTTTGCATGACTTTTAATACGCCATTTCTATTTTTCTTGCGGGAATCCCGCAATGGCGCGGCCTAGTGAGAACACTGCTGCTTTTTGTGGAATGTCATAGAAGCCATGCAATTAACTTGACTATTAAAAAGTACTTTAAGAACTAGTATTTTTAGAATGATTAAAAAGAAACCAAACAAATCTATTGACATTCTTTGTAAGTTCACAGAGTAAAGAGCTCTAGAGAGTAAGTAAATTTACATATAAGTTTTGTGCTCAGTGAAAAAATTTCAATTCAGACCAGTTCACGTCTTGAGTTTATTCTATAACCTCTACCTTTCATAATAGTGTTCCATAACTTCTAACTTGTGATGTTTGTGGTGATTTTTTCTGGTCTTTTTCTGCAAACAAATGAAACAATAACATTAGAAGAAACCTAGAAAAATACCTTCAATTTGACATTTCAAACATTTGTCTCCCATCTACTTGCTACCAAATTTGTTATTGTCAGTTTCCATTAGTTTAACAGTGCTTCCAGCAAGTAACAACACCTATCAAAAAGCATCCGCAACTTCACTCAGAGAAGTTGGCTACTTTCTTCCTAAAATGAAGTCATTTATAAAGACAGATTCTTTCAAGCCTAAGACTAAAATTCATTTTGACAATGACACCAGTTGGTGACTCTACTTAACCCAGCCACTACCATCTTCAAATTTTATTGAAAGCGCTGGTTTAAAGGGGCGGTGTCATGCTATTTTAGTGAAGTGCCAAAACACTAAAAGATGTCTTTGCATCAACGAAGAAAATAATGCCGCAATAACCATTGAAGTGCACTGAAGCTATCCTTTGTTGTTTGCGGGCCAAGGATGGAAAGGATGGAAATGGATTGAAACTTGAAAAACATTGGCCACTTTTTTCAAGGTTTGAGACAATGTCTTCAGAAAGTTGCCAAAAATTAAATATGAATAGCTCTTTGTGCAATAAATACAATTCAAATCTTCTCAGTGGGTTGTCAGGAATGTTGTATGTGTGAGCTTAAGGACGTTCGCGCCCATTGCTACTGAGCATTTTTTCACGCATGTCACGCATACGTCATGCATCGCAGACCACAAAGGTAAACACGATGCTAAAGGTGCAAACATTTTCCACAAGAATGGAACGTGAAAGCATGTGGCATTATGGGATAGCTGTGGACCCAGGTCTTCTCTGAAATGTCACGCAATGGCGTGACAGTGCGAAAAGACAATCGCTTTGAGCACTTCCCAGCGATTTTACTCTGACTTTTGAATGCTCGGTGACCCCCAGTTTTCTTTCCGTAGATCACTTCCTTTTCTGATTTTGTCTATTTTAACAAAAAACAAAAAAAATCTGTGCGTGAGAAGTTACAAATATTTCGCCTTTTATGCTCTCCTGCGACCAAAGTTTTTTTTCTTAGACTAATATGTATCGTTTTTCAAGGTCTATATTACCTCAGAAAAAGACATCAGCTGCAAAAGTTTGTTTAGTTGTATTAGTTATGTTGAATTGAGTACGTTTACCTGATCTAAATTTCACGAATGTAGCTTTTTTATTGCTGACAGTTGTAAGCAAAGATCATCTTAAAATAACGCAAGGTTCTAAAAGTGCACCTCATGATCTCGAAAACGAGCACGGTGACCCCCCATTTTTTTTGCCTTTTTGGCAAAAGTAGATCATTACCTTTGTGCATGGCAAGTTTTAAAAAACTCTGTACGTGGGAACGTTTTGGGCGCGAATGTCCTTAAGCTCCCAATATTTAAATTTTTTACCAAATTTTGACCAAAAAACAGCAAATTTACCACAACAGTGCCCTTTAAGTGCAGTAAAAAATGTTTCTCTTGAGACCTAACAAAAGTACATCTATGATTCTATCAAAATACTATACCTGATAATCTTGTGAGTATATGCTAACAAGGGTATTGTACGTTACTCTGGAAAAAAAAAGAGTAAAAGATAGTCTAGAAAGCAGTAAATTAATCCGAATTAATTTATTTTAATTAACTAGTAATAACGCTTCAATGTGTCCCACATCTTCATAAGTTACAAAATATTTTGAAAAAAATTGTCTGAATTTATAACAACTAAAGAAACATGCATTGCGTATTAAGAGGCAATGGAGTAATCAACTAAGACTTAAAAGATAGTGTACATCCTCTTCAAGCACTTAACTCTTTTATGTAATAAAAACATTATGCCATAAATTCTTTTATGCCATAAATACATTTTCTCAAAACAAATTGGGGAAGTTCCATAGATCACAACTGTCATTGTTTTACCAATACAGAAAGTATCCTAAACATCCATTGAAGCTAACCTTTGGCCTAATTAGCCCAACACAAAAGTTTTCAGGCCTAATGTTAGGTTGTTCATGTTTCTGTACTGGTAAAACCATTGAACTGTGACATGCATTTTGTACCGGCCCGGTTAAGAGGTATCAAAACCAATAGGTTTCCAAGGTACAGTATGTAAAGGCGACGAAATACAAGATACAAAAATCCTCAACTTGTCGCGTCAACATTGTTTCGTTGCAAGTTTTGGTCGATGTTTCGCGTTTTTCACCTTGCGTGATCAACTTGACCCGCAACAAAAACATTTGTTGCTGGTTGAAGAAATGCAGCGCGCTGATTGGTTGATTGCTAGTACACAAGCACATTTGTTGCGCGGCAAGTTGTGAGCTTGATGAAAAACGAGCAACAAAGCCAAAATTTGTTGCTCAGAGTAGACCCGCGCTCTACTCTTCGCAACAACTTTCTTCAACCCGCAACAATTGTTTTTGTTGCTCAACAAGATGATCATGCAAGGTGAAAAATGGGAAACATCGACCCTAACTTGCAACGAAACAATGTTGACACGTCAAGTAACTTGAGGGTTTTTGTATCACGTATTTAGCCGCCTTAACGCTCATTAGCGCTAACCATACTTCGAGCTACCAGGGCCGGATGGCAGGAGCTTTGAGGAATGGACTTTTACTTCACACCTAGTTTGCCCCCCAACGAGGGACCTAATATTGGAAGGGCAGGTACAAAACACAGGTGACAGGGCACAGGTCACAGGTCACAGGTCATTGTTTTACTAGTACAGAATGTATCCTAAACATTCATAAAAGCTAACCTTTGGCCTAATTAGGCCTAAACAAACGTTTTTAGGCTTAAGGTTAGCTCTTATGAATGTTTAGGATACTTTATGTATTGGTAAAACAATGACCTGTGTCCTGTGCCCTGTGTTTTGTACCTGCCGATATTGGAAAGGCTTTTAGAAAGTCTAAAGTTTGCGTTATTAACAGCACCGACTTTGAACAAACTGGTACATAAAATTTGAACTGAACGTCATCCAAGTTCGGTTAGAGTGGAATAAGATGAGTAAAAACGCGACTTACGGGTAATTTATCCACGTTGAGGGTCAATAAAACAGTTTAGGCTAACTTACTCACCCTGGGAACTGTAAGGCTATGATTTTTAAACAGTCCCTTGAGCCATAGGTATGCATCAAAGTCAATATCTGCTTATAAATTTCGAGTTTCATCTCTGAAAAATTGTCAACTTTTATCTCTTCGCGCCGATAGACTTAGTAGCCACGCGATTAGAAAAGGTAACCGCGCTCTAGCAAGTAATCAAAATGGCTGCTCTTTCTGTACGATCTTTTTTCCTTCTAAAAGATTTTGACGAACTTCAGCTTATTTACCTTGCATCCGAGGTGATGATCGTTACTGCGGTTACTGTGGCAATTTTATTGGTTTTCTTCAAAGCCGAATACGGACGGTACTTCTCGGTGACTTCAACGCAAAGATACGGATTTGGAGTTCATCCCAGAATGGCTTGGTTTGTGCAAGAACTGCCGGCGTTTGTCCTGCCTTGTGTACTGGTCTGTTACGCACGGGAAGATTTTTTTGAATTCACCCCAAATGCATTATTACTGTGTCTTTTCGTTCTGCATTACACTCACAGGTAGTGTTTGACACTTGGGGGAGGGGTATGGGGTATCGGGGAGAATCCCCAATAAAATAGACGGGGGTGCTCGTCGGCACTTCATGCAAACAGCCCTAAAATGTATAAGAATCCTGATTTGTGGTTTTGTCCATGGTAATAGGCCAGTTTACAGTTGTTTGCTCAGCGACCAAGCCTATGAATGGCTGCGAGGCTGCCGGTGACCTTGCATTGATACAGACCTCACTGCTTTTATCATGTAAATTGTGTTGTTGTAATGCTAATTAGTCCATATTAACATTACAAAAGCATGAAGGTTTGTATCAAAACAGGGTCACCGGCAGCCTCGCTTCCATTGTTAGGCCTGGTAACTTAGCCACAACTGTAAAATGGTCTATTCTAACGGCTAAAAGGTGAAATGAAAAGAAAATGTCATCAAAGACTCACTAAAATAAAGCACTTTGGTTGCATTTACATGCACTCCTGTCTTATCAGAGTGAGTCATTTGTCATCATTCCAGCTCTCCAGTTTGACCTGTCTTACTCAGTCAGTTTTGGATTGGAGTGTGCATGGCCGGCAAATCATTGAAGTAATGAAAACTTTTAGCCATAGTTGGCAGATTAAATAATGATAATGATAACAGTAATGATAATAAATAGTGATGATGATGATGGTGATGATGATGGTGATGATGAGTAAAGCAAAGCGTATTATAAATGCAAGTGTATTTCATAATTTAAGGGCATAAGTGAGTTCTCAAAATTCTGCAAGTGCAATTTGAGAACTTTCAAAACATCCCAAGTGACCATAAATCACAAAATACACAAGCAAATCGTGTGATTTTTTAGTTATTATTTACTCAACATTACTCCAAGTGCATCGCTGTAGTTCCATAGCATTTCTGTATTGCACTCTATAGCTGTTATGCATCCATCATTGACGAATCAGAAGCACTATATTCTGTTGAGTGTATAATAATAATAATAAATAATAATAATAATAATAATAATAATAATAATAGTTAATAATCAGAAGAAGACAAGAAATTATAGAGTTATTTCAGTAGAGTTATAACTTAGAGTTAGAGTTGACGACTGCCAAAATCCTGAATTCAAGATTTTGGAAGTCCAAAATCTTGAATTCAGGATTTTGGCAGTCCAAAATCATGAATTCAGGATTTTGGAAACTTAACTCTAACTCTACGATATAACTCTATGAAAATAACTCTAAGAATAGCTGTCCCCTCCAAAAATAAGTTAATTAATTACTCATTCTCCTCTCTAGAGCTGCTGTCAGAATTTTTTCATGATAGCTCCCTAGTTGCCAAGCAGCTCTGGGGATGAGAGTGCATGCTGCCGTGACTGAAGTACCACATGGTAACACATTCCCAGACAATAAGCTAACAGTTTCTCAAAGCCTGTGGAAGGTTGGTCTAACAAACCACCCAGTAGCAACCTTTTGGTTATCTCCACCACTCTAGGTGGGTCTGAAGCTCTGTCAACTCTACAATGCTGAAAGCTCAAATATTCAAGTGCATTGTTAACAAAGGAGACAAATTCAAATTTGGAAAAAAAAAAATTTTCTTAGTGGTTGGCAGTTAAAAGGGTAAAAAGAAACTTTCGTTTTAATCCTTTAACACTAGCGTCTGACCAGGCTCTACTGTCAGTGAAATCTGACGAAAATACTATTGAATTGGGAAACAAGCTGGGAATATGACACTTATGAATGAATTATAAATGGACTTAATTTGGCTTTGCCAGGGAAGTTTAGTTTTCACATGGATCTGATGTTTCACAGGTTTAATTCTTCCTCTGTTGTACTGTTTCCACAGATCTTTAATTTATCCCTGGCTTATCAAAGGTGGAAAACCAACTCCTGTTTTTTTGGCATTCTTAGCCTTCGTTTTTTGTTTTTACAATGGGTACTTGCAGACAAGATATTTAACTAAATTTGCTTACTATAAGAAGTCTTGGCTGTCAAATCCCTGCTTTATCTGTGGTGTAATATTGTTTTTTATTGGAATGGTAATCAATATCCACTCTGATCATCTTTTGCGCAATCTAAGGAAACCTGATGAAAAAGGCTACAAAATCCCGAAAGGTAAGATTGCTCTTAAAAAATCTATTTCTAACCCAATAGTTTGTGTATCTTTATTGCAATCATTCACTACTCCTTCACTTTCTTCTTCCTTTCTCTTGCCCTGTACCAGAAACTCTTTAGCATTCTTACGTACTTCCTATATGTTTTAGGGGGTATGTTCACTTATGTATCCGGTGCCAATTTTTTTGGTGAAATTGTAGAGTGGAGTGGATTTGCATTGGCTTGTTGGTCTCTTCCTAGCTTAGCATTTGCTGTGTTTACAGCCCTCAACATTGGACCAAGAGCAATACAACACCATAGGTTTGTTGATAAATAATAGTCATTAACAAAATAATTATGCTTCTTGTTCTTACCTTTCTCTATTAGAATCTTTGTTTAGATACTGTAAAGCCGGTGACACACAGCTCAACATTGAAAGATCAACAAATTTCGCAGCCGTTGTTAAAAAAATTTTGAACAGTGTGGCATACCATGTTGAGTGTTGGAACATGTCATTCAACGTGTTGAACATTATTGAAGGAAAATAGAGACCAGCTGTATTCGGTTCAACATGTCTGTGCAACATTGTTCAACAACAAATGTTGTAGAATGTTGAACCATGTGTCATCATCGGCTTAAGGTAGATTGATTTATAAACTCAGCACTGTTTGGCATTTCATCATTCACAGCAATTTTGTTTCTATTGTTTTGTTCAAACTCAGTTTGAATACGAATTGAAGCACTTTATGGCTAACCATTTGAAGTGACTAGTCTTTGTTTTCATGTTTAAATAGTAGTGGCAAAGACAGTGCCAGAAATAATAAATTATAATAATAATAATAATAATAATAATAACAATAACAATAACAATTCGAAGAGAGGGCGGTAGAGAAGGGACACACTTCGCTGATGAAGGAAGCGCATAAGTTTGCTGAGGAACTGGGTATGAGCCTGTCTCTGGAGCACCCTCAACCATCGTGCCGGTATGTGAGCAATCCTGAGACAGAGATTAAAGGGCCCAAGGTGAAAGAAGACTTCAAGAAGGCAGATATGGAGAAGCTGAAAGAGAAGATCAAAGAGGAGAAGTGGCATGGACAGTTCTTACAGGCTAGGTGGCAGGACAGTGAGTTAAATCAGAGTGGATGCTTTGCGTGGTTGCGTAATTGGACCTGTGCTCCTACCCATACCATCGCTGGGGTAATGGAATTGTACGAGCAGCTTACGCCCACTAAGGTGTACTGTTACGAAAAATAGCATTGCATGACTAGCGTTACTGTCTAGAAGCTTCACGAGAGTTTGTAGTTTGTTTATTTTTAGATTTGTGCGTAAGCGTTTCTAAATCGGTGTTTTGTAATCTTTCTATAATTAGATTGATTACTATTTTAGAAAGTTCTGGAAGTTTATTGTCAGAGTATATTATTATAAGTAGACGAGTCCAAGCAGAGTGTTTTTCTAACTAGTTTTTCACAAGCGAAGAGAGTTGGCGTTAGCCGTGTTTAGTCAAGTGTGACAGAAGCTGTGTTTATTCAAGTTGGCGGAGGCCGTGTAAGTTTGTCGAATACGAGTTGTTCAGAGTTTTACTTCGAGGCAACTACGTTCAGTTTAGTTTGCAAGCTACCTTTCCTCAAAACGTTTGAACTCGTAACATTTACACAGTCCACAAAACAGGTGCAGCAGAGGGTGACATCACGTGTAGACTGTGTGGGAAAGCTCCTGAAACTATTGTGTGCTAGCAGGGTGCTCTGCTCTGGCCCATTCTAAATATCTAGAAAGACACAACGCAGCACTGAAAGTTCTCTTCTTCGAGATGACTAGGGATCTGAGGCTAATTGATTCAGTCCCTCCCTGGTACTCGTGTGCAGTACCCAAACCAGTCTATGAGTCATCTGAGGCATTAGCGTTTTGGGATGTTCCAGTTTATGCGAAACACACCATTGTCAATGCTAACAGAGTGGACGCTCGATTGGTGGACCACAAGAATAAGAAGGTGTGGGCTGAGGAGATGTCCTGTGCATGGATGGAGCATAGGGAAAAGAAGTCCAAGGAGAAGATGGTCAAGTACGGGCCACTGCGATTTGAGCTAAAGAAACAGTACCCTGGCTATGACGTTGAACAATGTAACATCATCATTGACATGCTGGGGGGGGGGGGGGGGTGGTCAAGGGATGTAGACCTGACAATGAGGAAGCTCTTTGGCAGTAGGGGCTATGACGTTTTGAGAAGAATGCAGAAGGCTACCATCTCGAGTTCTCTCAACATAGTGAGAACTTTCAAAGCTACCGCCAATTGACTTTCCCCATGGGAATAGTATAGGAGCTCAATATAGTTTTAGTATTAGAGAGCTTTAGATTGTCCATAAGATTTTTTATACTTTCTCGCTAATTTACTTATTTTTTTTATTTAATTATTTTTTTAATTGAGTAGTTTTCTTTTTATAGTTCCCTCAGATCGCATGCCCTATGTGGTTCTATTTTATCATCCATAAGTTTACCAACTGCGATATAATAATAATGGTGCATTTGGTAGTGTAACTGGATGAACAAATTAGCTGTAAAATGTTAATGTAGGATTGATCAAAAAACTGCCTTGTTAGGAACAGCCAGAATACTAAGGAAAGTATTAGAAATGTAAAGAGGAAAGAATACCTCTGGGCAATTTGTTGTGGCTCGCCTATTATGGTTATGAGGGCAATCCCATCAGCCAGAGCAAATGTTAGATTATCTATAATAATTGTAATGCTAATAATAATAATTGAGATGATGATGATGATGATAATAATATTGATAATAAAATTGGGGATTGGAGAGGATCTGGACCAGTAGTGAGGTGGCAGTGATTGAATCCCAAATCATCTGGTACCATCTCCAAGAAAATAGACCATAATTAAAAAAAAAATTATTTGTATTGTCAGTATTGGACTGGAACTAGCTTGCAATGGAGGCTGATGCGGAGAAATATATTAAAAAGTATTTGCATTTGAAAAAGTTCCCCCCCATTAGCCTCCATTGCAAGCTAGTTCCAGTCCAGTACTGAGAATATGAATATATATTGTCTATTCATTAATGGTAAATTAAAACGGTTAAACCTGTCCAAATATCAAGTTCAGTTCTTTTTTTTCTTCACCACCTTCTTGAAATAAGAGATTCCATCAATGGTGTGAAAAATACCTGGTACAAGATCTTTCCTATGAGAAGGGGGCTAAGCACTTGCCTGACTATGGGTGCTTACCAGATAAATTACAGTATTGTCTGAAGATACCCACATAATCTCAATGTTTAATGACAAAATATTTTTTTGTTTTTAAGGTGGTATCTGGACAAGTTTGATGATTACCCAAAGTCCCGAAAAGCTGTTATTCCATTTATTTTATAATTCAAGGTCTTTAACAGAAGAGAATGAAAACATTATATATACTGACAGGAAGCATTTATCGTTGGTTTACAAGCTAAATTTGTACCAAAGATCCGGTGCTGAGTTGCGGAGGACTTATTGCATAAATTAGAAAAATGAGAATTTGTTATTTAAATAATTTTTGACTGATTTGTAGTAATCTAATTCTCTATTAAAATTGAAAATAATATGATTATAATAAAGTATTCTCGTTTGTCTCACGATGTGGTCACTTGTGATGTAGATCACGACGTTTCGACTGCATACTAGTAGTCTTCATCTGGCGATGAGGTCGACTTATGCCATACAATTTTTTTGTTGAAACAATTTGGCGTTGCAAGTTAGTTGTGATTTTCTTAACTGTTTTGAGAAAAAAAAACTAAACAGGAACAGAAGGAACTTATTTTTCAAGGGAATTTTTCACATCAAGGAACTGGCCGAAGCCAATAATTAGAAGCACCCATGTTATGTAAAACCAAGGTTACTGTTAGCTAATGAAATCTTGATGTTGTGAAGTTCTCATCACACCGTAACATGAGGCTAAACGCCAAAAAATGTAAGGAGATGATTTTCGATTTCTTACAGTACAAGTCTACCACCTTGAGCCCCTTGATGATTGGTGGCACAGTCATTGATCGTGTTCAGTCTTACAAGCTGCTTGGGCTGCATATTTCCAACGATCTGACTTGGAACTCGCACTGTGAAACTGTGTATAAAAAAGCTGTCAAACTCCTTTATGGTTTACGGGTTCTAAAGAAAGCTGGGTTGTCGACGGGAGATCTTGTTTCTGTGTACTGCTCGATTGTACGATCTACTGTAGAGTACGCCTCTCCTGCCTGGGCAGCCCTCCCTCAATACTTAAGCAATATGTTAGAAAGTGTCCAAAAACAAGCCATGCGAGTAATTTTTCCCGGTTTGCTATACGAAGATGCGCTCGACTTAGCAGGGCTTGACCCACTGTATGTTCGTAGGATAGATTCGTGCAAGTCGTTTGTCATTAAGGCTAAAGAAGTTCTCAGAGTTTTTTATTCGCCCACTTTTTACCCCTAAGAGGTACCAAATCATGGGCTTTAATAATTAGACAAAATTAAAAATTAGTTAATTGTCAAATGTCTCCTGTCATAATTTTTCGGCCCAATACCCTAAAAGATACCACTAAAGCTCCCACTGTGGACCTTTTTGAGGCCGAACACTTTAAGAAGTACCAAAACCGCTTTTTCTAACCCGTAAAAGGTACGACGAGCATAGACTTGCAACAAGTCGACCTCACGAGAATCCCAGGAGAAAATGTTTTTGCGAGCGAAACGTAACAAGTCGACCTCACGAGAATCCCAGGAGAAAATGTTTTTGCGAGCGAAACGTAATTTTTCGTTCGCGAAGTAGATGCGCAAGCGACGAAGTCGCGAGAGGTCATCATTCGTCCGCGAGCTATCAACATGGGACGGCCCGTGAGACGGACTTTTGAAAATCTACGACGAGCACCGCCGTCCTTTTTATATGGGAGTCCCCCTCCCCTGGGAGCCTGCGTAGCTGGCAGTTCTTTCTTTCCCCAGCATTCTTGCGCCGCTCGAAATCTCTCATGCTTCTGAAAGACCGCCAGCTTCGCAGACTACTTAAATCGCGTTAAACGAGGCAAGGAACAGCGCACAAAGCGAGCAAGTCACCAGACAATTAAGTATGGCTTTTTTTTTTTTGAGTCTGTTATTGGGAATTCCGTACAAATCCTTATAATATTTACCCGACCGAGCCTGGGCTGCCTGTGGTTGGAGTAAAAATTAGAAGCAATCGGAAAAGGCTGAAGAAAGAGTCGAGTAGTATCAGGGGCCAGGACGAATAAAAAAGTATTTTCCTCCCACGTGGACAAAAAGGAAAGCCTGTGGAAGAGTACCACGTCTAATCCGGGGTTGAAGTTGAAACTGAAAATCTGTACGGGTGAAACCAATGGTTATATTTCAGATTAAAAGTTAAGAAAATGTTTTACTGTTATTACGTTACTCAAATCTTTTTTTATTTTTTAGAATGCTCAAAAATATGGGTCATCATCTTAATCAGCAAACGACAAATCGAAGCTTCCAATGGGGTTTTGGGGGAACAAGAGAAAATGGTTAATTTGAACTGGAGGGAAACAAAATTGGGCGTGCATCTAATTATGTACATTTCTGGACATCAGTGGGGAAACAATGAAAAAATATCTTCGGGAACAAGGGGGAACATACTGGCAATTTTAGGGATCGATCAAGTATCCCCCGCCTCCCTACTGCAACATAAAGAACCATAAAGACTTGTCTCGATTCTTGTTCTTCCTAAGTGTAGTTTATTTTCGTGAACACCAAAACGGACAGCGAACATTGGAAAGAGACGCGGTCAGTGTTTTGTCTTTTTTTGTTTTGTTTGTATCCTGGGAGTGAGACGTAACGCCAGACGATTTTACTCGTCAACCGTGGGATGAAGTGTCAAGGTCGTCAAATCGCTGGGTTGATCACGTGACCCAAAAGGAAGCCGGAAACACTTAAAACGAAAGTGTTAGCGTGCGAGAAATTCAATTGTTGATCGAACTGATCGAACGTTAATAATGTAAAGTTGGTTATATATCATGAGTGTGGACGCCTCTGGTCAGCTCATTTCTGAACGCATCTTGCAGAGACTCAAAGAAACTTTGCAAGCACAGAGTGGGCTTCCTCAAAATGACCTTTCGATCCAGTTGTCGTCCATGGAAGCGTCAACATCGACATTGTCGGAAGTGAAGAACATCCTTGATGGCTTAGAGAAAAAGACGCTAAGAAATGTGGCTGAGCAGCTTGCTAGCACTGATGCGCATTTTGTTCTCCAACGGTACTTGATCAAGTGTTACTATTTCGTTAAATCCGACGGGAGTGCTGCAAGTTTAGCTGATGATGGGAATCTAGAAGAAACCCGCCCCCGTGGTGTTCTCATATTTAATCCCCTCTATATGACGCTAATGAAGATGATGATAAGTCTTCTCGTCAGCCCGATGTTTGCTTCTAACATCGCGTCAACTAAAGTAATTCAGCAGGTCCTCAGAGATCTGAATGTATTGGTTTTGCCAAGTCCAGAACATAACCAATTTAAAATGCTTCTTGGCAACATCCACTTCCTGTGGGAGTTGTCCAAAAACCCTGTATCCCTAGCGGCTTTTCGGGGATTTAGCGATACGGTTTTAATACTAGTAAATGTGTTCACTAGTTATCAAGGCCCCTTCGAAGAACTGACAACTCTGGTTAAATCCTTGGCAGTAATTATAGCAGGGGAAGTGGTAGATGAGGAAACAAGCATTTACTTGCTGGCAGAAGAAACTTGCCTAGATTTTTTGGTGGAAATCCTCACAAAGTCTGTTTGTGCTGGAGAGAAGCATCTTAACTATCATGGTGTTTTTGCGATAGACATTGCTAAATGCATTGAGAATTTGAGTCAGTTTGCAGGACTGCGAGAAGCCCTCTTAGAGAAAGGTGTGGCCCAGCTGCTTGTCTCCATGATTCAAATTGGTGATCATTACGATGACAGTGCAGCTGCAAGAGCTTTAGACAAACTGTTGACTACTTATGGCTCTGTAGATGAACCAGTTTTGCTTCAAGGGTTGGTATCAGATCAAGGCCCTTATCCTGGAATTTCAGGAGAGGACACAGGCGTTACCAAGAAAAGTTTGTCAGCAAGCAAACAGGAATCCAAGGAAGAGGAAAACCGGGAGAAATATGACTTAAAGGAAGTTCAAAACAATGGTCCAGAAGACAATAAACAAGATATAGGACATATGAATGTTAAAACTGAAAGAAAGACTACTGCAGGCAATAAGAACGAAACTACTGTTGAAGAAATGACATCAACTATCACCACAGAATTCAAGCCAAGCAAAATTGAAGTTTCATCTAAAATGGAAGAATTTCAGACTACCTCCCCTGCAAACAGGCCAGGGATTGAAGCCACAGGGGAGTATCAGAAGGGTAAAGGGACAGAAAGTAGGGAAGATGACATTGAACGGATTGTTGTTAGCATCAGTGAAAGTGAAAACTGTCCAGGCATTGACTGTGGAAAAGGGGAGCTCAGTCAAGACAGTGAAATTCTTTGTAGCAACATGGAAGAAGTGAAAGAAATGGGAAATCAGGCAATGAAAAAATTACCACAAGTTCAGTCTGCTTTGTCAGCAGTGGACAACGAAGATGCCGGCAACCAAGACGTTGCAGCATACATCCAAAAACAGCTGGAAAATTTAAGTGAAGAGGGAATCAAGCACATCCAGATTCCAACAGCAATCAGGTCAGATGAAAGCACACAATCAGAGTCAGTGTGCAAGGAACCTAACTTGACAAGATCATTCCAGTACCAGCAGGAGGGGACAGATCATTTGTCAGGACAGGAACTGCACAAGATACACAACAGTCTGATTGAATTGGGTGTTCACAATATGTACGATGAAAAGCTAGTAAGCCTTTTGAATGATATCTTGGACGAGGCAAAGCTTAAAGAAGATGGTGTTTTTGATATACTTGATTGCGTCCCACACATTTACAGCTATAAAATGCTCAGAACAGGTAGCATGCAGAGACAATTGAGGGTTGTTCCTGCATACAATGATCCAGAACTAAATGTGCCATTTATTACTGTACAGCCTGAGATAGACTACCATTTGGTTCTAAAAAAGTTTATTTTTCAAGTTGTTCCAGATCATGGGAGCAGAATGAGTTTCCCAGGTTTTACCTTCATTGGCCCATGGTGCGAAAGGATCCCAGTGGAACTTGAAGAGTGGAGCTCCTGCTTCGAGCCACAGACTTTGGCTGATGGAATGACTCTATTTTACCTGTCAGCTAAGAGACTGAAATCAAATTTTGTGTGGCCAATGTTGTTATTCTTTGCAAGTATGAATATTCAATACCAGTCTCTTGTAGCAAAGGGAGAGAACTTAGAGCTTGAAAATCTGAAAAGACATGGAATAACAGTGAGAAAAATCGAGGAAAATGGTCCAGCAGTTACAGTATATTACCTATACAAGTATCTCACTATTGATTATGTTCTGTCTTTGAGGCAGATTCAATGGCCTTCTTGTGCCTCGTCTTGGCAAGTTCGCCAAAGGCAATGGCCAGACTTTGAAACTGTGAAGGACGTTGTGAGTTACGGCTGTCACATGGTGCCTAAGCAACCACCGACTCTCTCTCAAAATGACCCTCTCTTTGGCATGTTCTTTCAATACTCATTTGCAAGAGCAGAAAATGTCCTGCTGAACAAGCTAAATGAAGACAATCCAGTACTCACAGACTGTCTGCGCATGTTGAAGTTTCTATGTGAACTACACTTTGACAGGCCAAAGCTGTTGAAGTCGTACCACATGCAGACCATAGTACTCCTTGCTGCTGAAAGACTGCCACTATCGTATTGGAAAGCCAACAACTTTGTGAAGCACTTGTTGGATTTGCTTGATGACTTACTCCATTACCTTGTGACACACAATCTTCCCAACTATTTCATTCCTCAGCAGAATCTCTTTGAGCAGTTTTCTGCAGATTTCATTTGGGATGTTGCTGCCAGGGTGTCCAAAGTCAGAAGAGACCCAATCAAGTATTTGACTCCAAGCCATGATCCTGCCCGATTTGGAGTCTACCTCCTTTGAATAGGTGTATTGAAATGAAATGACGGTATGGGAGGCATTTTACTAGACATAATTTGATGGTGACGATGATGAACTTTATCAAAGGGTCAAGTGTATTTAGCACTGGGGAGAGGGGAAAACCAGAGTACCCGGGAAAAAAAATCTCTCAAAGCAGATTGGAGAACCAACAAACTCAACCCACATACAACTGCAAGTGCGGGAATGGAACCTGGGCCGCATTGGCGGGAGGTGACTGATCTCATCACTGCACCAGCCCTGCTCACTGAAGGGATATGATCCTAATTGTCTTATTATTTGCAAGGACTCAGTTCAAGATTATTATTATTGTTATTATGAAATTCACTGTCTAAAATGTTACCCTAAAGCCTTGCTCTTACTGATATTTTCTCAAATAATTGAATGGAATTTTGGTAACCTACACAATGAATAATTTAAAACCTTGGCAAATAGAGTGTACACTATTTATGAGTCAATGAGTCATGAGTCAATGAGTTAGTGCAGTTAACCAAACCATAAAATGAAAGCTAAAATGCCAGAGAGTGCTTAGGCCTAATCACTGAAACGAGGGCATAGGCTTAATCAATAAGTTATTGCTACATGTATATTGACTGTGAGTCTCATTGATTCGTAACTCATTGAATCATAAAACATGGGACCTCTGGCAAATAGGGTAAAATGTTTCACATTAATTTTAACAGTTCTAAATCAATATGGCCAGTGTGCTGTCAACATCAGGTCAACACAAAAGTTGACTCTTAAAAAAATAATTGTGAAAAAAGGTAGAGTACCTCAGATGATGCATGAATGCATGACACTTAAAAACCCACTTACCTTAGTAACACAACAGTTTTTCTAACAATAAGAGGCGTTTTTCAAAAGAAATTAACAGCTGCTTAACCCTTTCACTCCCAAGAGTGACACTTATAGATTTTACTCTGTCTAACGCCAGACGATTTTACTCGTCAATGGGGAACCCCACGGGAGTGAAAGGGTTAAATAAGTGTTGGTTTTTTGACAAGGGAAAATTCTTAGTCAGTTTAGGAAAAAAAAAAACCAGCAATATCAAAGTTGTTGAGCCAAGTGTCAACCACTCCATGTCATCATCATGCTCATTAAATTATTACACCAATGAGATATGTATAATTATATACATGAGGTGAAAATATTAAGGTTTAAGTTCAGGTACTAAAATTGGCATGTAGAGATAGAAGCTGATGACATGTTGAGTTTGGGTTCCAGAAAATTGGATTACTCAGGAAAAAGCCTTCCAGAAAGAGTATTATGACCAACAAATTAAATGCACATATCCCGTTGCATTTGGCAATCAAACACAAGCCACATTGGTTTAAGGCTAGTGCCTTCAAGTCTGTGCCATCTATGCCAAACCTTTTCCCCCGATGACTTGTGAATGTTGAATGTGCAACAAGTCAAAGAAAGTACATACTTACCATGCAACACGCCTTACTGTGGCCACCTAACAAAGTTTTTTGCAAGTTGTCCGCCAATGAGGATGTGTGAATTTGATTGACAATCACGCTTCCTTGGAAAGTTTGCGCAGTTGTAAGTTGAACACTGTTGCACAGGTTTTTGAGTTGACGTTTTTACACATAATTGTCAAATGTGAAAGTTTGTTGGGTGGCCACGGTAAGGCACATTGCACTGTAATTGACCACTCCCCGTAGTGGCTTTTTAGGGCCAATGAACACAATCACAACAGAACAGAGCATTCAACAACAACTGTTAAGAATCCCAACTGGCCGGAGGCAAGCTAGTTGGCTATTTACAAGTGCAGCTGAGACATTGAACCAGGCACTCACTACAAGGAACAAATTCAACCAGTGGCCAGAACGTATCATGAACCTGGGATCCCCAGATCGCAAGGCAAACGCCTTAACCACTGGGCCACCCTGCCTCCAAAGTAAATGGGCAGAGACTGTCATAATTAAAAATGAATGCATTGCAATGGTCTCCACAAATAAATGAGCTTCCTAATAGATGCCTCTGTTGTAGGCAGTAGAGAGGGTGGTGCAACTTGGGAGGGGAAAGCAGTGTTCCCCCATACCTGTAAAAGAACAGAATGCCTACAAAAGCTGGAAAGGACTAACCTGACAAATTACACAACAACCTTTCAAAACTGTATAAAGTGGTTATATTAAGTATCCAGTGCACGACTTTGTAAACCTGACAATTAGGTATCCATGGCAACCGCTTCTGCAGGAGCCAGCACTACAGAGGCACTGGAATAGGTAAAGAAACAGTAGCTTAGGCTTATAGACCGTATTCATAAATGGTGGCTAAGTAATTATTCTTTTGTCTTTATGCTAATCATCCTAACTGGCCTCGTAAACACGAGCAAAATTCAAAAGAATTTTTGTTCCAAAGTGAGGCTAGTTAGGATGATTAGCACAAAGACAAAAGAATAATTTCTTGACCGCCATTTATGAATACGGTCTATGAAGATCATTTTTTACCCAATCAACCACAAGCATAAACAAAGGTCTTGTGATAAGTTGTTGGTTTTAGGATCCCAGTACATGTGACTTTTGTCATGGAAATAACCTTGGGAGTCCCATTTTTGTTTTGCTATGTTGATCACCATCTGGGATTATCAGCTATGCAAGGATGAATTTGAACAAAAGCAAAACTGTTATAACACATCTTTGCATTCAACACGTCTGGCAATCCAAGAGAGAGGGGGGAAGCAACTTTGCTGAGAAAATTGATCCCAACAATCCATAACTTTCCAGAGAAGCAAAACAAGAGAAATTCTACTGTATATGGCAACCCAGCATTTCAAATATTTTAATTACCCCTTAAACGTGAAAGTTGAAGTGAAGAAAGTTAAAGAATATAAGGACAAGAGAAAGAAATCTCAGGAACTGGTTAAAGTGGTACTACGTGGATGATCAAAAAATCAATTCCTTTTTTCCTTCAGATTTTGAAAGTGTGTTTGCAAAACAACTGCCTGGCAAAACTTTGAGCTTTGATTTTTATCCAAAGGCCGTTTACCTTGAGTGTAAGTTTTGGATTTCACGGTCTGCCATTACTCACACTCGAAACTGACCGACTGGACCTCATAGAGTCCATAGAGTTGGATCTAGGGAAAAGTGACGACATTCACTCAATAGCTTAAAACTTCAGCCTGTAAACGCAGTTTATTATGTATGCAAAACACGAGTTCAAACATCTGAAAGCCCGAAACCCCTGTGCTGCATATTAATTATGCCGCATATAAACGCATTGCATTCACCTTAAACTAGCGAGTCTTTGACATCATTTTCTCCTTGATCCAGCTCTCTCAAGATTTTATAGTCAATAATGGCAGACCATTACAAAAAAAAATTCCAGTTAAAATAAACTTAGTGTTTAATTAACATAGTTTTGAAATCCAAAGAAAAAAAGATTTGACTTTTAATAATATCATAGTACCACTTACTTTGTACTTTGACCATGTTGGTTGTCATGTGTGTGTAATAATAAAAAGAAGAAACTGACTCTGCAAAATCACCCTTCCTTGCAGTCTAAGGGAGTGCATTATGAAAGCTGCAGCCCAACAATATCAAACCCAAAAACATATGTAAGACACCTCTGGTAGCCACTTAAGGGATTAGGGATGGCGTGGTGGTGAGGAGGGAACTCACCTCCCTTTAATGTGGCAATGGTTCGATTCCCACACTTGGGAGTCATGAGGGTTGACATTGTTTGTTCTCTACTCTGCTCCAAGAGATTTTTCTCCAGTTACCCCGGTTTTCTGGAGTCAGGATGAGTTAATTTTATAACTATTCTCTCTGTTTGATCAAGGAATTTTTATTTTGTGAGACCAAGTACACAGGGTCACCATGATATGCATGCAAAATACACAAACACAACTGATTCAGAGTTCTTTCTTATGCTACATGTATAAACTAAACCACTATGAAATAAATCCAAAAGCATGCGATTATTTTTCTGGTTTCTATATTCTAGTATTTGAATTTTTCTGTTGACTTTGAGCCATTTTCTGCCTACGGCGGTGAAGTGCTTCTATCTTTTTCCGTTCAATGTCCTCCTTTGAGTACTTGAATTGCTTACTTCCTCCTGAAAAAATTAACATCCATAGAATTAATTTAAATAAAAAAGTTTGTTCCAGGGACCCACTCTCTCTTTCAAACCCATTCTGTGTCATTGTGTTGTGCACCTCCAATGAGCAAACAATAATGATAATAAATTTATTAAATTTTTGTCCTCACAATGTGAACAGACCTTGTTTTAAATTTATTTGAAAGAATGCTTATGATAGAAATGACTATAATAGAGATTTTATTGAGAGTTTTAGGTAATAAGAAACAAAATAACATTTCCTATAAATATTTCTAGTGTTCACAGTTCGGATTTTCACATTAAAGTCTGCCATGCTGAATGCTACATGCTATCCATCAACCTCACCTTTTGTTATTCTTTGTCCAACACATTCCTTCTGTTTATTAAAACATCCTTGAGTGCCATCACCATCTTTCCTCTTCACTACAGTGTTGGATGCAATTAAACTTTCTGTGTCGCTTACCTTGGCAGCTCTGGTCACGGTTTCTAAACCTGCATTAATAGAAGTTTGAAGTGCAGAGCGAGGTAAAAAAGAAAAGTTTGTTTTAGTTGCTACTGGATGCTTGTACTTGACATCTAGATTTCTTTGAAGTGTAGATGAGGCATCCTGCAATCCTCTAACATCACAACTATTTTGTGAATGTTTTAAGTTTAACAGTGAGCTGTTACACCCATTAGTTCTTACATCAGCATTAAAGGAGTCTGATTTCACATGCAAAAGTGGCACCCTTCGAACCACTGGAACATTAAGTTGTTGTGACTTTTCAAATTCATCCAAGGCACTCTCAAGAATGTCCTCGTCATTGCTGTTGCCAAGTTCATCCACAAAATCCCAGCTCTCAGTCACAATGCTGTCATTTTCATTTACATCTTTTCCAGTTGAAAGTGACAGTTTTAAATGATTATTTTTTTGAAGAGGGTCGTTGGTAGTCTGAAGCAACTGTGTATTAGTCATAATTTGTGTTTCTGAATTATTGCTTCCAAAGCAAGGGATTTCCACCTGGCTCAAAACAGTGTCATCTGTGTCCCATCCATCAAATATATGTTCATCTAAAGATGCTGAAAACTTATTACAGTCATGCTCTGTAGTTTCTTTCTGTTTTATATCAGTAAAGACATCTTGTTCCTGCTCAGCGGATTTGCTAAAAAAAAAAAAGAAACTCTTAAATTAGTGGAATCTTGTCTGACATAGGTATCTACCTGACTGCACAATTTATGTTCTTAAGGACCCACTAACTTTTATCCTTTCACTCTCAAAAATACCAAATTTAAATCCTTTAACTTTCAAATTCCTTTCATGGATCAAAACTTAAAACAGTCCTTTCCAGAACTACACTTTCCCTGATTGTGACATAGTTCCAGCGTTTCACATTTTTGGGGTGAGCACATTGGTGTCCCCAAACAAAGCAATGGTGGTCAAAATACTGCTCCTAGGCTAATCCTCCAGGAACTCAACTCCTCACTTACAGTGGAAAGGATTTTATTAAAAAATAACTCTACCTTGATAATTCTCCACTTTTGTTCTTAACACATTCACTATCTATGGGAGAAATATAAGAAAATTGGAATGTAAGGGATCATACAAATTTGCTGAGCAACAACAAACTACACTACAACAGTGTACTGAAATGCTACCAGTAAATACCTCTTTCCTCCAGCTGATTACAAAGTAACTCAATGTCCTGTTTTAAAAGTTTCAACTTTGACTTGCTACATTTTCTGAGAATGCGTCTATAAAGGATAATAAGACAAATGAATTTAATGAACATTCACTCTTTGATCCAAGACATTAATGTGATCCACTCACACACTA
Organism: Montipora foliosa; assembly: GCF_036669935.1. Classification (NCBI taxonomy): domain Eukaryota; kingdom Metazoa; phylum Cnidaria; class Anthozoa; order Scleractinia; family Acroporidae; genus Montipora; species Montipora foliosa. The sequence goes on along the minus strand of NC_090880.1, from coordinate 40,579,634 downwards.
CTTCCCACTGATTACTGACTGCAAGAGGATTCTAATTTGGCATCAAACTCAATATTACATTTCACCAACAGTTGTGTGAAATTTGACTCCATTATACAACTTAGCAAAAGCTGCGCATTTATGATCAGACGGTGGGCCTAAAATAACTGCGGGTGTGCTTACAAATACAGGTATCTCTAAGACCATCTGTTTCCTCTGCTGTTGTTTTAACAAATGAACAAAAAATTGGTCAATGGGATTATCAAATTCCCAAAGTGATCTATGCCTGCCATATACACTGTTTACATTGTATCTCACAAAACATGGTATCCCCAGTCAGTTGAAATGACCTATTTCTCCAAAATCTTTTGGAAAATTGCTTGGTCACTACACGTGTTTGACAATCTTTCACTGAGGAATAATAATTTTCATTGGATTGACTGTATGCCTGGGCCCGGTTGTTCGAAAGCCGATTAACGCTAATCCCAGATTAAAAAATAACCAAGGAGTTTATTTCTCTACTCCCAAATGTTGTACAACGCCGATATTTGGCAAAATTTTACATTAGACAAAGTCAAGCTTGAAAACCAAAAAATAACCAAAAGAAGCTTTCACCCAAAAGTTAAAAAAGCAAACCAAAGTTTACGCTAATCCTGGATTAAGTTAATCGGCTTTCGAACAACCGGGCCCAGTATAGGAATACATGGAATATTTAGCAGTTTTTACCAGCCAAAATGCTATTAAAACATAATCTTTATTATCCTTCTTGCTTCAAAACGCCAAGCATACTGTTTTAAATCCTCACCCATTTATTCTTATTCCAGAATTAGCCTATTTTTTATAACATAATACTCTTTGTTTGTCAAAGTCTACAGAGTGGTAATCCTCACTACCCTACTGTAAGGCTGCGAAACATGGACCACCTACAGACACTATAAAAAACTGTCAAATCAACCGTTTCGATCTCGGATGCCTTAGAAACCTCCTTAACATTTGGTGGCAAGACAAAGTCCCTGACACTGAGCATCAGCATCATCACCATCATGCGCAAGGCTCAAGTCAGATGGGCAGGACACATCACACGCACAGCAGAATATATAAATACTGTATTATGTTATAGTCATGTGGGACTTGAAGCCATATCTACAAGTGCAGCTTGAACATAAGTTTTTATGGTACAACATGTTCATAAAAACCCCTGATTATGGGTTCTTATACCACTGACTGAGATACACGAGTCTTATCGGAACCAAGACACCAAACTAGAATCCAGTGACAACTGTCCAAAAATAATAAAACCATTCATTCTCATGCCAAGAGATGCTGTGAGAAGTTTTTAATACTACAATCTTACAAAAACCTTTAAACACTTTATAGCCAGTCAAACAGTAAAATGACTGTCATCTCAACACTGTCCAAGGGAAAGGCATGTTTCAAGGATTTTTGGCGAGGATTGTACATTGTAGGTCCCAAGTTGCCAGGCAGCTCTGGGGATGAGGATTCATGCTGCCATGACTGAAGTATCACATGGTAACACATTCACAATCGATAAGCTTAAGCCCAGGACAGTGTATAACATGTTCTTGAATCTAATGTACATGTATATCTCCAAACATATGTACATCCAAGGCTGTTGCCTAACAGGAGCCCGGTAGCCTGGGGTTCCCAAAGAATAGCTCTGGAAGCCTTAATTTTTCACAGAAACACCTTTCACTTCATATGTTGGGCTCCTAAGTTCTCAGCGTTTAGCTCTGAGAGCCCCTTCCCTCTTAGGCAGCAGCCTTGACATCATAAAAGAAGTTCAGGTCTACAAACTGACCTTGGTCTTCTCGATGGTGTTTGCAATTCCTTGCAGCCTTGTTTCATTCTATTAATCCCAGAAACTGTTCCATTATCGGTTAGTCTTTGTGGTGCAATGTTTGTCTCTCTTGACATCCACAATGCAAGCAATGGAGGGTTGGGGTCTGGAGTCTGACCAGACTATAAGAAAAGTATCATTAAGAACATGACATGATTTGTTAATCCTTTCAGTCCTTAGAGTGAAACTTGGGGCCATTTCGAGGATGAATGAATTAAACCAGAATCCACAAGGGTTCCATAACTAATTAGAGTCACATGTACATGTTTTAAAATTAAGTAGGGGTCTGTCACACGGTATAATAAGGGCTTCACTAACAAACAATGATCACTCTGCTTTTTGCACTTTTCATAAACACAATGAAGTATGAGTCAAAGCAACTGTTGCCCTTGGCCAACATGCAAAAACTTAAATGGCAACGTGGATCAAAACACACAATGTGACCCTTAGAGTCCATCTGATTACTGATAGGCATGGCTGTAACAGACATTGTATGGTGTATTTTACTGGAGATAAAAACTGTTTCTCTAAAACAGTACCAAAAAACGACATACAAGTAAACCATGAAGCAAATTGCTGATCCACTTACTTTATCTGCTAATTTTTGCACCAAATCTGAAATTTCGCCACCACTGCTGCTGCTGTCACTACCGTAGTGCTTTTTTCTTTTTCCTTTGATGAAATATTAACAAGAACATTCTTTCATCCGCTTTGCAAATCCAAAATTGAACACAAAGTACATGTAACTTCCTAACATGATGTAAATTTGTGTGCACAGAGCTAAATTTAATAATGAACAATGCAAAGCTTTAAGTAAAAAAGACATGTCTTGGAAGATATGTGTACATTATTTTCCCAAAACAACTTTTGCTTGTTACTACAAAATTAATACAATGCATTTCTCATATTAGTTTCAGAAGCTTAAGTATTACAGTAACTATGCAAAAACAGCCCTAACAACTAGATGCTAATGAATCGAGATTACAATGATTCTACCAAACAAGTTCCATGCTCAAAAGAATCTTACCCAAAGACAAAGTTCTTGCTGGTGAAGGGGAATTATTGTCCCATACAATGTCCAATGACTGATCTGAGAATGGGGTATTGCTGATATTTCTTGGTGGATGACAAGGAGTGCATCTAGCTCTTCCAACTGGGGATTGATGAACTGATAAATAAATATTTTCCCTGATATCTTGTAACACAAGCCAAAAAAGCATTAAAATAACGTATGTCTTGTGCTGGATAGGATTTTCTGCCAAGTTAAAACTCAGGTAGAAACTACGCATTTGGAAATCATGATAACACATTGATCTGGACGGGGACAAAAGCACTGGGCCCAATTTTTTTAATAGCTTTTTTATTCCACACATTATATTCAAACACAGAGTTACAAACAGTACTATTTTGACTCCTTACATACATCTGGTACATTCACAGGAACATGTGAACCCACAAATGACTACATGTAGCTCTCAACATCAGTGGCTTCATAACGTCATAACGTCACACCAGCATCGCGAGGTCATGGGTTGAAAACCCTTTTGAAGTCCTGAATTTTTCAGGCTTCTCGACGTACTTGCTAAAATAAGACATTTGCATGATGATGCCATTTGACTACAACTACCAGAATCCTTCAGGTTTTGTTTGTCTCATCCTAATTAGAGCTTTTGTAATTTTTAACCCACTGGGAATACAAAATTTAAATAAGAAAAGAAAAACAAACTGAATTCCCGTAGTTGTAGTCAAATGACGCCATCATGAAAGTTTCCTATTGCGTTCATAACTGCGAGGATCATAGCTTCACTTGTTCACATATCTGCAGTTCAATATATGATTCATGTCATTTTATAAAATAATTAAGAATTTAGTATCCGCACCCTCATTGGTCAATAGCTGTGTATACTGTAGATGACAGTATGGAAACAAGGCTGTGACATCACAAGAATTTTGATTGGTTATGTATTGTCATATGCACGTTTTGATTGGCTGGAAATATGGTAGGAAATATGAGTGTGTATCAAGAAAATCTGTTTCAATCAAGAAGTAAAAAACCATCATTTTCCTTCCTTTCATGATGGCATCATTTGACTACAACTACCGGAATTCAGTTTGTTTTTCTTTTCTTATTTAAATTTTGTATTCCCAGTGGGGTAAAAATAACAAAAGCTCTAATTAGGATGAGACAAACAAAACCTGGAGGATTCTGGTAGTTGTAGTCAAATGGCATCATCATGAAAATGTCTTCTCTACAGTGAATTCTCCAAACTCCCCCTCGTGTTTAGACGAAGGATTCTGGTAGATTCTGGTAGTTGTAGTCAAATGGCATCATCATGCAAATGTCTTATTTTAGCAAGTACGTCGAGAAGCCTGAAAAATTCAGGTCTTCAACAGGGTTTTGAACCCGTGACCTAGCGTTGCCGGTGTGACGTTTTGACGTTATGAAGCCACTGATGTTGAGAGCTAGTCATTTGTGGGTTCACATGTTCCTGTGAATGTACCAGATGTATGTAAGGAGTCAAAAAAGTCCTCTATTGCTTAAACAGCATTTCATCGTATATGCATTCTCTTGACAAGAAAGTCTCGGAGGAATTTGAACAAAAGGTGAAAAAATGGCTTACATTTTGGGTGGCTAAATGGCTCGACTGAGAATAGCGAGCCACCGAACCTATGGTAACCAACCTTCTTTCGACTTCCCTGGCGAGCCGCCAAGCTACTTTGTAAAACCTCCAATTCAACCTATAGCGGTCGCGCGTTCAAACTTACCTTGGTCATTACGTCCGGGCGTCTTATCAACCGAACGTCGTTTTCTCATTTGGAAACACTCGGTGATACTCATTTCCCTGGCTCTGACAGAGCAATCCAAATCATATCTTCCGACGGAATGTAAAAAAGGGATGTTTAAAAGGCCAAAACCCTTCTAAACTTTCACGTCGACAACATGGCAACACCAATGGAGCGGGCAACTTTCGAACAATTTGCCTCGACCTCACACAAACGTCTGATTGGTTGTCACCATTACAACACGAAACAACACACACGCACAACCCTACACGCACGCTTCTCGCGCTTCAGAAAAGCTTGGCTTATTAGTTTTTTTCATCATGGGCTACAGGCAGAGAAGCATGTAGATATGAAGAGAGTTGAAAATATAATGCATGCAATGTGTTAAACAATATTGTTTAGAAGTGTTTATAATGGAGTGTTTATCCATACTTGTGCCTTCCAAACTACAATAACAACAAGCAACTGCATGAGATAAAGAATTGTGACTTTAATATCCTACTAAAAATACAGTTACATGGGTGTGCATCTCAGGAGCTCGCCCACTTAAATACTTCACCATGCAATTTAAGAGTGGCATTGCACCCCAAGGGGCCCAAAAACCCATGATAACACACAGTAATCATTCAATTAGAGCGGTTTTCAAATGAGTGTCGTAAAACCAAAACCATAGTAATTACTTTAACCAATCAAAAAGGACGGAGACAATACAGTAAACCAATCAAAACTCGAAGTAATTACACGTAGCCGACACAAAAGGCGGGAAAATGTGCACGCACGAGCCACAATTGGTTTTGGTTTCACTTCTGATTGGTTGAAAAAGTGGCGCGAAAAATTTGAACCAATCACTGAGTGAAGTAGATGCAAAACCAAAGTAATTCGCTAATTACTTTCGACACTCAATTGAAAACCACTCTATGTAACCTAAGAAATCTAATTAAGACAAAAACCAAAGTCCTCTCTACATAGATAACATCATTACTGGACTTGAAATCAGTAGTCTTTAATATACTAAAAAATTAAGAAGAAAGGAATCTTATTCTATTTTCATCCGATTTGAGATGTCCCATACCACTACCTGTAGTAGTTCTTAACAGGGAAATCTTTGTTTACATTTTTTTTACCTCATAAGCATAAGTCCATTGTTTTCTATCTCTCGGCTATAAAATCAGTTCTGAAATTATATTGAAAGTGCATTGCATAATGATCTATCTCTGAGACTCATTAGTGCTTTAATTATGGCTTATAATTAACATGTTCTTTTACCTTTTGAAGTCAACTTGCAAAAGCATATGATATCTTCTGTCAGAAAACTTGTATGTTAATGAGAGAAATGTAAACAATGACATCAGCAAAGATTGGCCTATATTACAGCCAAATTCTTAACACTTAAATTGTCGACTGAGTATCAACCGATAGTATTGATTTCCTTTCAAAACCACTGAAAATATCTAAAATGAGAAACAAGACACGTTGATGGTGACATCCTCAGCTTTACTTTCTTATATTCATGTGAATACATAGTAAACAACCCCATCTCTTTCTTCATGATACTGTCTGCATTTTCCCAGTTACATTTCTTCGTGATAATACCTGCTGAGTTGGTTTTGTGTCTACTTTAAGAAAACAACACATGTTTTCCTACAGCATAGTCGTAAAACATTTTAAATAGAAGGTCCTGGGTTCAGCTTCTATTCGAGGAACTCTGATTTAAGTCATGATCAGGACCAAAGGTCCAATTATACTAGTAAATTATACATACAGCTAGTACTTTGAATGCACATCACAATTTAGCTCAAGGTGTCTTTTTAAGCCTAAGAACGTCATGCATTACTTTTTGGTTAGGGTTCTGGCAATGTTCAAATTCATTTAAATACGTTAACATTATGATATCATTCACCATCTTAAAATAATAATAATTGTAATTCCTTTAATTAAGGCATGACTTGATGATGATAAAAATTTTGAGGCCACAGCATCTCCAATTTGTCTTGTAAATAATACCGAAACAGTTCCTGTAAAATATACATGTACCCTTCAGGCCTGATGGCTCCAGCTTCCTTGAAGGGCAATATGATGTTGTTTCACCAAACACAGCATATAAAAATTAACTTTTGGGCCAAAAAGGTCAAGTTACCCAACCTGAAACATGTAAAGTTGTCAATTCTTTCAAAAGTTTTTGTTTTAAAAGCTCTTATCTAAAATGGCTTAAAATCTGGTAAATGGCTGCTCACTAGAATTGTACTGTACCCTAGCTGTTAATGATTATTTATTCATGAATCTGTAAAATTGGTATGTAGCTAGTTTTATTTTCAGGATCTGGTTTCAATAATTATTATTGCTTTGATTTTGTTCCGTTTGTTACAGTGTAAGTGTCTTCTTTCTTCTTTGGTTTTCCTTTCTTCATGCATGTTTCATTTTGCAAACTACAGTAAGTTGTCTGTCACAACAATGTTTGACACTGCTGTTGACAAACCAATAATTTTATTGTTATTGTGGTATTCTGCTGTGTGGTCACTATAAAATGCAATCTGCACTTTATTTTTATTTTGATCTGCAATTATGTTGGCTAGATTGGCCTCCAACTACCTATTTCCGTAAGGTCTTTCGAGAAAATCCGAAAGTGGGTTACCGGTACTTAAGAAAAACTTTGATGTCTTCACTACATGGTTCTGTTTTTGATCCCTGTCGTGACATTTTTATGGTGCAGTTATCACAGAATTGCATTGTCAAATTCCATTCTCCAAAGGGTTAAAGCAATAAATCTATCATCAACTGTTCCAGCTCCATCCACCACTTGCTCCAAAGGGCAGTGAAGGAGCTCCCCAAAGAACTGAAGTGCCATCATCATACCAATTTCTATTGTCCTCAACAATCTCACCCCAACCTGTAGGCTGATTAATTTCACTAAGTTCACTTCCACCCCAACGATCAGGACCTTTAGGAGGGTTTGGTACGGTTCCTGGAGGGACTTGGCATGCATCAGCATTTACCGTTGACTTGAGGTTTCCCAGTTCTTGAATGAGACTGGGGGTGACTTTCGAAAATTTAGATTGATGTGGCTGAGAACCACTCATTTGTTCATCATGCAGAGCATTCACATACTGTTGCACCATCACATCATCCAAGTTGTCATTGTCATCAACAACAACGATGTCTTCCAAATATTCCTCATCAATGGAACCATGGACCACGACTGAATCTTCCCAGTCTTTCCATGCATCTGAACTTTTTGTTTGATTTTCCTTGGTGCCAGTCTGTGCTGACATGAATTGCTGAGGTCTTGCTTCATAAACATTACCAACAGCTTGGCTCTTTGCCAACTGAGACATAGGTTGGCTGTTTGGGTTGTATTTTTGGTGCACTATCCGAGGTTTATTTGATTGCTTTTTGGAATTTCTAGTCCTCTGAGTATTCCGAAATCTAGGCGGTATTCTAGATCTATCATCTCCTGAATTTGAGTCCTCAACAAGTTTTAGTTGCTGCATGTGGTTTTCCAAGTTATTACTAATAGCTTCAGCATGTAAGCGATCGCTTAAATGGTAACTCCCAAACGGGACCTTTGAATTTGTTTTGTCATGGGTTGAATCCACAAAATTATCCCCTTCACTGTCCTCAAAAAGTTGAAACTGGCTTGAAGATGAAGAAACTGAAGTTGATTCACTAGTTCCATTTGAGCCAGCCTTCAGTTGCTGTTCAATAGAGTGCTGTGAAAGTTACCAGAAGAAAAAACAATGTGACAATAACCTCAAAATATATATTTTAGCATTTTTTTTGTTGAGTCAAATTCCTTCATCTATAGCAAACATTTCTTTTACGTATCAGCACCTTGCATGAACAGTATAGTGTTTCAGACCTCACAGAAAACAAAGAAGCTGTAGGGGGAAGGCAGCCAGGGCTTTGAATAAACGGTACATGCATGCATCTAATCTATTGTTTTAGTAACACTCTATCATTTTTTTGACGTGAACTTCAAAAGAGTTAAGACTTGCAAATATTATGATGATCATGATTTGTCAAAATGACAAAAAAAACCCAAGTGTAACTCAGGGGTTCAATAACTTTTGAAGTACATGCCAAGGCTTACTAATGCAAGCAAGGGTTTGAGTGAAAACCACAGCAGAGTAGTCAGCAGTGAAAGGCAAATTTCTGACATCATAGACGGTATACCACAGGTGACCAGCTTCTATTGAAACCCCTGGTAACTAATAAAGGTATTTTTCTGTAGACCCCTTTAATTGCTGGTAGTCCTTTCCTCCATGTAAGAGTGATATTTATAGATTTTACCATCTCTAACACCAAATGATTTTACTCGTCAATGGAGGCGACTTCAGGCATGAAAGGGTTAATTAAAAGTAAAGTTTTGAATAATGATAAAACAATATTAAGATTTATTTAAGGCAGTGAAACAAAACTGGTTACCTTGTCCAGTGCAATTTTCCCACTCAGTATTAACTGATGTATTTGTCTTCTCTTCTCAACTTCCTAAGAATGAAACAAATTAAAGATAAAGAGAGAGAGGGTGATCCAAGTTGCCAAGATCTCAGTTTCTGTAATGAAGATCTTAAAGGAAACCTCCACTAAAACAAGAATACAACTTCAAAATATTTAACATAATGTTTACAATCAAAATTGTTCAAACGTTTTCTAATTGAATCGTTTGTATCCGAAATAAATGAATTTCAAAAACGCTTGTTTTGGTTTTCAAATTTCCTGGGTGCCGCCATCTTGAATACCGGTAATTGTGACGTGTTATGGTTGCTCTTTTGTATTTGCACAAAGAGCTTTTGTTTTAAAACAATAGGGCAACCATGAAACGTCATAATTATTCAAGATGGCGGCGCCCGGGAAATTTAAAAACCAAAACAAGCATTTTTGAAATCATTTATTCGGATATAAACGATTCCATTAAAAAATGTTTGAACAATTTTGATTGAGAGCATTGTTAACTATTTTAAAGATATATTCCTGTTTTAGTGGAGGTTTCCTTTAATAAGAGGTATGACCTTTTCTTTCACGTGAAAACTTGAAGAGATTTCTTATATTTTTCACACGCACATATCAACTGCAAAAATTAATAATTTTTAGTTTGGTCGTCTGACTTTTGTGTCTTGTTCTTCATAGGACCAGGGTAAACTTTTTCATACGGACATTGAAATCAGAATGGGGACACACATGTAGTCTTGAGTGGATGTTAGGAGTAAATGTATACAGGTATCCAGGTTGGGGATTCATGCTCAAAAAGTCCAAAAGTTCCTGCAATACTGATATAAAATGCTACAGGCAAAGTAATATTGCTGGACCAGGTATTAGGAAAATGTGAAAACAATGATATTTTCACTATGATTGCCTTTGTCATCATCATCATTATCATCACTACCACTTGACTAGGACAAACCGTCCTGTTGAGTGACAATTTTGGCCCTCTTTTCTGCTCAGAAGTTGCTGAATTTTCACAAATGAAAATGAAAACAATGGCCTGGTTTGCGGTTGATATTCAAGAATTATCATATGTGAACAACTCAGTTTTCACCAGTGGCACTGTTTGTTAAGGAGGCTCAAAATAGTTTCTCCTTTCTTCACACAAAGAAGCAAGTTCTGTTCTTAGGTATAGTTAAGGAATCACATCATATCAAGACGAAAATTTGGTCAGGGTACAGCCATGTGGAATTTTCTAACAATAGTGCATCCATCAGTAGGTAAACTGAATAATGCACCATCACCGAGTTAGACAAATTAGTTCAGTGGTTCAAATCACAGATCAAAATCCTTATTATTAGCATTAAGCATTCTTCAATTTTTTTCTTTAAATGCATAAAGGAAATCATTAATTAATGTTACCTCTGCTTTAAGGGTTCTCCTGGCAAATTCCTTGAGAGCTCTTCCACGACCCGCAATAAATTTATCTGTCAGTTTGGAATGATTCCCAACCCGCTGTATTAAAAGTAAAGAAATGACCAAGATTAACCAAAATGTTTATGACTGAACACTGGCAGCCCAGACTTAATGTGTGTTTTTCCCGTATTTATCAAAACAGTGAGTCCAAGTTCATACCCTGTACAAGGCAGTTAGCTTCATATTGACAAATTATCTAGAAAAATACATATTTTGAAAAATATATAGCCGGCATACTTCTAGTCCCGTGTGTCTTTGGTAGTTCTGATGGGTTTAAATGGTATTTGGTCAAGTTTCATTTTCATAGAATGAACTCTTAATAATAATAATAATGATTATTATTATTATTATTATTATTATTATTATTATTGTTGTTGTTGTTGTTGTTGTTGTCATTGACCAAAGCTTCCATATTTGAAGGTCATGTATAAGGGAAATAAAGAATATTGTATTGCAATGGATTGCAGTGCACAGCAGCGCACTTTATTTCATTGCATTGCATTGTATTGTAACGGCAACATAAGATAGATGTAGGATAGCTGAGTAGTCATACAGTGCAGCACAATTTGATAGTTGTTAGTTTGTGCAAGCCTGAATTTTTTCAGACTTCTTTGCAAAAACTGTTTTTAAAAGTTTTTTCATTAACTGCATATCAAAATCAAGACATCATACTTTTCTTGGTTGGTTCTCCATATCACTTCAAAGTCACCACAATTTCCTCAGACACTTTCAGCCCTACAACAAAAGAAAAGAAGAATATTGTGATAAAAGTTATATGATGCAGTTGAGACCAGTTTTAGATTTTGCAAGAGACTGTACTACTAAAAGTATTGACTTAAGGAGGCTCAAAAGGGTTTTCAGCTGAGCGTGTGCGTGTAAGCCACACACGCAATTCTAAAAGCTGCTAATTTTGTTCACGTTTCTTCTCATTTCTATATATATGGAATATAAAGAGATCTCCTATTCACGAACACTACAAAAATTGTACACAAACGGTTTAATGGTCTCTTAAATCCGTTTGTGCTGGCCTGTAGCTCCACTCGCGTGTGCACTCAAATGAGCGGGTGATGCATGGGTAAATGCTGATCTTGTAACCCCTCATTTTTCCTGATTTTGCAACTTTTATTACTCATTTATTTCTTTGCTTCCAGACGCTGAATTTTTTTCATTTTTTGCATGTTAGCTAAGATTAATTTAAAACGTTTGTCTTGCAAATTTCAAAAAAATTCTGTAAGTGAAAAAAAAAATTAGAGACATTTCAAAAAACTGATTTTTCCGAAAAACTGACCTACCGATTTTGTTGAATTTAAAATTTTTTAGAGATTATTCTTAACCTTATCTGGTAACCCTGAATGGGAAAATTTCACTGTCCCATTTTTTTTTTTTCAGAAAAGACAAAATATCTTGATTTTAAAGCTCAAAGAAATGCCTTATATCATTGCCATGGTAACATTATTTTGGAGGAAAATGTGATGTGAGAAATCTATGATGGGTACTTAATGCCCTGGCCAAATTTCATCTTGATATGATTACCTAACTGCATCAAAGGACAGAATATGTTTATTTGTTTGAAAAAACTATTTCGAGGAACCCCTTTCACTCCAGACCTGTAAGGGCTACTGAGACTTACAGATTTTATTCTGTCTAACGCCAGACGATTTTACTCGTCAATGGAGAACCCCACAGGAGTGAAAGGGTTAACTATATTGTTTCATATAACAGTAGTGTTATGGTGCCATATGAAACATCAATAATTTTGCTTTACAAGATTTGTTCATTGTGACATAATTGGTTACCATAGCAGCAAGAAATCCATCCAAAACCAATCTACATTTTGTCTTTAGTTGGTAGTATACAGTCTCTAAAACAAACTCTGTGATCCCATGTTTCATTGCTGAGAAGTGATTTGCTGGCCAAGGTAATACTACTTGGAAAGTTTTTAAAATTAAGTGGAGCAGATGTGGAGACAGCTCGATTTTTAAGGTGGCTCTGAATCCACTCCACAGTATTTTTTTAACCTTTGCAGAGAGTTTCATCTCAGCCTGCTAATCACTTTCAGGCAATGATAAATGGGGGTTACTGAGTTTGTTTTCGAGATAATAGCTACTTCAGACAAAATATAGTGTATTTAAGAGAACTCTTGCATTGCCATGGTGATACATTACATCACAACAATGAACCCATCATGTTAATTAAGCAATGAATAATATTATTGTGTTTCATATGGTATCATGACATTGCTGTTATGTGATACAGTCTTGTAGTCAAGAGTCAATCCTTCTAATAGTACATTCTCTTGAAAGCCTTGAAACTGGTTTGAGCTACTTGTTCTCATTGTTAAAGCTAGTGTGTTCACGGAAGAGAGAATGTTGAGCAGTTCTTCCTTCTTCTTCCTTCCTTCCTCCCTTTGTCAGAAAATTTAAAACAGGTCCCCAATTTCACAGGTAAGACCTAAAACGATATAAAAGTAAGACCTTGCAAATACTGTTTTAATAGAGTGTTTTTGCCCAAGTGACCAGCAGCCATACTAAAACAAAACAAAGAATTTTCATGAAAATGTAGTTCAATTCCCAAAAGAATATTTTACTCCTCCTACATGCCCTCTGTTTCTTTGTTTGACTCCTCCAATATGGCTGCCGTGACGTCATGTGATAACACTCTTAGCTATGATAAACTCTGTTTACATATGTTACCAGAAAGTGATAAATTTATCCCTGTGCGCATTTTAAAAGAGAAAAAGTAATATTATCCATAACATTCGGCAACAAAAAAACCAACCACTAATTTTGGAGTTGATCATACACAGCGTACGTATTAAGACTTCAGTAAAAAACATGCCTACGGTTCCTTTTTGTGTAGAGCAAAAGTAATACTTCATTTAAGCAGCTAACAAAACTTTGAAACGAATAACAGAAACTCAATAACGACCTGAAGATCTCAGAAAAGGGAAAAAAAGTTGGGCTTGCTTCCTAGATTAGATGAAGAGTAAGATATAACCAAACAGCTGTAAAGGAGATCTTTATAATGGTGGGCTTAAAAGTTGATCCAACTACAATAATTGTAGTCACAAAAAGAATCGTCTCACCGTTTTTTGCTGAAGGACTTCCTGATTACCCTTCTAAAAACACTTTGCTGATAATTTTCATTTTCACTGCCTGTCGTCAAAAGCTTTCGTGTCAGAGCAGATCGAAAAAAAAATCCGTGAATTATACGTACGCCGTCAGGTAGTCGACAATACGCTTTGATAGTCACGCGAATAAGGACTTCAGCTTGCGTGATTGAGTTCAAAATTAAAACGATTTAACGCCTCGTCATCACCAAAAATATCATCAACTCATGCCCGTCGATCAGCTGTTCGGAAAACTCCGTTCGACAAATTGAACGGAAGGAAGGTTACTCTGTCACTCACAAGATATTCTGGAAATCACGTCGGCATGTACGGACGCATGTACGTACCGTATAAATTACTGAGACGTGTTAGGTGGGTAGGGTAGGGGGATGTATTAAAACAAAGTAACTTATAATGACACCTTCAATTCAAAAATTTTGATGCCCCGTAGGATTTTTTGAAGTATTTTAGAAAACGAAAAAACCATATATATATATATAATATTTCTTAAAAGGGTTTCGTTCGTTTTTCTTCAGTATAAAACACCATTTTCTACCCTACTCCCCTAGGCCAGGAAATAAGCATTTAAGCCCCAGTTCTCTTCGAGAAATCCAACATGGCCGACCTGTCCCTAGTGCTCAGGGTAAACTCTTTCGGAAACGAGGTACCTTAAAAAGATCAGTTATCTCAGAAAGCCATGATTCAATCATTTTGGCATGGAAAATCACTTCAGAAGATCTATAATACGGGAAAGGCCCCTCCGAAGTCTTTGACAGACAAATTTGAGGATTATATGCAGCACAGCGGTTCGTCACTTTCTGCTACTGTTCACAAGTTAATCTGTGAACTCTCTATTTTACCTGATACTGCTTCTACTGTTTACGGAGTTTCAAGCAAAGAGTTCGATTTTACTTCTCACAAAGTCCAATTTTTGGATAGAAACTTGTGGAGGAAAATTGAAAGTGTTCTCGGAGAAGGTACTATATTAACGTATTAAAACCCTTCCTAGCATGCACTGGACAGTACTGATCAGAGATGCTGCATGCTATAAATCATACAGCGAAAGTTTTTTTCTTGGAGTGGGGGCCAGGGGAGCTCCCTTCTGACCTTGTAGCTCAGTCGGTAGAGCAGCGGTGATCTAACCGGGCCGAAGGTCGTGGGTTGAATTCCCACCCTGGTCAGAGTTTTTCTCTGTCCTTGTGTGGGCCCATTTTCATCAGAAGGGGGGTTTTGCTAAAAGCAGGCCCGCGGCCCATGGCCCGCCACGGCCCGCCACGGCCCCGACAGTCCGGAGGCCCAGTAGCCCACTCCTCGTTTTCTACGGTTTTTCTGTCCAGCGGTAAATCCACGTGCATGAACAGATCTGCATGACTGTCGATCTGCATCGGGTTTGGGCTTGCAAAATGGACGACAGTGAGTTTTGAATTCGTTTACCATATTTTAATCATTTGAATCCTTGTTTCTGTTTGTTGTTGTAAACAGACGAAAACAACAGAGAATGACAACATTTTTCACTTAGCAACATGCAACGAAAGAAAGGATTGAAAAGGATTGAAATGATTATTAAAATGGTAAACAAATTCAAACTCACCGTCTTTCATTTGCGCGCCCAAACTCGATGCAAATCTGAGCATGCGCGTGGATTTACCGCTAGACAACAAAACTGTGTGGGCCTCCGGGCTGCCGGGCCGCCGGGCCATCGCTGGCCGCGGGCCGCTGGGCCGCGGGCCTGCTTTTAGCAAAACCCATCAGTAGGGGCCAACGCTCACATGGTTCATATGGGTAGAAAACCAGCACTTCACTTTACCCTCTCATAGTTAAGTCTGTAAATTATTATTGGTTGTGCTTTTCTCTTCTTTTAGAGATAGTTAGAAATTCTGCAAAAATTGATTATTGCGAAGCCATAAGAAGATTACGTCCTTTGTGCCATGCCATCCATCAGGAGATTAACGATCTTGAACCACACAAATTTGAAGAGCAATATCAAGAAAGTTTATGGTGGACTGGGTGCCACAAAAGATTCCTTCAATGCTTTGGTCTTCTTAAGTCTTCCAACCCCTCTGATCACATTTTGTGTTTGTTGCTTCTTACATCATCTCTGGAACATTCCTTGGGTGATATTTACCTTTCATACTCGGATTCATCGCATTGTCCATCATTACTGAAAGACTTGCTTGCAACCTCTGAGCTAAAGGATGTATTTGGAGAAACTGTTATCAGGTTGTTGTGCATTTTGATTGGTCCTCCTTCCAGTCTGAATCTCAGGAATGTTTTGTGGCATGGATTTGCAGCTCCCGGAGAAGTTCCTTTACAGTGAGTTAACTTTAATATTTAAATATTACAAAGAAATAGATTGTTATTAAAGCATTAACTAATTTTAAAAACTGACATAAACATAAACATGCTCCATACACACAATTACTTACCGGTACATACAATCAATTAATTCTCTTTCAGTGTTAGTTTAGAAGTGTGAAATGCCAGATCATTAAGTCATTTAAGTCTTTGTTGAAAAGGAATCTTATCAAATTTTGTTAAATTTTTAACACATTACCAAGTGAACATGTCACTGACAGGCAGCTAACTGTCAGCGGACAGTTTGTCAAGACGTGGTGCTACCTATTACACATTTTAAGAAGCATCTGTCGCTTGACAGTCAACCAAAGGTCAGGCAACTGTCTATCATTTATTGTTTGACAGTTGACTGTTTGAATCCGCCCACTGTCAGGTGAAAGTCGGCCGAGAGTTGATCAACAATCGACCGACAGTTGTTTTGGGGAGCTTTTGGCCATGATGACCACCTTTTGATTGACATTTGTACATTAATATCTGTAGGTATGCTTCATTATTGTTGGTCATTACAGCATCCATGAGCAGCAAGCTGGAAGATGTGCCATTTTGTTCAAGAAAAATAAAGAGAAGACCTTTACAAGAGCTATGTACTTTTGCTGAGGAACATCTTAGTGTATTTCCACTTTTGAATACATCAGACATGCCAGCAGTATTTGAGTTGTTCAATGCAAGTTTCTTCATTATCCCAAGCATGCTTCCTTTGTGGCTTCTAGCAATGGATTATTTCTGTCAAAAAAGGTTAAGAACTATTCTTTTAGCAAATTCAATACTGATACACCAGCAACAACATAAAACAAAGGCAACTGACATAGCATCCAGTTTCTGAAGAAACTAAGTGCACAAGTCTTCTTATTAACTATGAAAAAAGCATCAACCTGCAATGGAAAGAATACCAGTAGTTTCTTTGCATGGCCAATAGTTTAAGCATTTGAAAACATTATAAACATCAAATGGATGGGAAAGATAATACTGTTCCACTATGGAGGGCCTTTTCGCCTGTTGCTTTTAAGCCAGGGAGTTAAAGATTGTATTTTGCCACTGATAGCTTATAGTCTTCATGTTATCTTCTAACATTAGTTGCCAACATTTTGATTGATTTCAATGCAGATTTGACCTGTGCATTATCCTGTTACTTCCACAACTAGAGCATGGCTTGAGAAGGGTGTTTGCCTGTGTTAACAACTGTCCACACAGGGTACTGACAGCGGAATCTACAGTTTTATACACAACATTTGATGAGGTATATTTTTCAAGACCTCTTTGTAATAG
Source organism: Montipora foliosa (assembly GCF_036669935.1). Lineage (NCBI taxonomy): Eukaryota > Metazoa > Cnidaria > Anthozoa > Scleractinia > Acroporidae > Montipora > Montipora foliosa. Next base: position 40,562,388 of record NC_090880.1, on the reverse strand, counting down.
ATTTATATATGAAGGCAATAAAAGACAAATTTTTTTAAAAAGTTGACAAATTATGACACAATCGCACATATTTATTCATACTTTTTGTTTTGTTTTGTGAATTATTTTTCTTAGTATTATTAACTGTTTGGGTTAGAATAATGATGGTTTGCATCTGACCTCACGGCAGCCATGTTGGTTTACAGAACAATGCAGTAAAATGTCTTTTGGGAATTTGATGCTATTATTATGCAAAACCTGTGAGGCCATTTTCTATTGTTTTGTGCACAAACATGGCTGTCTCATCACATGGATGCAAACCAAGAATTGGGGAGGAAATGGGTGTTGCAACAAAACCTGGGTTGTGGCAGAATTTTATAATTATCATCCTCTACTGTAGGAGCATTAACAATGACAGCAATATTTTTATCTGTCTTAGATACTTTCTCCTCTTTTACAAGATGGTTCAGAAAACCTTTTGAGGCAGGAAATAGGAGACTCTTACTTAGAGATGTTGCTTGATGTTCTTGTTCATCCAGAAGGACCTAGGATTCGAGATCACATCAGTCATGGAGAAGTGGATTTGAGTGAAATATCACAAGAGTTAGCCAATCACATTTTATGTATTTGCATTGCTTTTACTGGATTATACATCCTCCCAGACAAGAACATGTGTGATTGCATTGATCCGGATCCATTTCCTATTAAAGGCAGAATCTGCGCTGCTGTGGAAACCTACAAGCCTCTGTTTCATCCAGTTTCTCTATTGACAGGCTCAGTGCACAAAGTGGTCCTCACTTTCTTAAATTGGAGTAATTTACCCAAACCTCTAGAAGAGGAATTTGACAAATTAATAAGTAGTCAATGTGATGAAAAATGGATAGATCACTTGGCAATAACGAAAGCATTTCAAAAGTTGATGGCATCAGTCTCTCTGTCCATGGAAGGTGCTCACAAGCTGTACCATTGTAAACTTGGTCTGCATCAAGTTAATGTGTTCGTTGAAGTCTTTTCAGATATTTTAAATGCAGCCAAATTTCCAACCCTGTATAGACCAAAGGATGAACTGACGATAATTGCCTTGCTACGGAGCATCATACAGCATGCAAAGGGGACATCTGAGCAGGTGATATTTAAATATCCACTTTGTGTGTTATCTCTTGTAGAAACTGATTTTAAGCAAGGCAAAGAAGAAAAATGTTGATTGGGCAATATTGTTAACCCAGGTATTAGACAGAGTAAAATCTGTTAAGTCTTACTCCCAGGTCATCAATGGGTTAATTTGTTCCTTTTTCACTTTTAATTGGTATTGTTCATTGATTCCGTTCCATATTTATATTTATTCATTTATTCATCTTTTAAACTCTTTTGCATGTCACTGGG
>NC_090880.1:40523526-40556026 GCF_036669935.1 Montipora foliosa | reverse complement strand
ACTGCGTCGTTGGCCATGTCGACGGATTTGTTCGGCGATTTTGGCAGGGAAGTACATGGCATCGAGGAAAGCCGGAAAAGGTACTACATATCATCAGTCTGGAAATAATTCTGTTACAATTTTATGACGTCTCTTGCATCATCCATAATGAGTGAACATAATTTTTTTTTTTTACAGCCGGGGAGAGTTGTTACTTTGGTCGAGGAAGAAAAGGTGAGTCAAAAAAGGCGCTGTATGTTTCTCATAAATTGTTGCATTAAGTCGCTGGATTGTATAAAAATCTCCTAATTCAACTTCCTTTCCGAGCGAACTTTTTCAAGCAAAAATGAGATATAGCAAACCTGTCGAACGTGATGTGAGGAAAACCAATTTTGGTGATTAAAAACTAACCACAAAACCACTGTTATTAAAGGATCAAGGAAAAAGTGAAATTATGCTGTGTTTACAAACTTAAATCTATACTGTTTTCAAAATTATTTCTTCCACGAATACAAAAAACTGATTATTTAATACGCGAAACAGCGTCTGTACGATCTGTAGCGTGTAATAAACAATTTTTTTAGGTACAAAATGCATTTTGCGTTTAGGTGCGTACAGAACCGAACTGCGGACGGGTTATTTATATCAAAAACTGTGGACTCACAAATTTTAAATGAAGAAATTAAGTTCACTGAGTTTGACAGGGTTTCTGTGCGACTAAAGGAAATAAATCTGGAATTGAATGAGTCTCGTGACATTTAAGAGGTCCCGATAAAATCAAGCATATGACATCGACCTTCCTAGGAAAATATGATTTTGGTGCAATTTTGGTACTTCAATCGCTTTCGTACTCCGGCCAAGATATCAAGTTCAACGAGAAGTTTTCCTTAGAGAAGTCAGTTCTACATAACTTGTTACTCGGTTTCTCTTTCGCACGCTTTTCCTCTGGAAACGTTGTGATTGATTTGTCTTGGACCTTGTGCGCCTTCACCAACCGTGCTGGGTGTACGCGAAGAACTTTGCCACAATAGGGCCGTTTATACGAGAGAAAATAAGCCGCGGCTAACTCTGGCCGCGGCTTACGTAAGCCGCGAAAGGAACTATTTATACGAGTATAAACTCTCTGGACAGGATAAGCCGCGGCTTGACAAAGCCGTGAACGTGGATTTTGTACCATTTATACGGGGTGTTCGCGGCTTACGTAAGCCGCGGCCAGAGTTAGCCGCGGCTTATTTTCTCTCGTATAAACGGCCCTATTGTTACATGGAGAGCCCGAATTCCGGGCCGATCCTCTGTGAGACTCAATGAATGGGGTTGCGCGTTTCGTTAAAATACAGCGAATGATTTACTTCAGCGGGAGTGAGATATTTTAACAGTATGTGTTTTATTATTTTCCTGTTCATACCTCATGAAAGCCGCATTCTTCCGTAACTATTGGGGAGAATTTATTAATCGAGGGATAGTCACAGATTTACATGCAAATTTAATTTCTTTAACTTTTATGACTTTCCAAATTGTGTTGCTCCTACAATAGGATTTTTTATTGTTGTATTTGAAACCGAAAGTCATTATGACATTGAAAAGAAATTGAATAGAGGCCGCTCTTTGACTGATCATGTGGGATTCAGGTGGGTACAAAACGAATACCGAAGTCCGAAGACCGAAAAGAAGACCCCTTCACCTCTTGAATCATTTGAAACTAATTGGAAGATGATCTTCGACAGAAAAGGAAACAAGAAACATCAACATTTGCGATTTTCAAAGAATTTGACCAAGGTCTTCGTTTGTAGAAAACCTACAAAACGAAGACCCCTTCAAAGAGGTCTTCAAAGGTGTCTTCAAAGCTTTTGATAGCGCTTGAAAACAGCCAGAACATGAATGATCCTCGAGTGAAGCGGGAAACGAGAAACATCAACATTTGCAGTTTTTAAAGAATTTGACCGGGGTCTTCGTTTTGTAGAAAACCCCTCCAAAACTACAAAAGGAAGACCCCTTCAACAACGTCTTCAAGACCATGGTCTTTGAAAATCGTAAATGTTGATGTTTCTTGTTTCCTCTTTGGACGAGGGGCATCTTCTGGCTGCTTTGAAGCAAAATCAAACGGCTTTGAAGACGTTTTTTTTTTTTAATGAATCTTGCACATTAATTAGTCACCTCAACATATAATTGTCTTCTACGATTATTCCACCTTGCTCACGTCGCGCAATGTGGGCAAATTAATGCGTTCGACGCAGGAGAACGTTTCCTAATTTTGTTCGGATTTGACGATCAGATGTGTTGTCCATAGCGAAACGAGTTGAGAATCACTACAATAGCCGCCCCGCAGATTCTTTTGTTGTTCGCAGGGGCACTCGCATAGGCCAAGTGATGGTCGAACGCAGTTCAATAACAAAGATTACCATTACTCGTAAAAATAATTTCGGTGGAAAAATATAGAATTTAACGTTAACATTTTTATGCTCAGGTTTTCATGACAATGTGAAATTTGCTGATATCACACCGATGTTACTTAAGAGTACCGCAAAAATGCGTAATAAAATGAGTGCGGCACGATCGGAAAAATTAGTTTTCCTCTTTTATGGTTTAGTGGCGTTGTCAATGCCGTCGTCCTTTCTTAAAGCACCCCAACCTCTCTATTCCCTTGGTACGAGGTTGCCCACATTGAAGTACAGTCTGAAGTTATGTTCCTTTTTTTCCCCATTATTAGGGACAAGTTTGGGGTGTGGCTTACAGAGTTTCGAAGGAAAATGTCAAGCGCGCATTGGGGAACCTCCATGAACGAGAAATTGCCGTGGGCGGATACAAACTTTTACGTTTGCGCTTCAGTTCCAACGAAATCCCTTCGCACACTTTTGTCGTTCTGGTATACGTTGCTACGCCGCAAAATCCACATTACCTTGGACCTGCAACACCGGAACAACTTGCAAATGAAATCGCATTTGCGGAGGGACACGCAGGGCTAAACGTCGAGTACTTGATTCGTTTGGCTGATTTCATGCGCGAAAAAGTACCGGACTGCGATGAGGAACATTTGTTTCAATTAGAGAAGTTAGTGAGAAAAGAATTGGGTCTGTGTGCAGAAGCGACCGCGTCTTGGACGCAGCTAAAAAGCAATTTTATCAAGTGACGATGAAAAAATTTAAGGTCGCATGTACACAATTTTGCCACTGAATCAAGTTGCTAAGGGGGCGGTTGCATAGCCATATGATTTGTCATTCAACTGTATTCGAGTACGGACCGCACGTGAAACGTTTCGAGTTCAAAATACACTCGATTCGCGCTAATAGATCAGAGTCCCGTTGTTCAAGTTTGAAAAACCTGGGATTTAACAACCGCGGTTTCAATTTTACGGTGAAAATGCCATAACCATGTAATTTAATGCGAAAGCTATAACCTAACGCAAAAATTTCTAGAATGGTAAATTATTATGTGAGTCAAAACAAACCCAGGATTATCTTAATCAGAATTTAAATTTAACTCTGGCTTAATCGAGCTTTCAGCAACTGAGTAGATTGACAAATTGTAGCGTGTACAAGGGCGTAGCCAGGGGGGTCCTGGGGTGCCCGTGACACCCCCCCCCCCCCCTTTGTAAGCCTTTTTTTTTTACTCAAACAACCTACAATATTCAGGTTGCGAAAACGCGAGTACCCTCTGTTTAACAAAGAGTGACCCCCCCCCCCCTTTGAAAAATCCTGGCTACGCCCATGAGCGTGTAAACCAGCTTTTACAAATGGACCACTAACCCGAAAGACTTTTCGCTTCTCTTATCAATGTACACCATACAAGATCAAACAGTCATTTCGTTTTAAGGGGATACAGATAAGATATGGGCGTTTTTTTTTAATATTACGTAAATGTTCGAGTGCGATGGAAATTCATCTTGTTTAATTTTAGAAAAATAAACAAATTTTGTCACTAGTAAATTTATTGTAACTTGATTGAAAATAAATTACTGGTTTGCCCCCATTGTCATAACTAATCTCCGGCTGCATTGCAAGTGATAACTTTCTCTCAACACCAGGGTCTGTGATCTCATTTGTTCAAGGTCATGCGCAAGAGAAAACAACTGGCTTACCATGCATGCTCACCAGGCTTCGAAAGTCAGCACCCAAACTTGACCAGCGCAAGCTTAAAAGCGTGAATTGTTTTATAGCAAAAATCACAGTCTTTTTTTCTCTGCTTCTGAAGCTTGCAAAGAGCAAATGAGCGAGACTCGAACACTGACCTATGCAGCAGCAAGCGGATTTACCGCAGGGGGAAGTACCAGTTCCCATCCTGGCTGGAATGATTGAATGTGGCAAGATTTCCAGCCCAGTAACAGAGTTCTCTGCAAATGTACCCTCCCGCTCTCACATGGGTATCGAAATTTTATAAAGGATTTATTGGTTCTGAGCAAGCATCGATTTTGTCCCTAGTTCGAACAAGTTGCCCCAAGAAAATGAACCATAGGGTTATTGAAGACAAGTCACGCGAAAATATGCTGATGGTGTAATTTCATTATAAGTCTCCTTTCTATCCAGTGTCGATGTTTAAACACTGATACTCTATGAAACGATAAACCAACAATATATTCACCACAACTTCTACCAAAACACGCAGTGGATTCATAAGTAAATTCGCTGCACAAAATGGCACTCTGGCTTGTTCTTAGTCGCTCATTCTACTTCCTTATGGATAACAAATCCCAATAAACCTTAGTGCAGATCAGATAGCTTCTGATCACCACCGACAAATCCTCGGGCGTTACATCAGCTTTGAAATCGAACTACTTGAGACTTAATGGAGAACAACGTCTAACACCGTCGAAACAAAGAAGCTGGAGCGACTCTGAGCAAAACCACTCAAATTTTCTGTATGGTCATTTAAAATGATTTTGTGAAAAAGTACAAGTGCAAGTGAATTCTGGCGCGAAATCGGATATCTACAAAGGAGTCTTTTCAATACATTAGCTACTGCAAGTCTCAAGTTGCTAAATTCTCCTCTTCGCAAATCACTGCTTTAATGTGGCCTATCGTGGAGAAAATCAATTGTGAGCGCAATGTTACCTAATGATCGGACCTCATTCACTAACTTGTCTGATTTGCCTCATTTGTTCTACAGCAGAGCGAAAACAAGGTGGATCGCCTTCCCATTCCACCGTAAAAACGAAAGGGTCGCTTTCAAATTTCTGGAAAAAGATGTCGTCACGGTCCATTACGGACAAGATAAGTTCAAACGGTTAATTGTTTGGGAGGATGATGAAATCGATCAAGACGGAGGCGAAGACGACTGCTGACCGCTGAAGCGTACCGCAGAAGATCTTGCTGGACTATTCTCTGCACTCTGCTGAGAAGGTGAATGACCAGCCGAACTGTCGTATCTAGCGACTGGATGGGATATATTACTGTATCCCGCCACGGCAGAATTTCCAGCGCCAAAAGCGACCGGACTGGACCGCGTGGGAGGCGGAGTGGGATTAGCGGTCGCTGTCCCTTGGAAGGAGAAGCCGTAAGCAGCATATGCGGCAGCAGAAGCGGCGGCGGCAGCCGCTGATGCAGCAGCTGAGGCAGCAAGGGCCCCACCGGTTCCTCTTCCACGTCCACGCATCCGTGCACCTCGGATACTAGAGGCTCCCCGTCCTCTACTGGTCGAAAGTCCGCGTCCTCGCCCCCTTCCTCGGCCCCTACCTCTTCCCCTCTTACTAGAAGAGTCGGATAGTGCGGGGCTCGCAGTCTCGCTCCGGGGATCTTCAAAGTCATCTCCCTCGGGTTTAAGGCTGAGTGGGGTGCCTGTGTTACTTGGAGGGACATCAATCGAGAGATCACCGGATGCCAGTGAGACTGGAAACAAAAATAGGAGGGCTTTACGGTCAGATTTCAATGTAAATTAGAGAAAATGTAAGCTCGTTTTCTATTGGCAAAAAACCCTTTTCGGTTGGTTGGGTGTCTTCGTGTTGGTATTGGTAGAAAACCATTTTTTCCTGGTTGGGTAGATCGTCTTTACCAATCAGGGGCCAGCCATTTGTGAAACTGCCAACCGCTTGTTTTAGAAAGGTGATCTTTCAACGTGTTTTCAAGCTAACTAAAAGAAACATGTCTGTGAAGTTTGACGACTTAAATCCTCTCCGTTCTTGAGATACAAAGGGAATTGTGACACCCGAAAATGGCTCGTAAAGTTTCAGAACTTTCGAGAAACAGGCCCCAGGCCCCAGTTGTTCGAAAAGAAGATAACGCTATCCACCGAATAAATCATTATCCATCGGATAGCGCAATTGGTTTCGCTATAACTTATCCGCTGGATAGTGATTTACCCGGCGGATAGCACTATCCATCGTTTGAACAACTGGGCCAGGGCTCCAAACCTAGTCAAAATGGCTCAAAAACAACGGGGAGCAGGCGATGGCACTTTCGCGGTCCTATATAACTGCATGGTCAGGCAAGCATAGTTCTAGCTGCCGTTAACGATATGTCTAACAGAAAACTTCAACCTGACCTGGTAGCGGTTCAATGGTTGATCCCAACAGAACCGGGCCTTCAAATCAATTGTGTATTAACAGTATTTTGATTTTGATACAATTGGAAAATTCCCTCTATTTTAAATGCGCCTGGGTCGATCGACAAAGAATGAGTAAAATCCAAAACTGACCTTCATCCAGACTAAGCACGCTGATGTCGTCACCCACAGTTCCATCACCATCAAGTCCTTCACCAGTCCTCACGCTCAGTCCTTCGCCGGTTACGCTGCTGGTCTCAGAAGCAGGTTTGGAACTCGATATGGAACCATCAGGGAGGGGTGGCACAAGAGAGCTCTTGCTCTTCCGGCCTTTCCTGGCCTTCGCTGGGGGTGTTCCATTATTGACGTCGACGCTTGGGGATTCGCCGTCAATGACCTGGTTAGAAATACAGTGATAGTTCACAGCACATTCGGTAAAGCAATGAGGGAGAAGCTATGAGGAAACGTTTTGCCAATTTACCTCAGCAGGTCCTATCTTCTTTCGCTTGCGCTCCCTTCGGCGTCTCTGCTCGTCAGCCTTCTTTTCAGCTTGGCGTTGAAGAACTACGCAAACAAAAGCAAACTTTAAGTTAGCTTCACACTTTACATCTGATACAGGACGATAACCTGTAGGCCCAACCTAACAACACAATAGTGGTCATAACCTTCGTGGGCCGTTTGAAGAATCCACACAGTGATCACAAAAAGTAAGAGCACGTTGAGGTGGTCTGGCATGCTAGAGGATTTTAGCCACCTCTGGAAAATCTTAATTATTAGGATTAAATTACGGACGGTGCCTACTAACTCAAAGGGATTTTTGCGCGGTTTACTGAATATGCGGGAAAAGCAGATCTTAACAAAAAGAAAATTGGGGGTAACCACGCTTTTTTCGACGATAATTAATCAGCAAGATTTTTAAAAAGCTTTAAAAGGCAAAACAATGTATGGCGTTCTTTTCCAAATTGAAGCTTAATTGTCTGTGAAAAATGCGTGGTTACCCCCAATTTTCTTTTTGGATACCAAGAGCACTTAATAAGTTCTGCTTTCTCTGCATAGTTTTGAACCGCGCAGGAATATCCCTGTATTAATAAGCACCACCAAAAGGAAATCCGAGTATCACGAGATGCGCAGACCGTATGCGCAATAACAATAGTAGGCACTGTCCTTAAGCAAGCTGCTAAAATTATGTTGGCCGAGACCATGTCATTTTCAAGTAAATCCTGTCATAGACTGTATTCATAAATGGCGGTCAAAAAATTCTTCTTTTGTCTTCGTACTAATAATCCTCACTAGCCTCACTTTGGAGCAAAAATTATTTTGAATTTTCTTCGCGCTAACGAGGCTAGTGAGGATGATTAACATAAAGACAAAAGACTAATTACTTAGCCGCCATTTATGAACACGATCTATGAGATGTCATACTCTCAAAAGATGCACACGAAGATAACGGTCCTTTGCTCGAATGTAGTTTTATGTTTCGTCGGTAAGATGTCGTTCAGATTTTCTCATCGAAATAGTTATTGTTTTATACTTCATTTAAATTCTCCGTGGTGGGGCCACTCTTAGAAGGGCGTGGCTCCAATTACAGATCAGTCCATAAAACCGAGAACTGCGTGGCCTACTCTTTGCGAACAGTGCGCGGGATCTTCAACGTTTCTCAGAGTTAACGAACCGGGTTGTGAGACGAGGCTTATGGTTTATAGTCCTTATCCGAGAAGACTTGAAAATCTAACCATGAAATTACAAAGGAAGTACTTTCTTCTCATTTATTTTAAGAGGTTCGAGACCGCGACCAGCCGTAGTCCGAAGCTCAAACAACTGAGCGAATTACAATGTTCGTTCTCAATGCCAACTTACATTTGCATTCTAGTTCTGCATCGTCAAGCAACAGGGAGACCACTTCTTTGGGTTTAAGAGCCTCAGGTTTAAAATGTCCGCCTGAAATAACCATTTTCTGAATCTGAAACGAAATCAGAAGAAAGTCAATCATCCCATCCCAACGCCGAACGGACCGACAGCCAACACAGGGCCACCAACCTCGCTCTTCTCCTTGGCTCTTTGTAATATCCTCTCTTCAATAGATCCTTTGGTGACGAGCCTGTATACAGTAACTTGGCGGGTTTGGCCTAAACGATGTGCACGGTCCATAGCCTGAAAATGATAAATGTTTAAAAGAATGTGTAAGGGTCAAAATCTGGCTGGTTGATTGACCCAATTTTTTGTTGCCCTACAAATATTCAACAGCGGATCGGCACACATAAGTTTTTAATTGCTTTAAGCCCGCGATTTGCTATGATAATCTAAAGCTACAAAAATTGGCAAACGTTTGGAGGGATAGGCCAGCCCCTTTGCACTGCACAAATTCTTTGTGACAAAATAATCCAGAACAGACCCATTTGTCGTCTACTTAAAAGTAGTACTGAGAAGGACTGTTGGCAGGGACGTTTCGACAACCTGAGCGGAAGTTTTCTTCAGAGACCAGAGACGTCCGCCGGTTGGAAATTCAAACGAATGTAGCGTTGCTCTGGGATGTGTTGTGATCGGTAGCGGGAAAAGTAATATGATTGGTTGTGAGGATGGTGAGTGGTGATTGGTATGTAACTCGTGGGTTCAAACCATTTTCTAAAATAAACTTATGTCACAGAGTAAGGGTATATTTGAATTTAAGCGTAACAATCAATTATTTTTCACCTGTTGATCCACAGTAGGATTCCAGTCGCTATCATAAAAGATGACCTGGAGAAGAAGATGCACACAGATATTAACAAAACTGGGCACTGAAAGCTAAACGGAAGCGGCCCTTTGACATGCTCAACACAATAAACCTAAGCACATCTTACAGTGTCCGCTGCTGTCAGGTTGATTCCAAGGCCGCCTGCCCTCGTACTCAGCAGAAAAACGAAAATATCCGCACTGAAAGTAACATAGAAGACAAGACAATGCCGCATGAGTGGATTTTTCAAGAAGGATTTCAAGTTCAGGCAATTTGTTCCAGCCAGAGGCAAGAGACATCTCGCGGTTTCTTAATCAGTTTCGAGGCATGCTGTCATTGCAGTACTGCTCTAGCGAACTACTTCCATGTGACAACTGCCCTGCTACAATATTAGACCTAAAATTTCAAAACGGGGCATTCGCGAGATTGTTAGGTGGGAGTCAACCTCGTTGAATAGCCTAACTCCCACGGGTTCCCTACGGCTCCATAATCGCGGATTTTAAACGGACCTTCCACTCCAACAAAAAAGTAACCTCTAAAGTAAAATGTGCCAATTTTTTTTCCAAGAAAGCCTTTCTATCCAAAATGAATAAGTTTTACAATCGCTTATTTTTGTTTTCAAAATTTCCCGGATGCCCCCATCTTGAATAATTGTGACGTGTTACGGTTGCCCTATTGTTCTTATAAAACTGTGTCGGAACAACATGGCAACCCAAACTAGTCGCAGTTCTTTCAGATGGCCGAGCTGAGGAAATTTGAAAGCGATTCTAAATTCACTTTTCCCGATACAAACACTTTAAAAAATCGAACAAATTTGTCTGCACACGTTATTTCCTCCAGGTTAAACTGATTCTGTAGTAACAGGAGAGATTCCCTTTAAACTCAGTGATATTCGAAAGGTAAAAGGTTCGACTCCAGTGACGAGCACTCGGAGTCTTTCCGAGCATCCCGGAGTCACCACCGAAAAAAGTACGGCAATCGTAATAATATGGTTTTGTAGCGTCGCCATTTCCATAGCCATCATCGCCGAACTCCAATCATATACACGACTGTAGTTTTCGTTAAGCTGTAGAAAACTTACTTGGACTGAAAATCGGCGACCATGTCCCTTCTGTCCGAAATCTTGGATGAGCCATCCAGACGCATGTACTTGTGTTTCCTGTATGTCATGTACTCCTAAAAATTGGAGCAGACGTCATTTTGATCTCTCCACGAGTATCATCAATGCTTTTGTCTAACTCATTGAGAAAACAACAAGAAAAGGACTATGGGCTAGTTGCTGGGCTACGAGCGAAGGGCCAACTGAAGGTAGGATTCTGACCAACGATTTCTCGTGACACCGGTCGGGTGTCCTACCCATTGAGCTAAAAGAACTCTTATGGAGCTTGGTGTTTTATCTCTGTGATAATCATATTCTGCCCGAGAACATTACACCTTGGAACATCTACAGTTGCATTTGAAAATTTGAGGGGACGTGACAAAATTTTAAAAACATCGCATCACAGGCGCGAGCAAAAAGTCGCTCGTGTAGCCGCCGATTAAGCCCGCGCGCAATAATCACGCGTCACGCAAGAGTCACGCAATGTCTTCTCAACATATATTGCAGTTACAACCACGGATTGGCTACCTCCAGCAAATCGATCATCCTTGTCATTTGTGAGTAAATCAAGACTCTGTGTCCCTGCATCTTCAGCTTTGTCAGTAACCCATCCAGCACAGTCAGTTTACCACTGTCGGTGATGAGCGAGTTACGATCTAAAAAGAAGCAATAAGTTACCCTAATCTCGTTCCGAAGTGCACAATACACCATACTAGGGAGCCTCACATTCTTCGGCACAGAATTGTCCGGAGGTGAAGAGCTATAAAAACCATTAGAGTTATCGCTTGGTTGGTAGTTTATCCAATGGGCAGCGCTCTCCACCCTTTGAACTGGGGCCGAGCAGTTAAACCTCTTCCCGCCCGCCGAGGAACGACCACCATAAAATAAAAATCTCCGTCCAAAAGCAAGATCTCGGAAGGGAGAGCATACAGGGAGAGCACTTGTGAAAATTTTGAAAAAATTCCCAAAGGCGATCGGTGCGATCTATTTGTTTGTTCTTCGTTTGTAACTAAATTAAAGCTACTTCTTGCATGCACGTGGTTGGAAGGTGAAATTCAACCATTGATCATGAATCATCTTTCTCGCCATAGAAAAAGTTCTTTGCGAGTTTCGTCCCTGTTTATTATGACCGTTAAAAGCCATGCCATGAGGGTTAAATTGAGGCGGAGCAACTCGTTTTATTCTTGGTTTGCATCAACGTGATGAGACGGCCATCTTAGGCCTGGTTCAAACGTCGAACTTCACATGTGCCGAATCTAATGCAAATGAGCGAAAACAATAGATTTTTCTCATGTTATTAGATTCGGTACATGTGAAGTTCGACGTTTGAACCGGGCCTAAGTGTACAAAACAATAGAAAATGGCCCCGCACGTTTTGCAGAATAATAGAGTGAAATTCCCAAAAGACATTTTACTGCATTGTTCTGTAAACCAACATGGCCGCCGTGACGTCAGATGAAAACCATCAATTTGTGCGAAAAACCTTAAATAACAATGACCACAACCAGGGTTTTTGAGCACGCGAGACTGAGCAAACCATTGTTTTAACGAAAACCGCTGGTCAGCAACCTGGTTCTGGCCATTGCTGTCTACGGTCTTCCCAATTGTGCGTCTTCGTATTTAAACTCAACATACCTGGGATTTGCACAAATGTCCATCCCGTCTGGGGCGTGGCACCCTCCAGCCCCCCAAGTGGAACCGGAAACAGATGTTGTTTAGCCTGTTTCACATCTTTTAGGTCTGGTGTGCCATACAACAGGAGGTTCCTACAAAGTTCCGAGCCTCCCTGCAGCAGGTGTTGGATCTCGTAGGCTGAACTACGATCGCTACAGCGGTAAACGTCTGTTCCGGATGTCACCTAAAAACCGAAAAAATCATTAATTTACTTAGATAACTCAGATGATTTCTCCTTAGCATAAGCACACGAGTTTGAAATAAGCGAGCGTGGAACTCCGACTGTACGGCTTCTTGGACTGCGTGGCAAGTGTTTCCGTGGATTTTCAGTGTTTCAGCCGCGCGAAAAATGGAGCGAGACATTTTTTGACCGCGCGAAAAATGGACTGAGACAAAACAAGAGGTGGGGGAGGGGGAGGGGGAAATCCACTCGTTTGTTTTTTGTCCTTCCTTTCCCTTCTTCTCTCGCCCCATTTTTCGCGCGGCCAAAACTTCGACAATCTTCCATGTTCCCCGCACGGAAACGCTTGCTACGCATGCTAGTGACTACTAGTGTAAAAAAACAAACGAGTGGGTTTTCAAAAGTTCCTTCCACGAAGCCGCTTGTTTGTTCGCTTTTCGTCATAATCTCCATTCTCCTTACCTTTGGAACGTACGTACTCAGGAATGACGGTAGAAGAGTGGGTTGAAGAGTTCTGTCTATTGGAAAAGCTCTTGGAGCACAGTTGAGCTGGAATCCCTCAGGAAGACTCACTGACGAACTGTGTGCGTAAAACAAACATTTTTAAAAAGTGCTGTGTCAGCCGCACTTGTTTAGCGATTATCGAGTCCCATTAGGTTGCCAAGGAAACACAGCGATAGGGTAATTTTGTTGAGTAACTAATAAATGAGAAATTGTGTGAACTTGCTTGTGCATTTCGTGATTATGGTCACTCGTGATGTTTTGAAAGTTTCAAATTTCACCCGCCTACAGCTCGTGCAATTTTGAGAACTTTCAAAACATCATACGTCTCCATAAATTACGAAATGGTCATGAGTTCATACCATTTCCTATACTTGAACTTAATGTCACATGGGTCAACAAAAACATGACGCCCACAGTTACAAATTGTCCCTCCAACTCTGACACCCAAGAAACCATAGAAAGCAACCTTAACCAATAACTGATTGATCACCGGGCTGCCATGCGGGAGGTCGTGAGTTCGACTCCGGCCGGACCAACACTCAGGGTCTTTAAATAACCGAGGAGAAAGTGCTGCCTTTGTAATTACATCCGAAAATGGTTAGACTTTCAAGTCTTCTCGGATAAGGACCATAAACCGTGGGTCCGGTCTCACAAATATCTTCCATGTTCATTAGTTCCCTGTGGGAGGTTAAAGAACCCACACACTATTCGAGAAGAGTAGGGGATGAAGTTCCCGGTGTTGTGGCTGTCCTCTGTGAGTATATGGGTGGGTGCTGCTCAAATAAATAAATGACAAACAAAAAAACAACTAAATGTAAGAGTGCATGTAACTCAAACCCAAGTCCCGTCGTTGTAAATTAACTTGAAGGGAAACTTTAAAGGCCGGTCCAAACGGGAAATGCTTTACGGTAAAACATGTAAAAACAGTGTCAGGTGGCGAAACATTTTCCCGTTTGACCCCTTGTTTTCTGCTGTTTAAACATGTTGGGTATGAATTGGATTCTGTTAAACATTTGCTAAAACATCGTAAAACATTTCTTTTGTTCTCGTGTTCGGTGACCGATGTTTTGCACGTTTGGACAGATACTCAAAACATGTTAGAAGCGCGCATGCGTACTAAGTCTACAACTTTGTTGTATCTATGGATACGGTGTCATGTCAAGAAAGAAAGCACACTGGGTAATCTAATGGATCACAATTCTCTACTTTTTTTGGATTGCATAAGACATTTTAAAGGATGTTTTATACCGTTTGGCCACTCTGTAAAATATTGGACAGGCCTTTAGTTGCCTTTCATAAAGCAGGTGCATCTCCTCATGACACATGTTAACGGGTTTACATACCGGCAAGTGGCACAATTACCTGGTTGGAGAGAAAGACGGCATTGGATAAGTCGGGTTTGGTGCTGCCATTTGTCCAGAGGGCGAGTGTAACGGGGAGAAAACATGCCCTGTTGGGGAATGCAGGGATGCCCGGCCATGCCCAGGGGGCGAATGCAACACGGGCGCGAACCCCTGACTGGAAGACTGGTGCAAGTGTGGTACATGTCCCAATGAAGTATTGTGTTCATGCATCTGAAAATCGCCTGCCTGGGGTGCCCGGTGATGCTGATGTATCCGCGTGGGGGATAACTGCAAACCCTGATGCGGTCGATTCGGTGACATCTGAGGAGAAAACGTGTGACCATAGTGTTTTGTAGGAGAGAACGGTCCCGTTGGAGAGTGCTTTAGTGGACTGGTTGGTAGCTTTCCTGTAGGCGATATTGCAGTATGATGAGAATGGCTGCTTCTACGATGTGGCTCCCTTTTCTTAGTTGGCGAGGTGGGTGACACCGCACTGCTTGATGTACGCCGAGGTCTTTTTCCTCTAGCTTGCTCCTTGGTTTTGCCTCTCAGTGGTTTGTGATCTTCGTCATCCAGAATGGGTTGAACATTGTGTGTCAAATGTGACGAGACTCTCTTCGTGTAACCAGTGAATACCAAGGACTGAAGAACAGAACTGGAGTGGATATTGGGAAAAGAGGTCGTGGAATCAGGCCAAACAAGCAAGTCTCTCCGACCCAAGAATCTGGTGTAAAACAGTGGAACAGAGATGGGTTAAAAAAAATACAACTCTAAAATCTGAGTGATTGACCAACTTAACCCCTAAGTGTTGTAAACGTTGCATTAAGATAATCGCACACAATATTGACTCGAACAAATGATGTTTTAATAAATCAATGAAGTGAAGCCTTGACGAAATACAAATAAATCCCGAATTGTTGACGACGATGGAACACCGTGAATTCGAAGCGATGAACACAATCGTTTCTCGGTTCATATATCTCAAATCTCGACCACAACGAACCACTACCAACAACTGACAAAACTATATGAAAAAAACTATCTTTTTTCCAAAATCTAAAAATAACATGACGTCACAGGATAATTTTTGGAAAATTTCCAGCATAATAACCAACGGTGACAATGAGCGGTGACAGGATGTGCAAAAAAAGTTATGGTTGTACTGTCTAGGAAGCGATAATTCTCTTATGGGTAAGTCCTGTTTCCTCTTTAAAGTCGTATCAAAATGGGAGACTTTTTTCAAGGGAACCTAAAGAGGCGCTGTCATGCTAAATTTGATGTTTTTAGGTGAAAACTAGGTAAAAATCTAAATTCAGTGGTTCTTTAGCTCGCACATACAACATTTCTGACAACACACTGAGAAGATATGAAATGTATTTATGGTACAAAGAGCTATTCCTATTTTAACTTTTGGCGGCTTTCTGAACACATCGTCTCTAAAAGTTTTTTTTCAAGTTTCAGTTCATTTCCATCTTCTCCATCCTTGGCCACAAACAACAAAGAATAGCTTCAGTGCACTTCAATGCATGGTTATTGGCAACAAAACTACAGAATTATTTTTTGGTCTTCATTGATGCAAAGACATCTTAAATTAGTGTTTTGAAGTTTGACTAAAACAGCGTGACACTGTCTCTTTAAGCAGGGGTTTTACGGAAAGGCTGTTCTATGTAGAAAATAAGAGTCGAGAGGACAATGGCGAGGTAGATGTTAATTAAGCACCTCACTTCTAGAATGTTCGGGAGGTAAAATGACTGATGAAAATCGCGGTCTCTGTTAACTCCACCAGACCCAATCAGCCATAAAAAAAGGCTTATTTATGAAATCCTTCGTTTACACCATTTGAACGGACATGACTTGTCGTAAAGTATTTGAGCACACACATGCGTGTGGTTCCAGCCATCGATTTAAGGACGGTGCCTACTATTGTTACTGCGCATACGTTCAGCGCATCTCCAGAAACTCGGGTTTCCCATGGGGAGTGCTTTACTAATACAGGGATATTTTTGCGCGATTTAAAACTATGCGGAGAAAGCACACCTTATAAAGTGCTCTTGTTAACAAAAAAGACAGCTGAGGGGGGGGAGAGAATCATGCATTTTTCAGAGATAATTTCAATTTGGAAAAGAACGCCATACGTTGCTTTCTATTTTAAAGCTTTCTACAAACATTGTTGACTATCTTTGAAAACTGCGTGATTACCCCCCATTTTCCTTTTGCGTTTCAATAACACTTGTTAAGATCTACTTTTCCCTAAGCATATTCAAAAACCGCGGCAAAACACTTTTGAATTAGTAGGCACCGTCCTTAAAGCTGTTTCTCTGCTTTCTTTATCTCCTTAAGAAACTCGCCTGTTTCTAGTCTTCCCTTCGCTCCAAAATCGTTGGTGATGAAGAATGCTCGTTTCTTTCAAAATGAAAACTAAGGCTAACAACCTGAAAAGAAAACCAAGAAGCAAACCATCAAGCCGGGACAAAAATCTGCAAGATCTGAGATTCCCATTTTTTTCTTACAATCTAAATAAACGGATGAGAGAACTGATCGTCGCGCATCTCTCATTCGTCGATGACCCGCAGTTCAAATAGACATTCATTTCATTTCATTCATAGAGTCCTACACGGGAACAAATGAGACCAACAAATTGACCTGCTCCCAACTGAGTGGCTTCATACCTCAGTTGGTAGAGCATTGCACCAGCATTGCACCAGCATTGCACCAGCATTGCACCGGTATCGCAGAGGTCATGGGTTCGACCCCCTTGGAGTCACCTTAATTTGTCAGGTGTCTATATAAACAGCACCAATTGCTTAAATTATCCAGAAAAGTACGAGGATCACTTCTCTCATTCGTCTATAAGCCACACTTCAAACAGACGTTCATTTCATTTCATTTCAATTCATCATTCTAACTAAAGGAACCAACCAAAGTGGTCCATTACACACTTGCCAAAACCAGGAAGAATCGTACAGAGCTCACCTGTACACAAGGCCCTTCAACATCATGGCTGACAATTGGGCAGGTGATAGATTGATGAACCTCATAAATGAGAAGCAGTTACTTGCAGCAGCTGAAAAAGAAGACAAGGCTTAATCAATGATATATTATCTCCTGAAACAATAATATTTACTACCTAAATAACTACATACCACCCTACAACTACCAAGACACAACAACATCCACAACTTGACCCCAAAAACTTCATCTACAAACCACAAACCGCACAAATAGAAAACTACAAATACACCTTCCTAACTTCCACTAAAACTATAACTTGAGTGCCTTGGATAACGTACAGATTCATATACATGTAGGAGAGAAGATTGGGTGGCTGAAATACCCAGTAGCAGTTAGCCAAGCAGCCTCTAAACAGACAGCTGCCATTCATCTAGGTATCTATCACACTGCTAAGCTGTGCAGGAGGGGGAAAGCAAGACAACTGAACTCAAAAGTGGTCACCAAGGATTATCTCCCCTGAACGTTTGCTGTCATGTGATAAGCACTGCTGACATTTAGTGCTCTTTGCTGACAAACAGATCATTAGCAACTTCCGTTCTTTAATGTAAATTTTGTAAAACTGCATTTAAATACACAGAAAAAAGTTCTTGAACACATTCCATGTACAATACAAATAAGGAAAAAAGAAGCTCCTATACCTGTGGATTGGTGCTTGTGATCTCCGAACAAAGAAAGACGAATATGCTCTTCTGTTCCAATATGCATCAGATTGTACAAAATTCTAAAGTAAACACAAATGAGTGAGGAAGCATCCAGTCACCTGGACAAAGCATAAAGGAGGAGTCTGGGCCAATGTGCCAAATGAGTTAATCTTAACCTCCTTTGCGAGGAAGCAGGCCTTTCAGACTTGTGGCCTTTCATTGTGCAAGTAAGGCCTTGTGGAGGCAATCAGATCTTCCAGACAACTGAGTGAAATTCATTAATTCGACTTTTAAAAAGAACTACTGCCATCCTTTCTTAACACTCAAATCCTGTTGTGTAAGGTCCTCATCTTCAAAGGTTGTCATGCAAAATGATTTTATAGGTGACGTTATCCTTTCTTACGAGGTACAGTAACTACAATAATTCATGACACTCCATGGTATATTGAAGATTGGAGGAAGTATGTGAAATTTCGGGAATTGTGCAGTTTGTTGTTGTTGAAACACTATATATATCACTTAAGTAGTTGTTGACGTGTGTCAGACAGAAGCAATTATATTCTTGTCAAGGTTTGAATCGTAGGAAGTTGCATTACTCAAGTTATGTGAGTCAAGATCACGTTTTGTCCTCGGAATCGCTAGCTCCATATTTTGCAGTGAAATTTTAGAGAGAAAACTTCAATTAAACGGGAGAAATCGTTCTGCATTCCGTTGTTACTCTATTTCCGAAAGAAAATTATATTTCAGCAGTGCATTGCCAGTGCTTTATTGTTGTATTGTATTAATCTCTGTAAATGGCAGTATTCGACTGTTGTAAAGATCTGTAAGTAAATTTACCTCTCAATTTCAATATACTGTCAGGTAGACAAGTATTGAGAATAAAGATTATATTCAGCTTGAAGGATATGACACTGATAAAACATCAAATTCTCATGACCAGCCAGCTAAGACATTCATGGAAGTAGTTAGGAGAATGAACTTTTAGATCATGGGAGTCCAAGGGCTACATTTCTTCTGTGTTTCTAATTATGCAAATTAAGCATTTACGACGATTTTGTTCATGATTTGATATTCTCAATAAATGTTGAAAGAACACTGTTAACAATTACAAATTTTTAAAAAGTTGTCATTCTCTGATAATGGTTAGAAGGATATGAGGTTACCACTCCAACACCTGTACTTACCTATGTTTACTTGGTAAGGAAGTTTCCAAGATTCCTGAGATAACCAAAAATAAAATAAATGCCATTATCTCAGGGCATGTAGTTCCCGGTGTTGTGGTCTGTCTTCTGTGGTGTATCATGGTTGGGAGGGTAAATGCTTGGTGAAATTAGCTACACCAAGCTACTCTAAAAATCCGAGGGTAAATAAAGATATATGATATGACATGATATGATATGCTACTGGCCTTGGTTGTTCAAATGATGGATAATACTACATGTATCCACTGGATAAATCACTAACCAGCGGATAAACACTGGCAAAACCAATTGAGTTATCCAGTGAATAGCGCTATCCACACTGCGAACAACTGGGGCTTGAACTTTAACGCTTTTTAAAGCTTTTTTTTTTATCCTAAGGGACTAAAAACATCAAATCACCTGAACTCAATTCATTAAACTCAGATTTTCATGTACGTATCTGTTTTCTTCACCACGTTTTAAAGATTAAATTTTGTAATGTAGGGTTACTATCTCTGATCTCTTCGATTTTATATCTATTTTGCTGCCATGGAAAACGAATCCTATTGCTTCCAAGCATTTAAAATTGTGGTTTAAAATAAACTTTCTACAGAGCTGCTTCATGTACGCGAGTCCGTGAGCCTCTAGCTGTATTTTATTTCAATGGTTCGGTTGAGTATTTTAATTTCAATCTAGTGTAGTGTTTCATTTATAAAAAAAAAGGAAAATCTCTGATCTCTTCCACTGTGCTTGCCTTATGTATAAACATTCAATTTGATTTGAATTGATTTGAAGAGTGGTTTCCCTATTTATTAAAAAGTGGGAGCAAGTGCTCTAATAACAAAACCAATTTATTAGAATACATGTACTTGTGCCCTGCAATGTGAGTGAGCCTTTCATAAAGTGAATGCTGTTAACTAAAATGTACCTTCTCTGTAGATCAGTTTGGGTAAATGAAAAGATGGAATTTCTACATGAATGGGAGAGCGAACATCTTTCCTCTCAAACAGCTCTGGATGGTTGCAAACCTAACATTCACAAAATCAGAAAAACCAAAAAAGTTGAAGTAAGGTCATTCTCTGAACCAATAATAAGAACTTACGTATGCACTTGAAAACTTAAAATACATCACAAAAGTTTGTTGATAAAAACATCACTAATCCACATCAGTATTTAAATACAGTTTAGTGAAAGCAAAGCAGCTTGCAGCTACACTTTCCTGAAAGAGAAGTATCAAGGTTTGGCCTTTGTTATGAACACTTCGGCCACTGGACATCAAGCACTGTGCTGAAAAGAAGTGCCCTGATTAACCCCTAAAAACCAAAACAATTATTGTACATACACGTAACAATGACAGGGTAATCAGCAGTTAAAACAGATCACAACTAAAATAACTGGATAATTACCTTTCTAAACTGCATAACAAGATTCATGAGACTGCTGGTCGTAGCATTGGTAGATGACGAGGATGTTGATGTGTACACAAGGTCATCAATCGAAATTTTGTTTTTCACAGCTTGATAAAGCCAGCGCTGTCGTGTTGTTAAGTGACACACAAGTTTGATCTCAATCTGACATAAGAAAAGATGAATACATGAGTTAACAAAACTTATAATTTTGCTCATACCAAAGGGTTGAGGATCAGATTATTAACCTTGTTTTCATTTATTTTATGACTTTTTTACACAACTCAGCCTTTTTGACTGGAATTCCATTATGCTACTGATGAAAGCCCTCCCTTATAATTCAATTTCTAAAGATCTTTGACACTGCAAATGCAGGCCTTACAAAACCTGGATCACAAGGTCTCCATGATTTATTTACCTTTTCTGACAATTCATTTTCAACATCTCGTTTTATTCTCCGCAACATAAAGGGCTTCAAAATCATATGGAGTCTTGAGAGTTGATCTGAAGTAAAAAAAAAACCCAGCAAACTGAGCTGATTCCATCTAAAAGAGCAATACTGGTTTGTCTCAAATCTTGTGTTATTTACCTTGGTCAATTGCAGACTTATTTTCAGCATGATTTTCTATGTCCTTTGAAAACCACTCATTAAATTCTTCATGAGAATCAAAAAGAGTCGGCATGATAAAATGCAGCAATGCCCACAACTGGAAAGGAAATCATAATTCATGAAGGATAAACACTGGTGTTATATTAATTTGTAGTTAAAGGTGCACTTTGTTTAATGATTTATGATCTGAAAGAAATGTATACCGTATAATTATCTGAAGCTCGGGTTATAGACGAAATGTAGAAGTGATCCGTGCACTTACATGTGTACAGTTAAGTTAAGTATGAGGATCACTTGTAAAGTTTGTCTTTAACCTGCACTTCAAATATATAAATTTCTTTCATTCATTGAGTCCATTCACGGGAAAAAATGAGCCCAAAAAATTGACCTGCTCCCAACTGTGTGGCTTCATAGCTCAGTTGGCAGAGCATTGCACCAGCATTGCAGAGGTCATGGGTTAGAATCCCATTGAAACAACCTGAATTTCTCAGGTGTCACTTTATGATCCAGTAGGAGAATAGAACTTAAATGCACACCCCTCTATTGCCACTGCAGAAGTCATGTTATAAATTATTAGAGAAGACTGGATACAATATATAAGGGAAGAAACTAATTTTCATAAATGAGGCATGGATGGGATTACCAGTAACAAAAGTGATCAATATGATGCTCACTAGGGATCAACAAAAGCGTTTCTCAACACAAGATTTCCCCCTGCCCGCAAATGTGTTTTTTCTAGATGTCTTTGGGTTTAAGAGGCCAAAAGTTGGCTTACTGTGTTTTTGCATGCACACAAAAGTGCCTCATAATTATTCTCCCTTTTTTCTTTGGCAAAATATTTATGAGGCTATTAATGACAATTATCATATCTCTCAGATGGTACACATGCAGTGATTGGCTAAATCAGCGGGCCACTGTACAGCCCGCTAATTTTGAAATTTCAATAAAATATTCTCTAGCAAGTTTTTCATGTTGTTTTTGTTATGTACATAAACTTGTAAAACTGTTTGAATCTTGCAAGCAACTATTTGAAACAGCCAAGAAGATTTCGTTTTTCGAAGTTTGACACGGCAATCTTTGTGGCAGTTGAAACTTCGCTTGACTTCAACTAGTTTCCTTTCCCACATGGCTGATTACCACAGAGATATAAAAAACATCTTACTAACTCCTTTTTTTCCTGTTGGAAAAAAGTTGATCCGTAATTTTACGAGGTATGAACCTCGAACTAGGTCAGTAAGACGCATTTACTTTAGTGGTTTCTCCCAAATGCTGGAATAACTTATAACACAGCAATGAAATCATAACACTGCATTGAAATAATGATTGCAAATGTGGTTTCCCCATCCAGTAAGATAAAAACCACTTACAAAAGACTTGATAAGCAGGCTTGACCAACTATGATAATAAATGTAGTTACACATGACTTATTCTGGAGCACAACTTTAACCTAATGATGCACAAGTGTTGGTTATCTTTGGCACATTTTGAAGGAAGTAGATCTGGTGGATTCAACATTAACAAATTCCTTTTCCATTTTTATTTCTTCCGTTCAATACAGACTAGCACTCTGTACAATGTTTGTTGAATTTCAAAGTATTCTTATCACAAAATTCCACTGGAGTGAATTTGTTAGAAAACAAGGCAAAAAAAACAAAACAAAACAAAACAAGCTATTCAAAGGAAAAAAGCAAACAGGTGCTCTAGAGTTTATACCAGAAATTTTCATGTGAAGGATAAGGAAGCTTATTGAAGAACCAGGGGCAACTTGACACAATTTGGATCCTAGAAGTTAAACTTATGAAACAAACCTCTGCCATACTGTTTTGAATAGGTGTCCCTGTCAAAAGAAGCCTGTTTCTGCAGAGAAACCCTAGAAGGATCTTCCAGCGTACACTGTGGAAATGAAAATCAATGAAAAAGAAGTAATTCACTAAGTTTACGTAGGATGAGGAACATTTCATGCCCTTTGTGTTGCAACTAACTAGAAACCATCCCATAAACTGATCAAAGTGGTAACTTCAGAGTTCTAGTAAGGGTACCCAGTGATGCCTTGATGCCTTGTCCTTCTCCTATGGTAAGTATACCATAAGTATTCAACTGGATTCCTTCAGTCTGATGTCTTGTGATTGCTGATAGTAGGCTTGCTACGGACACCTGCTTGCAACCAACGTTGCACCTGGCTCCACCACCTTTCAAACATCAGTTCCGGTTCACCTATTGGTGACATGCATGAATTGCAGTCCACTATACTCCGTCTTTACGGTGGAAATCGTCTATAATGTTACAATACAAAATATTATTTTCAATTGCTATAATTTTGCATTTATATTTACCTGGAGCTGCTTTTGATGGCTTGTGCTTCATCCAATACAAGATACTGCCACTTGATACGCTGAAAATATCGCACATCTTGAACAACCTGGAAAGACAATATTCAATGATGATAACCCTTATGTTGGAACTGCCGCACTAATGGGAAATGCTATAAATCACAATAATTCATTACCAAAAATAAAGACATCAGAAAACTCAAGCTACTTAAATTTCTTCACAGTAGGGACTAATAAACTCAACCCAAAATAAGAAACCAAGGCTGGAATGAAACCTCAAGCTACATTTAAGCAGGAAAAGTCTTTTCTCCACTATGCCAATTTCATTTCATCATTAACATATCTAAATGTTAGAAAACACTTTCTGTTTCAAGCTATCTTGTGCCCTGAAATACTGTGTAACTCAAATGTGAAAGGCTATGCCTGAACCACCGATCTTCACATAGGATGTTCCACCCTGACACCCATCATAATCTTCAAATCTTCTTTGCTTTGGCACTGAATTAGTTGTATCTGAAAGAGTTGTCCTCTCATCAAAGTAGCATACACTTACAAGTTGGTAGCTTGTTATCAGCACATGAAAAGGAGCATGCTCATAGTCATTGATTTGTACTTGTTTCTAAACAAGAAGAAATGAAAGTAAAAATGTTACATACATACATACATACATACATACATACTTAATTGACCGCTCCCCATAGGGGCTTTTCAGGGCCAATGTAACACCATGAAACAACGAAACAGACCAACAACAACCGTTAAGAATCCCAACTGGCCGGAGGCAAACCAGTTGGCTATTTACAAGTGCAGCTGGGAAGTTGAACCAGGGACTACCAGGAACAAATTCAACGAGTGGTCAGAGCGGGTCTTGAACCCGGGATCTCCGGATCTCAAGGCAAGCGCCCTAACCACTCGGCCTAACCACTTGGCCACACTACATTGGAAAGAAGATGCAGTTGCAAGTATTTTCCAACAGATGATCTAATGAAAGCAACTGGAATCAAAGGAACAAATTCTTGACCTGATCATCACAGTTACAAGACCTAGCAGGGCTTCAATGAAATTAACAAAAACAATCCAGTTGCAATTTTGTGACAAGATATGAAAATTTAGTTGCAATTTCACAAATTTTGGTCGCAAAATCGTTGGGCTGCATTGTGTTGTCAGTGGTTTAGTAAAATAAAGTAAGAGACTGGAATACTTGTGTGTAAAGAAACTGCTAAAAATGGCGAATGATCGGAGGGGTAAGAACTGCATACTAGAGGAACAGAGTTGTGAACATAACATCGCAGCTAAATTATGCAGCCTACAATTACACTATCTTCAGATTGAAAGAAAATTCAAGGCGAGAAACAAATTAATTTTGTCATTTCTTTTAAATTATTTCCTTTAGCAAAAAGAAGCAGCAAAGTGGCAGCTGCTAACCCTTTAGTTTCGAAAGAGTGAAGGTGAAAACAAGTCACAAAGGGAAAAATTTCAGTCACAAATGCAACTGTATGGTCACAATTTCAATTACGGCTTTAAAACAGTAAAGAACCATTTACATTTTATGTGTACTGCCTTAGGTCATCAGAAAACATACACTCAAGGACATAATATATTACCAGATTGTTTATAATCATAATTAGCAGCAGTGAAATTGAAAGCTTGGAATATCACACTTGAACAGGAGTTGAACCAACAACTTCTGTGTTACTGGTGCTGTACACTACCACTTCAACTATCAAGCTAACTGGAATCTGGTCACTTTTTTAGTTCATGATAAACCCATGTTTAATGGAAATACGTGAAGTACATGTATATCTAGGATTACATGTATATGAAAGCTACATAATTGAACTGTGGAGAGAATGTTAAGTCACTTCTAGATTCAACATTCTCTTGCACTTGAAATGACTTTTATATATATTATTCTGTACATGTACTTCATGACACAACTCATAATTAAGACTAAAATATTACTAAAATATTAATAATTCAACAATAATCCAACCTGAGTCCAATACTTTCTAAGGGATTTTCTGTCACCCTGATTACCCCAGTATGGCAAAACCTGGAGAGAAAATTTCAAAATTCCTTCTGCAAAGTTCCTTTTTCAAAATACCTTTATATTAGAGTATGAGTTCAACCAGTACGAGTTTTCAGTTCTGAGAATGCACGGTGAGAAAAATAGCATATAATATACTCCAAACCCTATTCACTTTTGCGCCAATAATATTAAAATAACAAACAAGAAAACAACCACACCTTAAACCTTGGCACAAATCGACTGACTTCTTGTTGCCAATTGTGCAAGGTGGATGCAGGAGCAACAACCAAGAAAGGACCCCAAATTTTGTGAGCCTGTAGAGAGAAGAAATGGCCAGCACAATTATTATTAATTACTGGGTTGCCTTATAAGGCAAACCCAGTCGAGGTCTTCGTTTAGTTTGTTTGTTTTCTTTTTTTTCTTTTTTTTAGTTTTTTTTTTTTCCGTGTCGGTAAAAGTCTTGCCTGTCACTCCCCTGGTAAGTGGTGTCTTTGTGTATAGAGCCTTCTGGGCGTATTTTCTTAGGATCGAGAGGGTAGTGGAACTGCGTAGATTTCTCTGGTGGACACAGTAGAATCATTAACTTAGCCTGCAATGGCGTCGAAAGTCATGCAATGCGAATGGAGTTTTAGTGGATCCTTAAACAAAATATACCCTTATGGAGCTCAATAATGGAAAGTCAGTTGGATAAACTAGGCATGAATCTCAAAAGCGACGAGTGCTGGACCTCGACAACAATCTATCGCCCGTCGAGACGAAATCAAAGTGAGCAGTATTTACCTGAAGTACATGGTAATTTGACACAATTGAGTTTCTTGTCTTCACGCACGCAATGAAATAGGAAGAGGTTTTCGCCTCTAAGAGCAAATATGTTGTTTGTTTCAATAAAATTTTCGCTGGAAAAGGATTCTGTGGTATTTTCTGCCTTTGTGAATTATAATATCATGTTGTGTATTGAATTTTCGAGCTTAAGGTTGAAATGTGATATGGGAGAAGTTTTTTAGTATTGCTCTGTAAGCAGGAAGGGTTCACAGGCCTGTTGGAAGCGTGCTTGAGTTTCAACAAAATGAGCCCCAAAATCAGTGAAAACTTGTGACGCAGATGAATAATAAAGTAGCTGCTATTTCCAAAATGATGGAATTACCTGGTGATAAATAACGTCGTACGTGTCTTGGAGAGTAAATTTTGACTTTGCATAAATAAGAGTTGGGCGATTGTGATCTTTGTTTTGACTTCGCTCATTTCATTGTCAAACTTTATAACACTTGACAGAAAAAGAAACTTACAAAAACCCGGTATCTTGCCATCATTTGACACAGATGCTTCACTGTTTGGCGAGTAAACATACAGCGGTAACTTAATCACGGCGCCCGCTGAATTCCGGCCAAGTCACTTTCGATTTTGCAATTTACTTGAACGTAGCAAAAATCTCCCAAAATGTTTGTCGCTGATCGTAACTTTTTATATTCTATATTCACGGTTCAAAATTAATGTTGTTTTGATGTCGTAAATATTTTATTCTCGATCGACCGTCCGGTTTCTGAAAACTGTGTATCGATAGTTATTTGCTTTTTCATCAATATTTGTTTTGCATAAAGCAAGCTAAAAAGATCTGTACCTTGCTGAGTTCGCATTTGTTAGAGTTAATAGTATTTTCGGTCCGATGCTTCTTTTTTAGGAGGGGTACGTTATTTTGGTCTCCCATCCAAACACTAACCCCGCCCGGCAGGGCTTAACTTCAGTGAACTTTAGTATTAGAAAGCCTTCAGATGCTCAGAGGGCACACTTGTGGTAAAAAGAAGTTGAGAGGGAACTTGAAAATTATCAACATGTCAGCCCAGAAGCCAATGTTTCTCGCTTCTCTTTTATTTGTTATTCTTCAGAGACTGGAATGCTGTATTTCAATACCACACAATTCAGTGCCTTCTGATTTTCTGTAGCACGTACCACAGGCAACCCAGTGTATGCTTCACAGAAGCATCTCGTTATGTAACAACTAGAACTGCCATCATCAGAAGTAGTCTTAACATGTAAAGGACTGACCAATGAAACAACTTAGAACACATCAGTATTGTGGAAGGAATCTTCATTGACTTTTACTGACTTTTTAACATGAAAATTGAAGGAATGGAAGTCTGACCAGGCAAAAATGTTTTTCACAAAGCTTGTGTCTTAGGCATCTACATTCATGAGTGTCTTAACACATTCTGAAATCACTTCCGAACAGTTTTTCTCAGTGTGCAGAACAAAATTTTGCACTCACTAGCGCCAACCTTAAATCCCAAGCCATCAGTATTCAGGATCTCATTCAGTGAGAAATCGAGAACTTTCAAGATCCTAAAAGCCTATTTTTTAACTACTTTTCAGGTCTTGCATCTAAAAGTCCACATAAAATTTCATAATTTTCAATGATTTATTATTAATACCATACTTTTAAATCTGATCATCATTATTAATTTATAATAATAAAATATAATTTTACTCTTCACCTCTGCCAAATAAGAAAGGAAGGCAATGGACTGCACAGTCTTTCCTAAACCCATCTCATCAGCAAGAATACCATTGATTCCCTACAAGACCACAACAACAATGAAAAAACTCAATTATACAATGTAGTGGATCAGGGCACACACGATAAAATATGTCCAGAAATGCAGGCAATGTCAATAAAAGTGGATTTGCTTATAAAAGTGGATCTTTCGCCAGCAGTAACCCTAACCCCCACCACGGCAGATTCAGCTAAATTTTGACAAAGGGCAACAGCTCAGCCAACATGGCGGATTTGGTGAAATTTCGCCATGAGTGCACATTGTCACGTTTTATGTACATTCCGTTGTTACTGGCATAATTAGCACTTTTTCCGTACTTAAAAATTCAACTTAACGCTTTGTACATTAATCAACTGAAGATGACAGAAGTCTCTGTCGAAACATGTCTTATAATTTCAAGTGTTTTGTCGTTTTCTTTAAACAATCAAAATGCAATGAGCTGGCCTTTGGGGCCCAACGGAAGCAGCTGATTTGGCAAAAATGGTGGATTCTGCAAAATTCACCAAGACGGTGACACTCAGTCAATGTGGCGGATTTGGCAGAATTTAGCCAAATCCTCTGTTTTTGCCATGCACAATAACAGTGAGCAATACAAAGTTTAAAAATAGTAATACAAATGTACCTGTTCATACAAGTTAATTAGCCAGTTCATTCCCTGAAATAAAACAAATAAAATAATGATGATCATCATCAATCCATGGTTAACTGTATCAAGACCCTTGCAAAGTTAATATTAAAATAAATTACTTCCCTGTGAAGCAATGACAAAGTCCTCAAGGAGCCCAAATTCATTCAATATAATCACACTCCTATCACAACTCCGAAAAAATTGCAACCTTACATGTATAAAATTATGCAGATTATGTGGCAAAATGCACACTTAATTTTACGTTCATGCCACAGTCATTTACAAATAAAATATATAAACATTTTTACGAATTAATAAAGCCTGAAATTACCAGCTCCTTAATCAACAGTAAATCAGAATGCACTCTTTCAAAATTAAATTTTTTGCTAAAGAGATTATTATTTTGTCCTGAACCTCCTTAACAGGAATCAAATCTACATGTATTACCTCCAAATCCCTCCACTGACATGTGGTTACTGGTAATGAACTTTAAACCGATTAACATTGTCCATTTTGATTGTTGAAATGTTATTTGTAATCGAAATTGACAATGAATGCTTTGAATATTTTTCGAACTTATCTCGGGAGGTTTTGTAGTGTGCCAATACTCAGGGACAGGTGCACAGAAGGTCGATCTGACATTGTGGTTTGCGAGGTCTTACTAACTTATGGACTTACACAACTGTTGACATTGGTAGTGTGTTACTGGCTATAAGCCTTACAGCCACTAAGCACAAAAATGTTGCTTATACATTTATTTCCACACCTTAAATGTAAACATTGCCTTGTAGTTTACTAGTATTGTCATATATTACAAATTATATAATAACAAAATCAATGTGCGCGCTCTGATTGGTCAATCAGCTATGTTTTATTGTGCCAGTAAACTCATGGAAAAACCGCACATCTTTTGAATTATTATATAAAAGCAATAGACCACAGGTTTCTATGGTTTATAGGCATGATAAACCACTTGAAATGTTGGAAGAACACTCGAAGAATTCGTAAATCACTCGCCTGCAGCTCATGATTTACGAATTTTTCTTGTGTTCTACCAACATCCCACATGGTTTATCAGCCTATAAACCATAGAAACTTGTGGTCTATTGCTTAAATATCCTTTAGAGATTAGAGAAGCACATCACTTTACCTTCAGCTGATATGACTTAAGCTCCCCTTCAAAGACTGTTGGTTGAGGGTGTGCTTGTTTCATGTTCATCATGGGATTTGCCAGGCTGTAACTCTGATCAACTATACAGACAAAAACCCAAATTGTTCTAATTATCTGTAAACATCTCTCACTGTCATGTCCTCACAATCAATTGAGTTTTTGAAAAACATGAACTTTGCATGGCCTCTTACAAGAGCATTTCCAAGTTTTCCATGACCTAAAATTATTCCCCTGCCCCCCTGCCACCCACCCCAAACACACATTGGATTTTTGCTTTTTCTCACACTTAACACAAATTCAGTGACTTTGTTTCTGGCTGTTTTGCCCATGGTTTTCCATGAATCACATTTCACTTTCAACAAAACCAGGAGGAAGCAAGGTCCACTGGATAGAGAGTTACATTTAAGTATGGGTGCCGTAGGTTATAATCCCACTCAGACCACTGCTTTGATTGGTCTTCAATGGTCCCAAATTACATGTAAACTCCATTTCACTCTATAAACAGCCAACTGGTCCCAGGTCTTCAAATACCGGGTAACTTTCTGCAATGGATAAGTTGGTACATGTATGTCATTTTACAGTACATGTTTACTGTTCACATAACTGTGAATATGCTCACTCTAAGCACATCTAAGTAAAGGCATGTACAATAACTTCACCCAAACGTTAACATGAAGTATAATATCATTATTTTATACACTATTTTCTCAAATCCCATAATACATCTTGTATACCCCCCAAAATTTTGCATAATCATTGTTTGCAATTTCTCCTGGGCCATAAAGATTTCCCAAGAGAAATTGAAAGTAATGCCTATATAGATGCAAATTTTTGGGGGGTAAACAAGGTGTAATGTTGGATTTGAGAAAGAAGAGAATACTCTGCTCTGGAATGTGACTTATCCATTGTATAAAGTTATCCAGCCATTGACCAACTGGGGCCTGGTTCTCTTCTGCCAGTTGCGGTTTTTCAGCTTGTCATGTTTGACTGTGTTTCTTTTCCTACTCCTTTTTGTACTGCACTTGAAGTACATCCATACAGAACTCAGCGACATTCAAGTAATATACTTTACATCTATTATTCAGACTTACAAGATGCTTGTGACATTGGCTTCTTCTTCCCTGTTTCCTGTTGGTAGCTACTGTCAAACTCCCTTGTCTAGGGACGATAGAGTAGAGCAAGAAGTGAAAATAAAAATGTTTTCATAGAAAAATCACTTCTTCAACTTCACATCCTGGGTTCAGACCTGTAGAGATCTTTAAATCATGACACTCAAAACCTTAAAGTCAGTGATTTGAACAGTGCAGGACAAGATGGGCATATTTGCACGAATTTTATTATTGTTCACTATCGTTAAAAACAAAACCTAGTTTGTGCGCATAAACAGTCTTGACCCTAAAGCCAGAGCATCTTGAAGCATGGCCCTTATTTGAGAAAAATCATTCTTTCATGCATCCACCTAACAAATAGATTCCATGTTGCCATGCATCTGTTCAGTAATAGATCACAGATGACATCAAAATGTGGTAAGAACAAAAAAGTGACACACGGGGCGATAGCCGAGTGTGTCACTGATGTCCTTAACACATTTTGACACCTTCTGTGATGTATTACTGAACAGATGCAAGGCAGCATGAAATCTGTTTGTTTTATATAATAAAGAATTAAACTTAAAAGCTGATGGTGACGTCAATCATGCATCTGTCCTCTTATAGATCATAGGCAAGAACCAATCAAAATGCAAGAATAACTTGGGTTATTATATAAAGTGCTATATTCTAGAAAGTATACAATATACATGTAGCAATAAAAAAATTGGCCTTTATGCAGCAAATGTAATGTTCACTCTTTGTACATACCCATGCTTCTTGATCTTGGCATGCTCTCTGGGCATTTAATAATGCTTGTGATTTCATTTCATTGGCATCTGCATCAATTAGCAGACCATAACAATGTCAGTCATTTTATCCTAATATTACGGGATATAAGATTTGTACAGAACCCAATTTGACCATAGAAAATACCAAGTTGAGCAATAATTTATTCTCATGTTAATGTAGATGCCTAATAACACTAGATTTTTTTTAAAAAACTTGTCTTGCTGGATTACACGCTTGTTTCTTTGACAATATATGTATTTTACTGAACTATTGTACACATTTCAAATCTATTATGCCTTTAAAATAGGTACATCATGATTATAATCCAAACAAACGGACTCTACCTTATTATAGGAAATTAACGCTCCATGAAATTAAGGTATTGGAAATTAACGCGCCTTAAATTAACGCGAATTTAATGAAAAACGACTTTCGAATAAAGAAAATTAACGCGAAAGAGGAGGTAGAATTTCATAATAAAGGAAATTAACGCGATTAAATACGTGAAATCAAAAGAGAAGATATTGACATCACTTCTGATAGCGATGAACGATGAAGATGAACTCGAAATATTGTAAACCCTTGCCCTAGCTTTAATGAAAGATGAAAAACTAAGGGTAAATGGAAAGAAAGAAAGCTTGTAGTTAATGTTTTTTAGGTGTCAAGAATGTCTGGACAGTTTCCAAAATTGGGATTAAGATACTGGAAATTAAGAGCGCAGAAATTAACGCTGCACTTAATTAACGCCGCGGAAATTAACGCTCAACAAAATGAACGCGACTTAAATTAACGCGAATTTTAACGACTCGCGTTAATTTCATGGAGCGTTAATTTCCTATAAGGTATTTATAAAGATGCAAGAAAGTGTGCGCATGTCTTACCATATGTATCAGAATTCTCCATGTCTATTAACACTCCTCCTTGCACAGCCTTAACATTCTGTTTTGCTGACGGTTCATCTAATTTTCTCAGAATCTCTTGAGTTCCATCATCAGGTTGTGCCCCTTAATACAATAACAACGCAGGGAAATGTTAATTCTACATTCCTTGTAATATTATTATTCTAGCTGCTCCAATTAATCATTACTTCCACAAATGC
>NC_090880.1:40516026-40521026 GCF_036669935.1 Montipora foliosa | reverse complement strand
AGAGCAACAAGTTGCCCAAGACCATCTTCAGTTCAAGCACACCTTCAATGTTCCAGTACCATTTTCAGAATTCTAGCAATAAGTATTTTTATGATCATCATCATCATCATTGGTTTATAAAATCAATATCAACTTTCAAAAAGATAACCATGACATATGAGAAAATGGGTCAGTTTGGAAGTAAACTGTATCAGTCCCATTGGCACCCAGTCAATAGCAATTTTATCCATTCAGTTGGATCTTACCTCTCGAAATTCATCATCCAGTTTGCGCTGTTCCATAGCCTCTTTTTCTGCTCTTTTTCTGTGTTCTTTCTCCACCTTTTCATACTTCTTCCAGTATACTAACATCTAATAAACAAACTTCTAGATAAGCACTAGTCCAGTCAGACACAAATATTATTTTTAAGGAAAAAAAAAGACCAAAGTCTTAACTAAAACCAATGAAACTACACCTCTCTAGAGAGCCTTCTTGCTTTTGGAGCAGTTTGTTGAGTGACCTTTTGAGATCTCTGAGCTTCCTTACGCATCTCTTTTGAGCACAGCTGAGCAAGCTGTAGACAGGAATTAAATCAATACATTTTGTTCAACTGTTGGGTGAAGTATAAAAGCATAGAAGCGAGAAGTACATAGTATCAACAAGTTGATCAATGTTGTATCTTTTTACTATAATGTACATACACATTGTATAGAACTATTATGGTCAGTAAAACATTCCCTTGGTCAATCCAGCCTCTGCTTCCTTATCTCCATCAAAACTTACCTTTTTACAGTTTGTAAGCATATTGTTTCTAGCAGAGCACTTTTGCCTGTGAGCCTAAGAAATTAAAACAATAGCTCAGTACATCCAAGATGACGATAAAGGAGAAGATATGCTAACAGTTGTTACAGCAGAGACCCTTTTATTTCAGCCCTTACTTAATGACCACGCCCCTTAATGGAGATTGGGCAATCGTCACATTTAAGAATTTCCATTCTTGGTAGTTCCGAGATGGAAACTGCTCCTATGACAAACCCTGACAACCCAGTCATGTGCCCCTGCATACAGAAGAACAGAAGACACTTGTCACAAAAACTTAGATGGAAGAAAAACCACTGAACATGTTAAAATTCAAATCCAGGACACTAGCTTCCCAACCAGGGATCTTCCCACATGATCAAAGGAAAAAACTATCTACAAGTACATGTAGTACCTCTAGTCACATGGGTATCAACCAAAACTTTACGTCGCCGTAAAACTCAATGAAAGAAAAAAATAGCAGACAGTACCCTTGGTATCTCCTTCCTGACTATTAAAGCCCATAACTTTCGTCTCTTTGCATCTGCCTCTTTGCGTCTTATCAGAGTTTTCTTGATTATCCTCTCCTCCAAGGTTAGTTGTCGCTGGTCATCATCCTGAAGTATAAGGCAAATACTGAATGATGTTCTATTTCAAATTGTTCTATAATAGATAAATCCTTACAGGAGCCAGTGCGGCCTATTGGTTAGGATGCTTGCAAGGAGATCCGGAGTTCCCGGGTTTTAAGACTCATTATGACCACTCCTTGAATTTCTTCCTGGTAGTCCCTGGTTCAACTTCTCGGCCACACTTGTAAATAGCCAACTGGTTTGCCTCTGGCCAGTTGGGATTCTTTAAATTGTTATTGCATTCTGTAATTTCGTTCATTGTGTTTCATAGGCCCTGAAAAGCCCCTATGGGCAGTGGTCAATTAAGTGTGTATTGTATTGTATAGAGTGTTTCCACTCACATGATCAGTAACCTTGTTTTTCCACCGAAACAAAAGAAAATGTTTACACAATAATAGAGCTCAGTTCCCGGAGGATTACTCGGGTACACCAACATGGCCGCCGTTCCATTGTTTAGGAACACCAACATGGCCGCCGTGACGTCACATGAAAACACTCTTTTGAATAAATCACTGATATTATACCAGATCAATAATTACTCTCCAAGGTTAAAGAACAAAAAAAAACAGATCAAGATATCCAGAGGATAGACTTATATTGACTACATAGCTCTATCCACTCTTGATTAAGTAACAGGGGGCTGATATTTGCATTAAAATGTGCATCATTGCCTGCAAGGTGCTTTCAAGAGACACCCATAACCAAATGAAGAATGATTCATATTCTTATCAAATGCTGGTCTCTGAAATGCAGGGATGAAAATGGTACATTGTACTTGAAAGTTCACACAATAAAATTTGTGGAAATAATGCTTTTTGCTTTGTTTTATCTGATTGCATCATTAGTACAACCATGCAAGGTTTCCACAAAAATTTCTGTTTTAATTTTCTTGAAACTTTTGTGCCACTGCTCGACTTCACTGGTTTTCAAAACTTCTGCATTTCATACTTACCAGATCATCTGAATTTCTTTTTTTCTTCTTAACTTTCATCTTATCTTTTTCTTTCTTCTCTTTAGCAGGTGTTAAGTTATCTGCAAGAAAAAACAACAAAAATTGCGAAGGCTCAACCCATTGACTTCTGGAGTGAGACTTAACAGATTCTACTGTCTTATCCCAGACAAATTACAGTATGTACTAGTCAACTGAGGGCATCCTCAGCCACATGAGGAGTTACTGGGTTACAGTTAAGGTCCTGGTATGAAAATGTGACCTGGAAGCAGTTGTGGTTCTCAGGGCCACAAATAATAATTACTGTTACAGTACACTTGAAAGGTGAGAAAAATAATAAAAAAATGTCACATAAGCAGAAAAATAATATCGTTTTTCTTCTCTACAACATGAATATACTGTGACCCTGTGATTCAAGTAATGTGTGGTACACATGGTTAAGCCACACCTACCATCCTTGACCTTCTTTCTTTTTAGCTTTTTAGAGCCAGCCTGTTTTTGATACTCGTGGTACTTGTCCTCATTAGATAGCAAGCTGGCACTGTAATGCTGGTACCTAAAAAGCTGAAAATGGGATAAGTGAAATGCTTATGTTACTAGGTCCTAAAAGGAGATTTGACGGCATAGTGGTTTGGTGCCAAATTAGTGCAATGATTCTTTTGGGTTCAAATCCTCTTGATGGTGACATCGACTTGTGACTTGTGTTTCCACAACCTGGCCCGGGTTGCTTGAAGCATGGTTAGCGCTAACCAGCATTAAATACCATGGAAACCTATAGGTTTTGATACTTGTTAACCAACAGTTAGTGCTAACCAGGCTTTGAGCAACCAGCCCCTGAGCAAAATCATCATCAGACTCATGTGGCTCCTGAAGAGTCACTTTAAAAGATGACTTCCACTCAGGTTATCAAAACATTAGTCAATGTCACCAATAACAGTCCTTCTCAGGACACCTCTCGCCCAAACAAACTTAAGTACTTCTTTTCATCAAGTTTTGCCTTTAATTTTATCTTAACCCTTTGGCGTCCAAACCGGCCTAAACCGGCCAGACTTAGTATTTTACTCTGTCTAACACCAGACGATTTTACTTGTCAATGGGGAACCCCTGGGAGTCAATGGGTTAATTAATCACTCACTGAAAAACTATGTCCCCATTAATATAGAATAAAAAGATGGCTTCCAAGGCTGCTGCCTAACGGTTGCCCGGTCGCAATTTGATCATGAATTTGATCCCAGCTTTTCGTGTCATCATTCGGCACTCAAGTGAGGTAGTCATTTCAGTGATACAATTAAACATGCATTTCCGTGATGCGATGCTGTATCTCCCACTGACAACTGAAAGTTCTTCCCTAACCCCAAATACCTGGATCTTTAAGAAGTACACTTTCATTTTTACTATTCCGACATGAAATGTTGATCAGTGATGGACAGGATCAAGAATTGTGACTGCTATCATCCTTGATCTTGTAGATAAACAGAGTTGTTACACCCCGTAAATTAAATTGTAAAAATAGGTGATTTGATTTTTTTCACTTCATTTACAAATACAACATTTACTGTCATAAAGTACAAACCAGTTTTTTGGTACATTGTAAGTCATCTGTGACATGTTTTAAATCTTTCATACTATTATAACTAGGGCAGACAACTTGACTTCAGGGGGGAGGGGGGTGTGGGGGGCACTGAGTTAATTAATTAATTCCTGGCACTTGAAAAAATTACTTGGGACTACTAACGTTTAATGTTGGGAGCCCCAAAGGGTCCTGGAAAATTTTCTTAGGCAGCAGCTTGGCTTCCTAGAATGCACAGTCCCAAAAAAAACGTTACAAGCCTTATAAACCACAGACATATTTCCCTCTAAGCTACTGATCTCACACAACTCACAGAATATTCATCAGCAACTAGAGCCATCCATTGATTTAAAGGAACAACAATGAAACACTTTTGCCATAACAGCCATTATACCGTACTCTTTCAAAGGATTTATTTGCTAGGAGAAAGTGCTTACATCTTTGTCAATGTAGTACATTTGCTGAGAAATCTTTTGCTGCTTGTGTAGCCATAGCATCTCTTGTAGGTCTTCCTCAGTCAATGGCACCTCATCATCCTCATCACAAGAAGAGTCTGAGCTGTCACTCAAGAGCACCTCCTGTAAGAAAACAGATACTAAATTATTGAAAACAGTTAACATTGCGACTTTTCTTTAAAAACCCACATTTTCCCTAAATTGGATGGAACTTTCCAACTGTGAAGCTTATTTGACCTTGAAAATGTAATCAGTGACAACCATGAAGAACAGCTGTGACCATTGAAAAATTATATTTGACCATAATAATAATAATAATAATGACTCATCTGGCCACTTCACCCGACTACAAACATCATCAGAGATCTCTCTTTTTTACCTTTAGCCATCTTCTGTCTTTTTTCACTTTGCTGAAGTTGTACAACCTTGTCTTGTCAATCCTAAGCTCTGTATAGCCAATTAAACAACAACAACCACAATCAAATCAAAGATAAGAAACTGTGGTGCATGATGTAAAAAAAAAAAAGTAAATGCTTTTTTTAGAGCGGAACTGCACTTAGCTATCAAGCTAGTTGACAGGCACCCCACTTTTAATAATCTGGAAGAAACAATTCAAACTT
>NC_090880.1:40508526-40511026 GCF_036669935.1 Montipora foliosa | reverse complement strand
GCAAAAGAAAATTCTCTGCAAACGTCTCTAAGAACGAAGGTGACATGAAACACTTCTTACCGGCGGTCAATCAGTCCATTTTCGCCGTATCCCCGAAAAAAATTGCTCTCGTGAAACCATATCCACCCTTGTTTAAGACGCTCTGCCGCTATGGCGGATTTGCTCGGTCGTGTTGGCAAAATGCTTGCAATGTGGCCCATGACCATCATTCCCCTTCGCAGGGGGGCCTCCGCCATTTACAATTGCTTGAGGGCGCATGCCCAGCATCAATGAGAGCACGAGAACCTGGGAACTAAACGAATAATGCGGTTTCATGTTGACACGGAACCGCGTCAAAATCGATCCGGTTTGGAAGTGTTTACACGGAACCGTTTTCGCTAGCAAATCCAAGTCGTAATGTTATCAGAGAGCGCTGCACTACCTGCTAAATTCACCATTTTGGATAGAACAGTGCAAATTTGGCGCCAAAATAGTAACCGTATTCAAATCGATACGGTTTCGTCGTTCACACGACAGATGAAACAGTATCGTTTTGAAAAAAGAACTGACATATCCTCGTAGCAGTACAACCAGCCTTGCGGAAGCGCCTTGCAGTATTGTTGTGTTCCATTACAAGTTTTGAAAGGTCTCAGCAGTTCCAGGCTATTCGCGGCCATATTTTTTATTTTCGCGCGCAATCACAGGGCGGGCGTACTTTTCTTTAAAGAGGGTGACCTCTAAAGACTAAATAGTTTCACCCTTTCTAAAGAAAAGTACCCCTGATCGCAGGCTAGTCCGTCGACACCCTCTCTAAAGAAAAGTACGCCTGATCGCAGGTTAGGAACGGACTCAGTTGAGTTAAAGGAAACACGTTTTTCACAAGATGGAAATTTCCACCGAAATTTCCGGAAATTTTTTGTAAATGTTAAACAACCTCAACCTCCAGTTTCAATCGACTCCCATGCAGCTAATTCTCCCAGCTAAGTACAACTTGCCGTGGCTGCAGCTAAGGGATACTGGGCTGCAGAATGTCAGATTCAGCTTGTCGTTAACCCGAATGGGTTCAAGTTCTCACTGGAGGTGCTAAAAGTTATTCGCAACTCCCTGCATTTTGATTCATTAAACTGGAACTTATCAACACAGGCCTGATCCATAAGCTTGTTGGACTCTGCTGACTTCAGATTTCCTGACTGACTTCCTGAAAGAACCCATTTAAAGCTTTCAGACAAACGTATTAAGGTTGAAAGGGGTTTTCGTGGTTCTGCAAATGCCCATGATCAAATATCATGAACTTCGAACGCACCAGCACGTACATGGAAGGCATCATCATTGAATATGAAATTTATATCTACTGGTCGAACATTTGTTATCTGCGCCAGGCATATAATCTGGGAGCCGACATTGCCCTTCATCGTTGCGTGACGGGGAACAGATACAAATGAAACTAGGACAAGTATAAGCAAAGTAAGTAAGCCGCTCTGAAGCAGGCAGCGCAACCGGAGGTACCGCTATTTGTTTCATTTTCGTTATCAAATCAAGGCTCAACTGAGAATACCCTGCCACTCCAAAACACTTCCAGGAAAATTGCGGCTACTCTGTTACTCACACAAGCGCAAACTGTGGCTACGATCGAGGCTGCGTGGCTACATGGCTAAGTTCCCATCTGCTTGAAAACCGTTCAAAAATACAAACAAATAACAAAAAAGCTCTCAAGGTATACCTCGTTCTTAAAGCGTAAAAAGTGGCGATGCATTTGCTGACTCCCTCTTACAATCGATCGCTCAAAAACAATAGACGTATATTAAAGACACTACCCACTTTATCAACTTCATTGAAAACACTCCAATTTGATAATTCCCGACGGAACGGTTCTAGCACCCCTCGACGTTTGTGCACTCTTCACCAATATTCCCAGAGAGGAGGGAATCAAAGTTGTTTGTTTATATTAGCTAGAACATTATCAGTCAAAAACACCCATCTCCACATCATTACTCAAGGATCTCATAAGACTGATTCCAAGAGAACTCGTTCAAATTTAATGACAAACTTAGCACTACCCGGCGACAAACGCAAGGAATAGTTTTCGACGTCATTTTTATTGCACACATCGAAAAACAGCTACTGCCCACCAGCCCATATAAACTTCTCGCCTGGAAGAGAGTTATCAATGACATTATCTTTGTGTGGACCATAGCACCATACCCAAAGCAGAGATCAGCAAGTTCATTGATTTTATAAACTCATTCCACGCGACAATAAAATTCACACATGTTCAAAGTTTCATCGGCAAAGATTGTTTTCCTTAAAACCGAAGTTTTAAGTTCAAAATCCTGGATCTGAAAACACAGTTTAGCCAAATCCAGCACATGCACTTGTCCTCATGTCACCCTTTGTAAAAGGAAAAGCTCTGTGCTTACTAAGAACAAAGTCGCTTAAAGAATCCTTTGAGTTAAAAAAGAAACAATATAGAACGAGGCTACCCTAAAAGTTTCGCCGATTCAGGTATCTAAACCAAAATAAA
>NC_090880.1:40501026-40503526 GCF_036669935.1 Montipora foliosa | reverse complement strand
AATGTAATTTCCGCGAAGATCACGCATAAGAAGATTTTGAATGCGCTTATTGCATAGAGATGTAGACTTTGACTTAAGTGGTAAGAGGACAGGTAATTTGCAAATATGAATCTCAGTGTACTCTTATTTACATTATACCGTTTCTTCGACAAGCAATTTGCTACGAGGATAACAGCGAAAAAAAGCATTGTTTTATCGCGAATGTTCTATAACAAAAACTACTTGTTGAGAAATCAAAAGTCTTACGTTAACCGCAGACACCAGCGCTACTCCTTAGTATCTGGCTAGAGATCTTCTTGTCACTGCTTTTTCCGCCGGCCGCGCTTTAACAATTGGATGAGGGCCATTCTCGTGCTTCTCAAGTTGCCTCGTTCATGCTCGAAAAGAATTCTGGGTAATTCTTCCATTCCACGACAAGGAAAGCTTTCCGATTCTCATTTCATTGATGTTTTTTTTCTAAGTGTCGGGTCACCCAGTCATACCAGTAAAATACAGCACCGACTGAAGTTTTTAGCTTTCAAAACTTGCCCAAATTGTATCGGTAGGTCGTGGAATACGTCCACAGAAAGGCCAGAGAGACAACTTCCCTCGTGAACGGCCACGTTTTAAAACAGAGCATTTTAGGCGTCCCAGTCTGCATGAAACCATGTCTCACCTCTGTCGCGAGAAGACCAGACACGCACGGTTCTTTCGTTACGTTTATGCCTGTACAATCAACTGAAATCTCAATTCCTTGTAAAAAGTTAACCAGCATCTTCATTGTTTTGGTAGTCTAGGTATCGGAGAGCCTGAACATTAATTTACGCATGCGCTGACGCAATGTTTGAACACGAGAGAAAAATGCAGTACCTCCAGACGTGGCGCTGGAGCGTCGTACCAAACGAGTCATCCCGGGATTTCGGCCCGTGCGATCGCTTTTGGACGCAGTTGGCCCTTCGCTGCTTTCTGCTACCGACCTTGCCTCCCGGTACGGCATTGAGGGAGGGATATGTCGGCCCCTAAACCATATGAGACAAATCCCACGCCTACTCACAGCTTCTCAGACCGCCCTTGTCATTACAATATAGCGTAAGATTTTGATGGCTTATATATTCAAGAGAAAAGTCATTTTATCTGACATATGGTAAGCACTGCAGTCGCAGATTACAAAATGCACGCACGCGCCCTGCTGAAGGTAACATACATACATGCATAAACTTTATTTCATCTCCAATTCCAGAATAACTACAAGAGCCAATGTCTTCGAGACATTACATTTACAACTAAAATACATAGCATATACAGATACATAACTAAATACATAATAGTTAAAGATATATTAATCCAAAAGAAAAGCCACCGTAAAAAATGCGGTCTTGGATTCTCTAATTAAAACGAGTAGACTCAGTGGTACGGACAAAATCAGGTAGCGCATTTCCCAACTTAGCTGTTACGTAAGAAAAAAACATTAAGACCATAACTGGTTGTTTTAGGTTTATTGAGGGACAGAATGTAATTTCCGCGAAGATCACGCATAAGAAGATTTTGAATGCGCTTATTGCATAGAGATGTAGAGTTTGACTTCAGTGGTAAGAGGACAGGTAATTTGCATATATAAATCTCAGTGTTCTCTTATTTACATTATACCGTTTCTTTGACAAGAAATTTGCTACGAGCATAACAGCGAAAAAAAGCACTGCTTTGTCGCGAATGTTCTATAACAAAAACTACTTGTTGAGAAATCAAAAGTCTTACGTTAACAGCAGACACCAGCGCTACTCCTTAGTATCTGGCTAGAGATCTTCTTGTCACTACTTTTTCCTCCGGCCGCGCTTAAACAATTGAATGAGGGCCATTCTCTTGGTTCTCAAGTTGCCTCGTTCATGTTCGAAAAGAATTCTAAGTAATACTTCCATTTGACGACAGG
The DNA here is from genome assembly GCF_036669935.1 of Montipora foliosa. Classification (NCBI taxonomy): domain Eukaryota; kingdom Metazoa; phylum Cnidaria; class Anthozoa; order Scleractinia; family Acroporidae; genus Montipora; species Montipora foliosa. Next base: position 40,501,620 of record NC_090880.1, on the reverse strand, counting down.
GGAAGCTCTCCGATTCTCATTTCATTGATGTTTTTTTTCTAAGTGTCGGGTCACCCAGTCATACCAGTAAAATACAGCACCGACTGAAGTTTTGAGCTTTCAAAACTTGCCCAAATTGTATCGGTAGGTCCTGGAATTCGTCCACAGAAAGGCCAAAGAGACAACTTCACTCGTGAACCGCCATGTTTTACAACAGAGCATTTTAGGCGTCCCAGTCTGCATGAAACCATGTCTCACCTCTGTCTCGAGAAGACCAGACACGCACGGTTCTTACGTTACGATTATACCTGTACAATCAACTGAAATCTCAATTCCTTGTAAATAGTTAACCAGCATCTTTATTGTTTTGGTAGTCTAGGTATCGGAGAGCCTGAACATTAATTTACGCATGCGCTGACGCAATGTTTGAACACGAGAGAAAAATGCAGTACCTCCAGACGTGGCGCTGGAGCGTCGTACCAAACGAGTCGTCCCGGGATTTCGGCCCGTGCGATCGCTTTTGGATGCAGTTGGCCCTTCGCTGCTTTCTGCTACCGACCTTGCCTCCCGGTACGGCATTGAGGGAGGGATATGTCGGCCCCTAAACCATATGAG
>NC_090880.1:40493526-40496026 GCF_036669935.1 Montipora foliosa | reverse complement strand
GCCTGGCCAGTCAGTTCTGTCAAAGGGAAAGCGTCGCTGTATTTAGTACTGTATTTAGTACTGGAGCACTTATTAGGGACACTGTACAAAAATCAAACTCATATCAAATCGTACATTGGTTTTTGAAGAGAGGGGAAAACCACAGTACTCAGAGAAAAGCCTCAAAGTGGAGTAGAGAACCAACAAACTCAACTAACATGTGACGCTGTAACTAGGGCTCAAACCTGGGCCACCTTTGCTCTCATCAGTTTGCCATTTCCGGCTCCCCATGCACGTTGTTGTAATAATTTACAGAGCTTTAGACAAACCTTTCTTTGAGCAAGTCTGTCCACAATAAAACATTGTCGAACATTAATATTCCGTATGAGAAAACAAACTAAAAAGGCTATTTTTGAATAGCTACCCTTGATTTTTGTTGTAGCTGTGAGTTTTGACATTTCCTTTTTGGTCTTAAGATCACCCCCACATTATCCAGACTCTCGGGGATGGTTGAATCCTACTACAACACTGGAATGGAGCATAGCAAGGCTGCTAATGGATTTAGTGCTGCCCTTTCAGATGTTGCTAAGTGTCTTCAAAATGACAAAGATATTAGTGAACCAATCTTAAAGGTATATGATTGAAAGCGCTAATTTGAGTGTTACATTTAAACTGGTTCTTGTGGAAATGCAATACTTCCTTTCAAGGAAACCTCACTTTACCCTTGAGGGCAGGTGAGGCAAAGGGTATAACAGAGGAGCCCACAGCACACTTCCAGACACCTGTCAACACAACACTGAATACTAAATCATGGAATGAGGAATTGCTACAAATCTGGGAAGGAAGGAAGGAAGGAAGAAAATGAAAGAAGCAAGCGAGTGGATAATAATATTTAATAATAATAATAATAATAATAATAATAATAATAATAATAATAATAATAATAATAATAATAATAATAATAATTGGAACTTATATAGCACATTTGCCGAACATGATCAAATGCACTCTACAAGTGATTTGATGCTAGTGATGTGTATTGCAAGCGATGATGTGATGACGTAATGTGATGTTATGTGATGCAAGAGATTGGCAATATCGCACACAGCAGTGCAGTGTGCATGCAAACCTCCCTAGATATATAGAACGGCCTATATGATCTTGATGAAACTGCTTCTTTTACTCCAGCCTCCATTGACAAGTAAAATCATTTATAGCATTAGACATAGTAAAATCTGTAATTGTTACTCTTAAGAGGGAAAGGTTGAATTATATATAGCAACATGTAGCTAGTTGTGTCATCAGGCCTGATGATTGGGTAAATATGAATAATATTAAACCTCACCTCACTTATATTTGACCTCATTTAACAGTAATAAATACAATGTATGTAACTGTTTGCTTATCAGATTCTTAAAACTGTCTGGTAATTTTGTTTTTGTTTTTTTCAAGTTTGCAGACATGTTGCAAAGAATAGAATGCTACAGAGACATGTTTTTAAGTCAAACGCAGATTCTTACCTTAGAACCGTTGACTGCACTCACCAAGGAATTTGAAAAAGCCAAGGTGAAATGAAAATGAACACAGTAAAATGGGTAAAATGAGCAACTGCAGGAGAGTTGGGGGGACTTGCATATGAAAGGGGTGGGGATGCTTGTCATCTCCCTTAGGGGTGTAAACCTCAGATTTTGGTCTCTGTTAGGGTGTACAGGGTCTCATTTAGGGTTGAAATATAAAAAATACATATTTAATATGTTTTTTGTTTGGTATCATTTAGAGGTCAAAAAATGGCCTGGAACATGCCCAGATTGGTCTCCCCTAGGGGTTTAATTCAAAATTTCCAACAAGCATCCCTGCCCCTTCACGTGTTAAGTCTACCCCCCCCCCCCCCCCCCCCCCCATTGCAAAGAAGCCTAAAGACATGAAGGGGTGATGGGACCAACACACCAAGTGACCATACCTATCAGTGTCTTATGATGTCTTGGGAGCATTTTCTTCCATAGGTCATAGATACAGTATATTGTTTGGCTGTTTGTTTGTTATTTATTTGACTGTGTTTGAGCAGGTTTAAGTTTTGACAGCTGTTCAGGTGATGTGGACCTGCCATACCCCCCCCCCCCCTTCCTTCCCCACATACACTCACAAAGGACAGCCAAAACACCAGGAACTCCACCCCCTACTCTTCTCAAATAGAATTATAGTGTGTGGGTTCTTTAACATCCCACAGGGAACTTATGAGCATCCAAGATATTTGTGAGATGGGGCCTATGGTTTATAGTCCTCATCCAGAAAGTCTAACCATTTCAAATGAAATTTTCTTCTCAGTTTCTTTCTCTATGTAGTCTCCGTCCTGCTTAGTGGATAACACATGTATTTAGTCATGACTAGAATTGAAATACTTTTTCATTAAATATAATTCCTATCAATTGAGACTTACGATACAAAAAAGAAAAACTAATTGAACATTGGCAGTTACTTGCTGACAGTCTTTCCATAAGTGCGACTTTCATGGAATAATAAG
>NC_090880.1:40488526-40491026 GCF_036669935.1 Montipora foliosa | reverse complement strand
ACTAGAGGTTTGTTACTTACTTGTCACTTGGCATGTGTACATCTTCATTTGAGCGTTTTGACAGCACTTTATGCAGAGAAGTAATGAGTCTTGACCAATTTGTGATTTTTGTTAAATTGTGACAGGACAACCTTCAGGAAGATGAAGATGTTCAAGCTAAGAGTGAAACAGACATTCTTACTCAGTATCAGAAAGATGCACAGTCTTTTGCTGACCCACAGAACACTGTTCTAGGGTACATGTAACTTGATGACAGAAGTCAAAAATAAGACAAAAATAACTTTGCCATTCCTTGTCACACAATGCTACATTTAGCGTGGGATTTTAGAATTTTAGTTCCAATTCTTTAAATAATTAATCAGTTTTTACTGAAAAAGTTTATTCCTGGCCCAAACTTGCATACCGGTATTTTAATCCACTGAATGGTACCCGGTACCCAATGCCAGACAACTCTAAAGTTGTGGGTCATAGCCAAGTAGCATTCCCATGTATGTGGGAGGGGGAGGGTGGGGAGCCACTGGGTTACACAGACAGTAGGGGGCTTAAGTATGAGATGTCTCTGAGCCACGGACAGCAACTAGAAGTAAGATCGGGGGGGGGATATGTGCTGCTGGCCTCTCAGAAACCCTTCCCCATTATTATTATAGACCCCATAGTTATTTTTGGGTAGATGTAATTTTAGCGACCCCAACTTAGTCACTTTCTGTTTATACATAAACCTTACATAAAGCCTCTTAATTGGAATTTCAAAACAGAATGTAATGTGACTAGTAAATATTAAATCAGCAGCGCTACAGTCCTATATGTAACAACTTTTTTTCACCATGAATCTTTCCAATTTTTAAATCCCACTAGCCAGAGTTTTCTTACCCCAAAATCCTGACAATTTGCGACCCCATTCTAGTAACTCTGTCGGGAACTCTGTTGAAAATGCCACCCCGTTATAGTCAATCCAGTCGTGAAAATATGACCCCAACCAGCGGCACATTTCCCTCCCCCCCCTCCCATCCCGGGAGTGAGATGTTTTCCTCTTCACTACCACATTTGTATTTCTAGGTTTCTTTGTACTATATATTTTAGAGACGTTTAGTTTAAAAATATGGGAGAGGCTACTGTCGCGTCCCTAGCATGCAAAATCCTGGTTCGAAAATGTCTCGTGCTTAAAGGGGCACTGTCATGCGATGACATGCCCAGTATTGTTCACTTGCAGAGTCTAGACTAAATACGGCTTTAGAAGAGCACTAAAACGTATATTTATCTATTATCGATGATTTGGAGTCCAAGAAATAAAATCAAACACAAATATGATACCATGTTTGTTTTCTGTGTGACAACTGAATTCAGTGAAGTGTGACCAGGAATGCTGTCGTCAGTTCAAGCACTCAAAAATATATATATATTCTCTGGAATAAACCAAACATCGTCAAGATTAACATGCCATCTCAAAGCTGAAAGAGAGTGCATTTATTTGCAAGAGACAACTTTGAAGTCGAAAGATGATAAGCAGAGAAAAAAATTCAGCGGTGTTTTACTCACGGCTTGCAGTTTTATAATTTTTGCAACAAATAAAGACAAACAGTGCATGCAGTTCCTCTCATCTAGATGCAGCTTTTTCTTCCAAATATTCAAATAGACATTTTAGAGCGAAGGTAGTGAACGTTTATCAACAAAATTTGGTGATGTGGTGGTCTCTGACGTTTAAGCAACTAGATAGAAATGATTACACCATACGTCAAATTTCTCATGAATTCACGCCTTAAAAAGTTTCTCTTCGTTGTAGATGCTGTATTGGTATTTTGACTGCTCTTCTTTTGCTTTCTTGAGGAGACTGAATCACTGTTTGTCCACTTCTAGCTTGATGGCTGCCACGACTCGACATGATAACACACAATCAAAACCCCTTCCAAACAACAAAATCAAAGAAAAAAGGAGCAAAGAACAACGACCAAAATATAGTGAATTTGTTTCTGAATGCCACAGGATACTTGGTTCACTAAAGTGACCACGGATGGCTTTGATTGTATAAGATATTCACACCCCACACACTTCTATGAAAAAGTTGGCAAACTTTGTCAAAAATTTTGGCATGCTCTCACGCATGTGCCACCGGTGACACTGCTCCTTTCAGCTCCCTGTTATCTGAAATCCAACCTGGCCTATGCTGCCACATGTACATTTCTGACTTTTCATATTTTGAAATGATTATGGTAAATTTGTTTTGATAGTTCAGCAGCCCTGGGATATTCTGTCAACGCTGTGAATGCACAAGCTGGAAAGTTCTTGAATAGGATTGGAGACTTGTTCCAAGGAGGAATGACAGGTACAGTAATTAACAGGCACAACAGAAATCAACAACAAACAAACACAACAGAAATCAACAACAACCATTGTCACTATGGTTACAAAGTTTTAAATTTTCCTTTCAGGATCTAGAAAATCTGGCAAAGAGAATGTTCATCGTCAGGTATTTAATTCTAAAGTAAGATATGAACTGCTGCAT
>NC_090880.1:40473526-40483526 GCF_036669935.1 Montipora foliosa | reverse complement strand
CCCAATTTGCAAAGAACTTATTGCTATATTTCTCATCAATTATTGCTTAGCATAATCTTCAGGATTTCCATGGTTTTATGACCAGCAGCAGGCTGCCGCTTGCTGTTGTCATCATCCCTGAAGTGTGAAGGCCCATCTTTAACCGACAGGCTTTTCTGATCGGATGAATTTCAGCTTTGCCTGGATTTTCACATGTAAAAATAATGTTCCATGGCTCGCAGTGCCTGCCGGTTGAAGGTCTCCAATGGTAAATGCACCCACACCAATGAACAAATGTTTTGATCTTTTTTAATGGTACCAGACTCATCTGCTGCCACAAATTTGCTTTGTCTTCCATATAGGACCAGATTGGGCAAGCATTAATCTCGGAATCCTCATATGTATTGAATGCTCTGGAATTCATCGGAGCTTAGGAGTACATGTGTCTAAAGTCAGGTCTCTAACTTTGGACAAATGGGAAGAGCATACTGTGAAGGTGGGTTGTTTTAAATAAATTCAACAATTTAAACACCTTTGGCATGTATTGGTGGCGTGTAGAATGGGCGTGGCTTAGGGATTATTCCACTGCCCAGTATTTTTAGTATTTAATTGTGGATACCATGGGTGAAAATCTAACTTAAATGGTCCCCACCTGGATGTTGTTTTTGGCATTCTTCATTCTTCTTCCACTTGGATTCATAAGTTATGTTTTTATTATTTTCACACACTGTGCAACAAGCTTCAAGCTATAACTATCGTCATGTTTAAAAAGATTTTTGTTTACCTTCTTGGGTTGTGGTTGCCATTATTTTTTGTACATGGCGTTGTGCAAATTTTGGCAAGTTTATATGAACCCCGAGGCATCTTGAGCAAGTCCACATTCTGTTGTGTTGGATTTTGTAAATATGCTGAGCTGTTAAATTATTGTTTTATTTTGTTTCACCAGTACATGGAATCTTTAGGCAATGTTAAAGTCAATCAAATGTATGAGGGCAAGTTGGGAGAATACAAAAAACCCACAAGGGAATGTACAAAGTAAGTTATAATCTTATTTGTGCTTTGTTGTTAGACGGGTGTTAAGTGATGTTTATGATGAATGCAAATTTTCCACCACTGATAAATAACTTATAATACAATAATAAATTTAATAATAAGTAAATTATAATAAATTTAATAACAAATATAGAAATAAATTTACCAATAATAATAATAATTAACAATAATAATAAAGTAAATTATTACTTATTTAGTGCAAATTAAGATTTAAAATATGACCACATGCACTTTACAATAACAACAAGAAAAAAGTAAATAAACTATCAAGTGCAATTATACATACATCTGAAAATAAGTCATAAAAATCATTAAGAATGATCAGGAAAATGACAAAAAGTAAACTAATAATGATCAAATATTATAGGCATCTCAAAATAAAGAGGTTTTGAACATTGACTTCAATTTATTAAAATACAGTTGTAATAATTGTTTGTGTTCCTTATGTTTACTTGTACTGCTTATTCCATACTGAGGGGGCAGCAGCTGCAAACGATCTGTTCCCTGAAATCTTTTTGCAGATGTAATACTGATTGGAGTATTGCAAATTACTTGTTTAAGGACAGTGCCTACTATTGTTATTGTGCATACATTCTTCACATCTCCAGGTGCTCAGGTTTCCGATTGGCAGAGTTTACTAATTAATGCAGGGATATTTTTGCACGGCTTAAAGCTTTGTGGAGAAAGCTGAAGTTAGCAAGTGCTCTTGGTATCCAAAAAGAAAATTGGGGGGTAACCATGCATTTTTCAGAGATAATTAAGTTTCAATTTGGAAAGGAATACCATAGAAATGCTTTGTATTTTAAGAAACGGTCCAGATAAGAACGATAGCAACAACGGCAACGAACATGTTGGAATTCAATTGGTTTGCAAAAAGATGATAACTTTTCTATTGTCTGTACTTACTTCTGATTAGCTTAAACAGCAAAAGTTAACAAAACTTCATAAAAGCAGTATTATATTCATCCTTACTTTCCAACCATCTTCCATCTTTCATCTGGTCTCAGTTTAAATGAATTCCACAGAAATCGTATGTGGGGAACATGTAAAATTGTAAACGTTTCTTGGCTTTTGTTTTCAACTCTTGTGATTGGTCAAAATCTTTTAACACAAAAAAACACCCTTTCAAAGTGGGCTGTAAATGAATTTTATTGCATTAACGGCTTTCCTGTAGGTTTATGCATTCTCTGTGTAAAAATGATAACATTCCTATGTGGGGAAAGCCCTGTTGCCGCATAACAAAGGAAATTGCTATCCACCTTATACCGATCATTACTTAAAGCTTATTACAAAGATTGTTGATTAATTAATTATCCAATTTCCTTTTTGGATTTCAGTAACACTTGTTAACCCATTGACTCCCAGGGGTTCCCCATTGATGAGTAAAATCGTCTGGCGTTAGACAGAGTAAAATACTAAGTCAGACCAGTTAGGCGTCAAAGGGTCAAGATCTACTTTAATCCCTCATATTCATACAACTGCCCAAAAATACCTTTGAATTAGTAAGCAAGATGTAATACAAGATGTCTATAAATGAAAAAGTGAAAGTTTATGTAAATCAGGAAAATGTTGTATTTGTTTCACAAATCATAAATGAGATAAATGATCAAATTTCCAAAAGAAACCACTGCATCACTACTCTAAGTGATTGGCTTAGAATACTCTTTTCTCAGCCTAGTAGAGGCTAAATTAAAACGAATATTAACTTCAATGGTAAGTGACTTCACTGCTTGAGTTTTCCTGCTCCTTATCTCTCTGAATGTATTCTCCTTGCAAACTGCTGTCACAGCATGATGTTTTGTTTGTTTTAGAAAGAAAACTATTTACTGAGATTTCACTGGCCACTTTGTGTTAATCTCTTTGTCTCTTTCCAAAGGGATGAAAGGCAGAAGTTCATTCACTCAAAGTATATTGAGCGGCTTTTCTACATTCCCAAGGAAACAACTGATGAAGAATTTAAACATGTGAAGAAAAACAGACCACCTGGAGAAGATGAAGATGACCTGTTCAATGACTCAGCAGAGGTATGGTCTGTTGCTTGGGTTGTTTTAATGTGAAATCTCATAGCCATACTTAGTTTCTTTTCATTAGGAGGGGGAGTTTGTATGATACAGTTATGAATTTTGCTGAGGTACAATTTCATTCTTACTTACTAATAAGCCTCTTATCAATCTGTATTCATTTAAATGAAACTGGTCTTTTTTCCTCATACAAAATGTGTCGTACTGGTATGAGTTCAATTCTGGTGATTGTATGCGATTGAAAATTATTGTCATAATGGTATCACATGTAATAAATTGGTATCATGCAAATGAATACAGAGTAATAACAGAGAACTGGAGTGAACTCTTTCTCAAATGAAAGATATACAGCATTTATTTACTGCCCTTTCACTGCAGTTACACGCTCATGCCAAATCTATCTATCAAAAGCTTTGCTTTGGGAAGTTTGCTGGCCTATGAGGATTTGCTTTGATGCACCCCTCGATTGCACATCCAAAGGATTAAAATCATAATTACTTAAAAAGAAGGCACTCCTTGACACCATTGTCAACTGTAACTGTTTCCTTTTAGTTCCTTGATTTTCTTCAGCAAAGAAGTCTCAATGCAGCAAGCCCCAGTACCGTCTGCTTGGTGGAAGACTGTAAGGTCTGCAAACAATAAAATTTGATACTTTAATTCAATAAGAGACTTTTGTTCCTGTTATCAACGTTGGACTGGAACTAGTATATTATGAGGATCAACTAGGGGAAATAATTTTTACATTCCTTGTCAATTTCTGCCTTGGGTCATTCATTGTTTCAGCGTAATGTGTCATTCCTTGTTAATTTGTGCCTTGGGTCATTCCTTGTTTCAGCCTAATGTGTCATTCCTTGTTAATTTCTGCCTTGTGTCATTCCTTGTTTCAGCCTAATGTGTCATTCCTTGTTAATTTCTGCCTTGTGTCATTCCTTGTTTCAGCCTAATGTGTCATTCCTTGTTAATTTCTGCCTTGTGTTATTCCTTGGTTCAGCCTAATGTGTCATTCCTTGTTTCAGCCTTGTACATTCCTAATGCAAACCATAGGTGAAAAATAGTCAAGAATGCCTTTACTTTTAGTGCTCGTAAAAAAAATCAGGATTCAATATTAAAAAAAAAAAATCTGAAAGATATGAAAATCTACCCCCCCGCCCCACCCAAAAAAAAAATTGAAGTGTTAAGACTTTAAGAGTGTTTTCAAAAGTAATTTGGCTTCACCCTTTAACCCTCTCATTACTTGTTCACCAAAATGCTTAATTTGGGCGTCTCAGGAATTGAAATGGCAAAAAATGCCCTGAATTAGTTCTCCAGAGCTGAACCAAGTGATTTGTTGACACCAAGATGATGTTGTTGTTTTGTATCTTTGCCAATATAACATTCTACAAACCAAAGGTCAAGTAGCATACAATATCACAAGATTATGACGGGCAAGTATTCCACCTGAAGTGTACCATTTGGTTACCCTGTTCTTCAAGTGGATTGCTTGAGTAAAGGCTGTATTTCCACTAAAATGAACTGGTTGGTTTGCCTGTAGCTTAACGATGAAAAAATCAGCTCTCGTTTTTCTTCACATTTTGAAAGCTAAAAAATGCAGTGTGTGAATGCGGCTTAATTAGTATGCAGCACGAGAGCTTTTGGCTTTCAAATTGTCAAATTCGTGTTCTCCATACTAATTAAGCCGCATTCACACACTGCATTTTTAAGCTTGTGAGTAAATGATGTCACTTTCTCCTCAATCCAGATCACTGAAAGCTTATCAGTCGAAACGGCACCAAGTAATGGCAGACCGTTAAATTTAAAAAGTGGAGTTAAAATAGTCTTCCTCTTGAAATTACTACAAAAAATTCCGCCTATTGAGCAATGAATGCAAATACTTTCGAAATGTGAAGAAAAACGAGAGCTGATTTTTTCATCGTAGTTGCACTTTAAGTGAGTTCCACAAGAATTTTTTTTCCTCTTTTCAACAGGGATGCCCATCTTCATCGGAATGTGTGACTCATAAAGAAAAGTTTGCTTCATCCCAGTTGATTGTCACAGCTGAAGAAGGAGAGGAGAGTGAATGCTAAAAGAGTCCAAAAAAAATTGCAGAATATAATAATTTATCAAGGTGGTCTCAAAACAATAGGAAGTCACAACAACTGGACATCAATTTGAGGATATTTGTTTTTTTAATAGCCAAAGCAAAAATCAAAAGGTGTCTCCTTCATAGGACTACGAAGAGAGATTTTAAGGAATTGCAGCCCTAGTGGAACATGGAAAGCATTTAGAATGTTTTTAGTTTGAGTGGTCGAAGAACATTGTTCCCCACCATGGTAGCTCAATGATGTTCTCTAGCCTACTGGTGAATTTCCTAAACAACCCGACTGCAAAACTCTTAAAGACCCCACATTGTATTTTAGGTTTAGAGAAAAATTATTGAGCATTCCCAGCTGGTTAGGCTAGGATCTACAAAGCGAGTGTTATCCTCCAATGAGACTTGTTGAAGGTTACTGAATGATTTCTTCGCAGTGAACATGTTCCAACAGTTACACTGAAAATTGTTTTGTTTTTTAATTCCAAGTCATTATTTTAAAATTCTCCTGTAACTCAAAAATAGAATACTTGTACAGGACAATGACTGTAGCACCAGGTTTCACTAAATAAATGTACTAACAGGTAACTTGTACATTTAAACTAATGAGAGTAAATACAGCAACTAACTTAATCAGCATAGAGTGTACAAGTGTGAATAATACAGGTTATTTATTTTATAAATTGCCGACTTACTGGATGTGATTTTGCAGAGCTTGTACGCAAACGAATTCTGCACCTTGGCTTTTTCTTTTATCCGGTTGTTAATAATCCTTTGGCAGCATAGCATTGATTAACCAATGAAGTAATTTTTAGAATAAGGAGAGGTATAGTTAATAAATTAAACGATACAAGAACATTTTGTTCGGTTTGATTAGTATTACTCAACCGTCAATAGACCAATTCGGCTAACCTCATTGTTGTACCCAATTCAAATCTCTAGGGGTTAAGATGCTTTGTGTATTGCATTTGCGTGATAATGTAGCATTCACATTTAAATGATATGGTAATACTTGGAACAAAACGTTTTATTCCCAAAAGATTTGAATTGGGTACAATACTGAGTTAGCCAAATAATTATTGGTCTATTTAGTTTGAGAAGTATGATCAATTCCCTGCGAAAAGATTGTGCTCAGTTTGTCAAGACAGGGTTGTGGTTACATTGGAACAAATTCAGACCAGTATGAAATGTTTGCAGCCATTTGCATGAAACCAGGACAAAAATGCTTGGTGCTTGGTGCGTGGTTTTGGTATGAAATGATGTGTTACCTTATAAATATGTGACTGACCCAAAAGCATACAGGCTTGAAATTTCTGGATCCGGTCTGAGATTTGTTGTGATTTACATGAGAACGGTACAAACTCAGACCGATACGAGAATTTTTCATCTCGGTCCAGCAACCGAGACAAGTCAGTCAGACCGGTCCAAGTTCATTGTCAGGCCAGTCTCATGTAAACGCATAAAAAGAAATGTATGGACGATACGAACTCGTGCCGGTCTGAATTTATCCCGGTCTTGTGTAAATACCCCCTTACTTAGTGATACAAGCACCAAAGACTTTAAGAAAATCGAGATATCAAAGAACCTAAACCACCACAATCACTTCACATGTCCATCAGAGTGATTTTCAAGTAACAACTTTGAGCCACTTTATTTATTTGTATGAGTCGTTACAACAACGGGAAACCACTCTGTCACTTGCTTTAATTAAAGAGGGCTAGAACAGTCACAATCTCAACATGTTTCTTATTATATTTGTTATGTAACTCTGTAAACAAACAACAGTAACAACAACAACAACAACAAACGTTTTCTTGAATTTCTCCTGTCCGAAACAACTTGGGGATCTTAATAAAAGCTCTCAATTTCCGTTGGTCATTGTTTAATTCCACCCTCATGACAATGATTTGATGTAATGTTCTTTGTTCTTGTAAAGTGAATTTAATCCTTTCGGCATGCCAATTTGTCCTCTACATGTATTTAGCATTTAGTATTAGTATTATTATTATTATTATTATTATTATTATTATTATTATTATTACAAAACAAGAGCAGCCAATCATGAAAACTAAAATTAATTTTAAATCACCCCTCACAATAAAGGAAGAAACATTAACACAAATCAAGCAAGTTTGTAATAATTACTTTCAAGAAATGCTTTGCTTCTATTTTAACAGCTTGGCTTGGACATCTTGAGTCTATTTCATCTCCCTAGAGATTGGTTTTCACTACAGATGCAAGCACAAATCCAAAGCAACATCTGCAAACACACTTATTGGCATCTTTTGCCCTTACAATGTGTACTAATGAACAAGACATTATTGAGTTTGCAAATGTTGCTTGTGTTTGCATCACTTAGCCTTACTTAGAGTGTTTTTGACAGGGAAATCTTGTTGTTAGATGTTGATCTTCAGCATTCTAGTAATTTAACAACTCACAGAAAAGATTTCATTAATTAGTAAAATCCAACTAGTGGTCTATTATCAATGCTGCGTTCTGATTGGTTGAGCTACTAGTAGGCTATTTGTTATAGCCCACTAGTAGCGAAAAGCGCCGGCTTTGAAAACCAAAAGAATAATTTAAGTCTAGCTTTAACTAGCGAAAGATGTTTTGTCTGGATATTTTTTTGACCAACTAGTTGGATTTTACTAAAACAATTATTCCTCTCGCCCTCATGGCCTCTGAGTCAATAGCCCATTCGGCCTTCGGCCTCATGGGCTATTGACTCAGAGCCCATTCGGGCTCGAGGAATAATTGTTAAATATTACCCAAGTTAAAATCTAAATCAGAGTGGGATTTCAAAGGATGTTTTGGTAACTTTCAGTGTGAGTGGAACACAGATCCAAATTTTAAAATCCAGATTTATATTTTTCAATTAACAAGCACCTTTAGATATTACATGTTGCCATGGTATTTTATCTGGGTTAGCACTGACCAATGCTGCGAAAAACCTTAACTTCAACTTGTGAGCAGTTTTCCAAGTTTCTACAGTCTTGTTCACTGCTTATTGTTCAACTCAACATCTGCTCCCTTGAGCATTCTTCTCTGCGTAGTGATGTCATAACTATTACGTGTTGCAGGACATGCCCTCTTGTGTTTTTGCAGTCCACTCACAAACAGATGTACCTTGTCACAACATTCACAATAATGATTGCCTTAGTCACATTCAGTGCTATTCACCTTGGCTTTGGCACCTTCAATGAAAGACACAAATTCACATTCAAGTTTTTCATCTGATGTTATTGCCCACAAACAAGCAGAGTAGTGAATGCAACCCACTGATCTAAACACTGTCGACAATGAGTTGCCCTTGCTGCTGATAGAACTAAAAACTGGGTTCCAAGCCATGCAGGACCTCCCAGAGCAAAAGACCTGAGATCGCCAACCACCACCAACTTTGCTTCTTTCAAACCGCACGTGAACAAAGCTTATGAGATTGATTGCTAAACAACTGCTTTGATCATTGTGAAGCTGGTCTACAACAGCAAAAGTTCTGTCAGACACGCATTGCACCAATGGCACACCCTTATTAACACATTGAGTGTTGAGTTCTTGTAAGGAGTCCGAAACATCTTCAGTCATAAATCCACTCGACAGTTTTTCCTGATTAAGTTCTAGTACTCTGGAGCTAGAAATCAATCCCAGACCACAGCACATCTTGGCATGTTCACACAAGAATGTCATTTGCTTGTTTCCCAGTTCCCTTGTTGTCACACAGGGAGGGTGGTCGCACGAATATACATCCTTCAATCTGTTGTCTGGGTCGCTGCGTTCTAGCCATACAAAACAGCGATGGTCTGGACCGACTTTGCTTCTTCGAACGGAAAACACATTTACGACTGAGTTTGATGGGATTTGCAGCTGAACAGCTTGTAAGTGGTGTTTCTTACTCCGACTGAATGGAGGATTAGCTTGATTAATCAGAAAGTTGCAGTATTTACACACCTTGGAACGACACCCAATGAGACTGTGGCAGTTCTGACAAGGCATCACCCCACGCTTAGTAGCATTTCCAGGAAGCATTCTAAAAAGGAATGGGTACAACTGGGCCTCAGAACAGTTCCATCAAAAGAACATAATGGTTTCACTGTTGCAAGTAATAAATGCACCCCACCCACATAAAAGAATAAAAGGTCCCAGTGTAAGAAAAAGATTGACATTATTATAGCCTACCTTAACTGTGACTCTATAGGCTTTGTATCATGGACAATACTTTCCACCACTGCCTCTCTTTTTAATTCAGAATCTACACTCAATCGAATTTCCACCACCGCAGGGCTTTCATCAATGGACTTGGGTCTAATTCTCCTGTACTTCAAGGAGCTTGACATATCATCCTCCACTACAGCATACTTAGTTTTACATCCCCATTGAATGGATGCGGTTGTACTAGATTGAGCATTATCTTTAACTTGGTCAAGCGTACATCTCATTTTCTTCCCATTCTGCTGTGCGAGATGTCCCAAGAACAGTGCAACTGAATTAGCATCACATGCACTCTCTGGACTCCCTACTGGGTCAGTCGAGACCTCCACACGGTCATGATCTTGCATGACCTCGTCATCACCTTCAATCTGTTCGACTTGCTGAGTAGAACCTAGATTTTGTGCGTCTACCTTATTGTCTGATGCTTGAGGTTCAGGCATGACATACACACTGTTGTTTTGATTTTGTACCAAAAGAGTGTGAATAAGATCTTGCAGACTTGTGTGATAATCCCTTTTTCCTGCTGAAAGATCACTGTTATTTGCTTGCGTCATTCCTGTGTCCATACTTTCCCCAGAGCGATTATTTCCCTGGGACTCTGGCTCGTAACTTTCTACAGAGACAGCTTCTGAGTCTTCCGTGACCTGTTCAGAGACAACTTCGTCTGCTGATG
>NC_090880.1:40426026-40463526 GCF_036669935.1 Montipora foliosa | reverse complement strand
CCTTCTTCCCAGAGGCCTGGGAAGAAGAGAGGTCCTGGGATTGGAGATACGATCACTCGATAAATATAGAAGCTTCAAATGTGTCATAGGTTGTCATTCAACAACAGCTCTAGTTCAGTTTTTTGCTCCTCCTACAACATTTGTTTTGTTTCAGACTGTTATCCCAGAGGGTGTTTGAAAATCGATATATGCATGTCAAATTTTGTCGCAGGAACTTTCTGTTACGCTTCATCAGGAAAACTATTCACTAGTGATTCGATTGATCGTGCGTGTTTGATGAAAAGCGCGAAGAAAGCTTTCTCGTTCAATATTTGCGCACAAGCTAAGGAGATTGACATAGAGCAACAACTTAAAATGCCTATTTTAAATTGTCCCTGAATTTAAGATCGACAAATTGTATGTGTTACAGCTCATGTTAGATCATATTAACATTCACAACGACTACTTTTGTAAATTTAAACTGAGAAAGAAAGTATATTCCGAGGCTTCATTGTTTTGGAGAACTGACTGCATCATTAAAGTATATTTTGTCACAGTATTGTAACGTCTGTTTTTTTTAAGCTGGAACGTGAATGCATGAAAGAAAATCATCCGACCTTTTTTGTAACCTGACAGCTCAAAGCTATTATGTTTTTCGTGTGGTCAGTTATCAAATCAAATTATTGCTTTTCCGGAGATCATATTTCGCCTGAAACGGCGCTCCTGTGATAGAAGCGAAGCCAATATGCTCGTATACTTTACACGAAATTGGTTACAGCTATATGAATGGGTGGTTGAGCACGAGACTATCTAAAAAAAAAGAATTTAGAAATGAGGTGAGACGGTTTTTTGAAAGAGTCTTTCAACAAAAACAGAACAACTCTGTGGTCATTGTTTAATTGTTTTCCTTGCACTATCACAGACTCTAATGTTTTGACACATTGCCTCTTCCTGATTGGTTTAAAAGTCAATTTAATCGCTCTTTCCTTTTGTTTTGTGAAGCTGATTTGACACTTCGCATAATAAACAGCCAAAATCACATCTATTTTAAGTAACAGCGGGATTTGATTTCCATACCTGTGAAATGACGTTACAGTTGGAAAAAAAGCCAAGGAGTGATTAATTTGAGAAACGGTGCGTGAATAAAAGGACCATTGTTCTAGGTGCGAGAAATTTGCTTTCAATAAAAAAAATATCAAACAAAGTAAACTTACTCATATACCGAGGAACAAGAATAGAGTCAATGGAAGTAGAATGTTTTTGTTTCAGGCATGCAGTTGAGCTGTTTTTGTCTACGAGGATTTCGGATCACGTGTCACACAAGTGAAATGTGTTCTTTGTTTTTACCCGTTTCGCTTCAATGAAAAGCGTCGCGTGAATAGGCCAAAAATGCCGTCCATTTCATAAAAACAACTTGATCACGAAATCTACAATTGCCATTTTCTCTTTGCTCGTTTCTCGGAATGAAACCTTTCGTACCCGTTGCAGACGCTTGTTTGTTTCACTTTCGAAGTTTTTTTTTTTGATTGACGCTCTAGATGCCGGAGCCAATCAGTGCTCAAGATCTCGACGATGACGCAAACAAAACAGAAATTGGCTTTTGTAAACAGAACGATTGTCAAAAGGGTGTCCTTTAACTCAGGACGCTGATCCCGTCTATTTAGCTGAATGAGCATTGTATTTTGATGTCACGTTTACAAAACATCTTTTTCCACCAAGGCGGCTCCTTCGAGGGACAGAAACGAGTGCTCGGAACGTTTTGAAAGTATTCATTGCGTCGCTTACGAAAAATCCAGCCCCTCACCACGTGGTATATGATAATTAAGTTACCATAGAAATCATTATCTTTTTGACACAAAGATGACACGCCTCTTACGTGCATTTTATATTTGTGTGTTACCCACAG
Source organism: Montipora foliosa (assembly GCF_036669935.1). Lineage (NCBI taxonomy): Eukaryota > Metazoa > Cnidaria > Anthozoa > Scleractinia > Acroporidae > Montipora > Montipora foliosa. The sequence goes on along the minus strand of NC_090880.1, from coordinate 40,461,641 downwards.
TGTAGCAAATCAGTGGCAAGCAAAAAGGCAATCGAACTTAAGGGAGAACTAGTCTATTAAGACTCCTTTGGCTGGCAGGATGTCCACAGCTCTCGTGTCGGCATTTTACGACGTTAACGATGTTCTTTATAAGGTAAATTTAAATCCTGTTTCATCTTGTGCTTGAAAACAATCTCGTCTATTCATTTTGCGAACTGTCTAAAGTAAGGTTCTTTGTGCGAGGTGATTAAGGACAATTTTAGGGGCTTTCCGACTCTATGATCTCACGTAAACATTTTAATTGTCCCTACCTTTCAGAACAACAGAAATCTTGGTTTAGCCTTTGAACAGAGGCAGAGAACAGATCGCAAGCCACTTCCAATCGGCCAGCCGAGAAGACATTCTTCTTCTGTTTCGACTTCTCGCTCTTCGCCGAATTTGATCACGCTCACTGGTTCGCCAAACAGACGAGAGCGCTCATTGAGCTTGAGTGCCGAAGAAGAGCGAAGGCGATCAAGTTCAAATTCTAGTCGCTACAAGACTGAACTTTGCCGTCCTTTCGAGGAAAATGGGACCTGTAAGTACGGAGATAAGTGCCAGTTCGCGCACGGAGTTCACGAATTGCGCTCGCTCAGTCGCCATCCAAAGTACAAAACGGAGTTATGCCGAACTTTTCACACGATCGGCTTCTGCCCTTATGGACCAAGGTGCCACTTCATCCACAACGCCGAAGAACGAAGAGCCGCTCAAATGATGTTGAGCGGTTCGAGAATTTCGCCTCCATCTCCACTTATCGGTCCGCCTTCTCCACCGTTAACAGAACCAACTTCGCCATTAGCTAACTCGTTAACTCCCCCTTCGCCTTCCCCACTTTCGTTCTACAACGACGACAGTCCTTTGGGAAGTCCTATACACAGCCCTTTACCAATTCCTTCTCCAGCTTCGAACAACGTCTTCACTTTTCCTTCTCAAGCTCAGGATTTTTCTCCGGTTCTCTCACCGTCTATTGGAACTCCACCAGGCGTGTTTTCGCCCGGAATGGAAGTGAATGAAGAAGACGAACTTGATGAAACTGATCCTAATCTTCCACCGACCCCGCCAGATTCCAGCGACGCAGGGCGAAGACGATTGCCGGTCTTCAACAGAATCTCTCTCAATGATTGAGTTTGTAAAAATATTTCTTTTCTTTATCGTTTATACACAAGATTTGTAATTTCTAGGCCATTTAAAGAGGCCTTCAAGTAAACAAAACGCGAGAGAATCAGTTAAGTCGAAATAGGGCTTGAGAATATATATTATATTATATAATTAACCGTATTTTTTGATCAGGACTAATGCACAGAATAATATGCATTGAGCAGTTTTAGAGGTCCTATAGCTATTTATCGAACGAAACAAAAAGAATTATGGACAGGATTGTTGCTAGTGTAAAACACGACATTCCTTAGTGTAAGTTTTTTCATACACGTTTTATATTTGGTCAATAATTACCTGTATATTGTAAAGCTGTGAATAATGGAAGCTAAAATTATATGGTCGTTTTTTGTTTTCCACGTCAACCTCCCTCAATTCCTATCTATTTAATATATTATTTATTTAACTTATAATACCAAGCAATAAGTGCTATTTTGTTACCGAATTTCGAATCAAATCCATAATTTTTGTTACAGTTTAGGTAGAAGAGAATAATTCTTTAATATATCAGTCGTATTTACTTGGACGTAATTTAAACGTAGATAATTTATATTGGATATCATAGTTGGGAACAAGCGTTGCGAGCACTGATTTAAAAAAAATTAAAAGAAAGGATGAATGTTTGTGAAGATAGGAACGCTCTTTTGGAAACAGTTCAGTAAAGGTTCCTCAGAATTTGTAGATCTTCTGTGTTTTGCTTTGTGGTCTTGCAAGAGAGTTGGCGAAAGAGGGGGCGTTGCGCTTCACCGCGATGTGAGACAGTCGTTTGTGTAACAGTTGGCGACAACTATGCCAGGCATCGAAGGCCCCGCTTACACAAGTGTAAAAAAAAAATCGTTTCAGTTTACATCTTCGGCATGCGCAAGCCCTCTTTTTGAACTCTCGCCAGCGGCGAGCTGCCTCGAAAACGAATATCACATGATTACTTGAAGCTTCGGACCAATAGCCTGTGGGTTCTTTTTGCATGAAATCGGAGAGCTCATCGAGAAAGCGATGACAGGGTCAAACTGATGATAGATGGTTTCGTTACGACAGACTGACACAAAAATAACCTCTTTTAGAAGTTTCTCTCTTATTGTAATTGTGCAGGCAGAACGCCTCGACGCGATCGGGTAAGATATCCGTGTCATTTCGGTTTCTCCCAGCCAATGGCAATATATGGTTCAGCTGACTAAGCTCGAACGGTGAATCACGAAAGGGAGGAATTTGCAAGGTTAAACGCATTTGTTTTCCAAGACCTTCCATGATGTCATCAGTGATTTTGCAACACAGTTTAATAGGGTATTTACCGTGGCTGAGCGATATATAAAGCAAACCAATCGAAATGTATACTTAATTTCTGAATATTGGATTTCGAAGCATTTTTGCAATGATGCCAAAGATAACTAGATTTTTACATGGATCAGTTGCTACGAATTGAGGATATCAAGCGAAACGAAATCTGCTTCGGGCACAATTCGAGCAAAATAAAGGTTTGTGCAAAATCTGCATAATGAAGAGAAAATTACATTTTCAACCTCGACTCGGCATGGAGTCATTTAGAATCGCTGCGGTCTCGACTTTTGTTTACATTCGCGATCTTATTCCTATTTGAATTTAAAGACTAAATGGCTCATCTGGTAAGTAATTTTCCGCTACAAAATTTAAAACTTTCTTTAAATTTCCCTCGCAAAAGAGCGGAAGCCAAATGCCTGCGGAGGCAGATACTGTCCTATTTCCGGTGTGTTGGCGGCTGCGGTTTTCCGGTCAGTGAATTTGTCACGTAGCCATGGAGGCAAATACAGTTCCTATTATTTTTAAACTAAAAATATCAACTGTTTTGCATAATAAGTTTGCTTGGAATTAAAAAGAATAAAACACACCAATCAAACACGAAATGTTTGGACCTTTATTTGAGTTTCTTTTGAAATGCCGTAAACGAAAATTTGGCAAAGAACGCACAGAAAAACAGGAAATATAACAAAGCTTCAGTTATTACAAATGATGAAAAGAAGCATGAACATGGACACGATTTACATTCCAAGCACTTAAAATCCTTAAAAGTTCTTGTGCATATAATACACAGATAATGAGCGTTACAAGTGTATTTTTAAACTTTCTTGTTCATGGTTTCCCTTCACCGAGATAATTGATAGTGGTAGTGAAGATGTAGAATTGTTTCAGTAACAAATTTTGTATACACTCATGCACTTTTCGTTTCTCTTTATCTCAAATTCCGCCAGCATCTTCTAGTGACTTCACTGATGACCAAATATCCAGTCACCTATTACCCAATGTTGACAAGTCACTTATTCTTACTAAAAGTGAAAAATGACGTATCAGAACATTCTCCATGAAGTATGACCCCCTCCCTCCCCCAAATACATTAGCTCCCAGGGATTTTCTCCGCGCTTGTTCTCGATGTTGATTCCGAACTTGTTTCCTGCTTTTTTAATCTCATTGCGTTTTTCCTTTCTTCACCTGTCCTCTGGGTGCCGTGCCGTCATTGTTACACAGATTCCCAAAGCGAAATGTTGATTATTTCTTGTCAAAACGTTATTATTCCAGCTTCTTATAAAGTCGATGGATGCTTTGTAAACTATGATGCTTTTGTCCTGGGGGGAGGGAGGGGAAGAAAATGCCATATCGGCAGCCTACGTTACTCACTCACATGTGGGGCGTTTAACTGGGAAGCTTCCAAGACAGACACGTTCTATAAAGCAGACAGTAGCTGACCAAAGTACACAGCTTTAATTCCATGTGATTGTAGTTTTATTTAAAATATAAGGTTGTGCTGTTCGAGGTAAATTTTGTCAAAAAGTCAGTATTTCGCTCGTCAAAGGGTCCTTTTGGTAGGATAAAACAGATCAACAATGTTTACAATAATAACAACACAACATTATTTAATGTTATTCCATTTGGTAAACTTTTGACGAGTGCCTAAAAATGTTCTAAGAACAGATTTTAATAATTTTGCTGTTGTAAGCTACGAGTGCTGTTTCTTAGGAATTTAAAAGCCTATAAGGTTATCCGATTTGCAAAGTATGAAAGTTTAAAACAGAGTAATTTTCTTGTGAAGAATTGATCGGAAATCGTATTGGGCCATCGCTGTTGTGAATTGTTTAACCTAGGATGATAATCCAGAATTTAAAAATCGCATAAACTCATCCAATTTGTAAATTAGGGGGATTTTAATGTATTAATTTACGTGTTTTAAGCCGCGGCGAAGATCAAAAGCCACCCTAATGGAAAAATAACAACATATAGCAATAGGCTCAAGATAAAAATGGCCCTATAAGGGAATATGAGCCGAAAGGCTTAAATTGCCTGCCACGGGTCAATTGTCAGGCTTTGGAAAACATTTTCCTGTTTCAACCAAGAATTAGGGCGGCTTTTTCTTCCTGCTTGTCAGGAAACAAAATGGAAAAAAGAAGTTCGTGTGAATCCATTCAATACTGAATACTGAAACGAAATGATCCAATTGTTGTGCATTGTTTTTCTGTTAAAAGTGTTTTGTTATGTTTGCTATCCAAATAGTAGTCAAATTGAAGCTTAGGTAAAGAGTAAACAAATTCACTTTGACGTTTAAAGCGACAACAAATATTGAAAAACGAAAGATTTGACAAGACTCCTATGCCAACCTGTACAAACGTTACGTTGCAGTATGTTGGGGTGGGGAATCCTTGCCGCACCGAAATAAATCGAAGTGTCTGATGATCACGTACGCAATCATTTTGTGACGGTTTAAAAGTTTTAGGATGGTATTAAGTATCTGCTAATTTCTCCACCTCCTTTTGAAATCCCTGGCATCTTTCATACCACTCTGTGTCTCTCAACCCCCTGCAGATCCGACTAATGAAAAATAACGGCTGGGATGTATCGCATTCTTCTGTTTCAAAATCGTTGCAGTGTTACAGCTTTTCACTGTTTTAAAACAGCCCTTCTTGATTAATTAAGAGCTAGACTGCTTATTGATGAAGACAACACCCCGTGATATCCTTAGGAACACAAGTCATAAGAAGAAGAAGGATTATAACATACGCTTAATAGAAATCCAAGATTTTTTACTGCATTTCGACTAATTTCATTGTCTGTGAGCTTCAGCTATTGAACAAGTTGGCAAAAAGAGCAAAGTAAATAATCGTTTTCGATAGAACTTTCATGGTTTATGACAAGCAGAGGCCTGTGCAGGCTGTCAATTGCCTTAATTCGCCGCAAACATAAATGAACTCCAATTTTTGTCCGATTTTCTCGAGGGTCAAAAACGTTACAAAATATCTTTGAAATGAAACGTAACGAACATTTTCCGCGGCTTAAAATATGACCTTCTTGTCTTGTTACTTTTCAGCACTCTAATTGAAAGAACTGGGGTATTGATTATATATGAAGTTATCAATTAACACAATTCGATAAATTCCAAAAAATTCAACAGCTTCCTTCGCAAAATCGTCACTAGCATGGGGTTACACTTATGCCTGTTCCAGGCGTTCAGTTGGTAAACACGGCGATGTACAGTGTGATGCGTAGAGTTCATAAGAAAAGCGTATAATGGTTGCTAAGACAACGAGATCTTCATCGAGGCGGCGCATTTGTGCCAACCATCAAACAAGGAAAGGGCTCTTTACCATAATAATGTGATTTTCTTGCTACACTGTTATAATTAAAGACAAAAACAAAAAACTTCCCAAACTGATGTCGGAAAATTACGCATTTGCGCGAAGCACTCAAGAGTTATCTCGCCGGCCGTGTCCTTTTCCATCCCGGGATAAACCTCTTGATAGCGATGCGTTGTTCGTTGAAGAGCGTCCGGTCGGCAGCTCGAAAATTTGCCAAAAAATTCTGCACTTTCACAAGCCACTGAACATTTATCTCTGCGAAGTGATAACGGATCAGTCATCTACTGCCCTTGAAAGTTTTAAACGCTGACCAGACAATTTCGATATTGCAGCTTTCAACTGGGGTATCACTTGGCAAACTTGGGCTCACATTGTGCACCAATTTGTTCGCGAGAAACGTTATTCCTTCACAATCAACATAATGGCTGCTAAAAGATGACAGAATCACATTTTCCAAACGGCTGAGTTTAAGTTATTCATATAATTGATGGGTGTGTTACGATTCAGACAAGTCGGAGCCTCAAAGGCGTAAACGATGCGAAAGGTCACAGATTTGTTTAGCTCCGAGCAAGAAGCTTGATAACTATGCTGTCAAGCATGGCACAAAACAGAAGTTGTCTAATTAAGAAAATGGGCTTTGCAAGTCGACCACTTTTACTGAGAACTATTCGAAGAAAATGGACAATTATATAGGATCGCACGCACAGCAACAAAATCCCGTTAATGACTCACGCGTGTTGAAAGTTTATTTCACGTTTTCCAGATAATTTTTGCAGCAATATCACATAACCGTGAGCAGATTACCAATTCATGGAATTCCAAACATTTGTTATGCGGCTTCTTGAATTTTGGCGTCCCTCTGATTTGTGGAGGACACTAGCTGCGACCAACTGACAGGATATTTGAATTCCAAGCGACAAAACACTCCCGCGAGAAGTCTAAAGACAGCATTTTTTTCATATTATCCAAAGGCAATAACAAGCCAGGACGTGACTTGCAAAGCTCTTTAAACGTCAACAAAGACTAAACAAATCTTCATAAAGTTCTAATTCGAAATGATAACACAAAAGAGAAGGGTTGGTTTCACGGCGTTGCCGACGGCATGACATGTAATGGATATCTGAGAGGGGGCTGCTTTCAAAACCGACTGCATAATTTTAGCTTTCTTATTCTTGGCTGAGCCCCAAGGCCTGCCAAGTTTGGTATTCCAGGGAAAAATAGCCTTGCTGTTTTTTTAGGAATAGGATAAAATAAACAACGAAATAATACCGCTCTCCGGAGCCAAACATCAAACCAACGTTAGAAGTTTAAATATAGCCGGCACCAAGGTTTCACCGGAAAAAACAAAGTCCGTTCAGAGGTGACCATGAAAAAATATTTAAAACCTGTTTTCGTTACAGCTGAAGGATTAGAATGACTAAGTTCAATAGCTGACACAAAAACCCAAACAAACAAAGAGAAAAAACACAAAAAAACAAAAAAAACACAATTTTCCAACCAATGATAAATGTGTGGATCTGTTTTGCTTCGAGAATATACCGCTGAAACGGACTGAAGCAGAGGACTGAAATACATGTACAATACAATGAAAGGCGGCACCTTAACGTGTCGCATGTACGAGGCTCAATTCATAACAAATGGACTCAGTAAAATTTAATTTTGTTGGGATTATAAAACGCTTCCAGGGGGTGCTATTTATTTTGCTGAAAACAGCGATTTTAACTTTTTAGCAGAGAGAAAGACCTATTAAATGAAAGCTTTATTATTCCCGGTGGTGCTGTTAATTTAGGTATGCATAGAGAGGTTCGAAAGCGCAGTGCTTTCCTGAGGTTTAATTTATTCCGTCGTTGAAGGTGGTTCTGTACCATATCTGTGACAAGTGTCAAGTGTATTAATTAAGCGCTGAGGCGACACTGTACAGGTTGGTTTTCGAGGAGAGAGGAAAAACCTCTCGGAGCAGAAGAGAACCAACAAACTCAACCTACTCGTCATGCCAAGTCTGGGAATCAAACCCAGGCCACATTGATTGGAGGCGCGTCCTCTCGCCACTGCGTCTTTCTTCCTCATGTGATGTGGCGGTATTGTTTACTGCCCTGAACCAGAGCCCTGAACATTACATTTCACGGGAAACAATAGAGCCGTTATAAAAGCCGTTTATTTGACTCCTATTACACAGACAAGAAACGATATTTCCTTGAAACTGATCGATGACAATGTTTCGAATTTCTCTCCAGTACATTCCCGTTCCGTGCTCAGTTATATAGCATCAGGTTTGATCCAATATTGAACCGAGGGAAATGAAAACACTCTGACACGTTCATCAGTGAAATTTCTTCAGTTGCGCGATTGGCAAACTATGATCAAGGGCGCTCTTCGGCTATTTCCGCATGGACTCGTAAACAGTGATCCCCGTTTGTATCAAGTCATTAGTGTTCGCGTGATTGCCGTTGCAGATCCTTCGCCATCATGTCGTCACTGTCCTATGACGTTATGATTGCGTATGATTGCGTCAACAAAACACGTAGCGCTTCGTGTGCGCATTAAACGTCAATGTACCAGATAGCTGAGAAGGCGGTCATCAGATCGACTACTAGTCTGCTTCCGCGTAAAGTACGTCAAGAGACATGACTATATTTTCCTGGGTTAAGAGGGCACGTGGAAAGCAAATGTATCAGTGTTGTGTTGCAAATGTAAAACAACTTTTGCCCCGATGCAAATGGCGACTTTCCAAACACCAATATATGCTACAATCCCCCGCTTCTCCCACCCCACCGTGTACACCCAGCTTCAGAAACGACGACGGTGACGGCAACAACAACGAGACACAAAACGATATCATTGGTTAAAAGAGAAAAAATAATCGTGCTGCACGTGTGGAACGCGTTTTAACACATTTTCGTGCGGTAATCTGCAAAACAACGACGTGAAATCACCAAATTTGACGTTTTGACGACAACGTGAGAATGCAACAGAGAGTCTTTCATTGTCTATTTTTACTCTGAAACCGCTCGAACCAATTTAATTTTAGCATACTTCGCCAACAATAGAGGACGTGAACGAGATGGAAGAATTGCGAAAGACTTTTGTATTTTGCCGGGTGACGTTTTCGTCGACGTCGCCGTCGTACATCTTAAGGTCCCTGGTGTTTTTTCAGAAGGCTTTCCACGTAACACTGTTTTCGGGGGAGGGGTGGGCGGGGAGGGCGGGGCGGAGGGAGCCATAATATTTAGAGTTACTCTATGCAACAAGAGTTATTTAAACGTGGACAAGGAATTTTAACTCTCTCATCAATGTCAACCGTTCTTGCTATACAGGTCAGGGTGACCCAGCAGCCGATTTAAATGATAAAACAGGAGACTGGTTATGGCATTCTTTCAAAAGAATGAAGTCAGTATCACGTTTCGAGGTCAAACAAAACCGAATACCGTGACGTAGCTCTTGGTAGACCCGTTGGAAATAAACAAGAACATGATACAAGAGTTATCAATCACCACAGCAACAAACAAAACTGCAAACTGCACGCTTTTTGCTACTGAGAATGACTTTCAAGGAAAGTGGAATTTACGAATATCTAAGAGCATATGAATTCCAAAGAAGTGGAGATTGAATTATATTGGTCCACGAAAATGTGAAACTTGCTTTCTACTCCATAAAGCAACACTTTCTCATGATGACAGTTGCATTTTGATGTACACTTTCCCTAACTCTTAAGGGTTTCTCTTTCCGGTCGTAAATAAATCTCAGCGATTCAATGCCAGTGACCACATGAACACACAGGCTTTTCGTTTCCGGTTAGCCTTCAGTACAAGTTTACGCCCTTGTCAAAAAGCTGAACGAACTTGAATGCTTTGTAGGGAAGGGTTTGCACCACGTTCTAAAAACAAATAAATTAACAAAAAAATGAATAAACGATTTAAAAGAAAGATAAGGTAAAACTTTATTTATCCGCGGTAAATTCATCAGCATTACGGATAAGCTTAAAAAGTAAACCTAACTAGACCTAATATTAATTACAATATAAATTCCATCTTATGATTATGTAATAAAAGTAAAACGCTACTAGAAAGCTGTTTTCCATGAATGCCGCGCCTAAAGTACAGATTATTAGTTTGTTGAATTGATAAAGGAAATCAGCCTGCCTTAGGTTAGGAGGCAGGCAGTTTCAAAGAACAGCGCCGCTATAACTAAAGCTGTTCTTATAATAATTCGTGCGTGGTAAGGGGACGTTAATTTATTTGCCGAGTCCCTCAAATTGAAGTTAGTATTACGACTTGTGAATTTTGAGCAAAGATAATTAGGTGCAAGCCGATGTAGAGACTTGTAAACCATTGGTGCTTTTTTAATTTGTCTCCGGAAAACTAGATTCTTCCATCCTAAATAGTAAAACGTAAGAAAGATAGGAAGCAAGAAAAAAGAAAGAAAGAATGCCTGAATGAAAGACAGTCGACAGACAGACATAATAAGCGATATATTGCGCAAAATTTGGGCGAACACATTTTCCAGGACTGAGAAAGTTGAAGGCTGAGAAGAAGGAGAAGACTTTATTTAAAGAGCAGGGCACGGCCTCCAAAGGTGGAAATAAGCCACATGGCGATTGAGTTTGATACGGGAGAAAACCGTAGGACACCGTAATTTATGAAGAAAAAATTCTCGACACAAGGAGATTCATAGTCACAATATGTGCCAAGGTGTCTCCTCCATGTGTTACTTTTCAGTTAGGCTGGTTAAGCTCATGATTAGAGGGTCACTTTGTGATGCCTAAACCAAGCAACGTGAATTCATTAGGTATAGTAGCTGTACTTGGCAACCCCAGGCACCAATCACCTGGCAACTCAACTTCAGGCAAGAACAAGGCCTTGAAATCTAGCCAGCAAGTGCTCTCATCTCTTCTTCCTGCATGCAGACAACAAGGGGTATTTCCGGTTGGTCACCCATTTAGGTATGAAAGAGCTCAGGGATGCGACGTTTTTGAGGCGCGTACGGTAACCGGAAGAGAACATTTCGCACGCCAGGACAGCAGTGTCTTCCACATTTTTAAACTAATCATCATCTCTAATGGAGAAAACAAACTTAGCAACGTAAATGTAGTTGTGTGAAGACACGTTAACAGGGAAAACAGTCACTTCAAGTTGCCGCCCGCGTCTCACAAATGTCGCGTTCTCAAGCTCCCCATTAACAATTAAAAACCCAACCCCCCCCCCCCCCCACCAACACCCAAAACAGAACTTCACCTCGGTGGACAGAGGAGTACCCGTGTGTTGAAACACTTGACGTTATTTCTTTCAATGCAATTTACGCACTTTGGCACTAGAGAGATTCATCATCGCGTTTACGACAAACGTTGCACTGCAATTTGCGTTTTGCCAAATATGGAAGACAGTTTTTTCATATTCGCTCATTCTTGCCTTTTAATTACTTTTATCGAAGAACTCTTCAAACAAGACAGACGAGTTAGAGAAAGAAAATCTTCATTCTTTTCTGACAGGTAGTAGCTTCCCGCTTCCCGCTTCGTGTTTCACGTAAGCGCGATGGTAAATCTCTCTAGTTTTAATGACGTAGCGCGCACAAATTGATTGGCTTTTTTACACGCGCACGCAATTGGTCAGTTTAAAAATGATGGCACAATGTATTTTGCTACAACGGGAAACAAAGGGAAGATTTTCAGTTTTGCTCAACAGCTGACATGTTTTTCTGTCGTTTTGGGATTGCATGGGATTTGAACTACAATATTCGAAAAAACTTGTTTGGGAATTGGCCTGAATACCCCCTTTTCCTGTTTGTTTCATTACAATGTCTGTCCCTTTATCAAAAGCGTCCGTGTTTAGGATTCCAATACAGCCTCACACTCACCTTCACGTAAAGTATTTTGACGCTCCAGAACTATTCCTTTGGCTTGAATTGTGTACACAAAAGAAGCAAATGGCGCTATCGGCGATTTGGAAATCAAAATCTGTTTCAACAAATTGAAGAGGTTTTCAATGAAGATGCGTTGAAGATTCGTTTTCTTTAAAGAATCACAAACTGACGAAGACGATCAACTGAGCCAATCAGAACGCAGAGCAAAGACATGTAGCCGGCGCAAAGCGCGGGAAAACACGAGTGAGTTAATCACAATAGGCTACTTTCGAATTTGGCGCGAGGTGACAGTGATTTTAGAATATATGAATACATGAAACAAAACCACTTTATCCGCCTCTTGCAGGATATAACTTGGCTTAGCCATCATGACATATGAACTATTATACCATGCTCTACAAATATCAGTAACTGTACGCATCAGTTATGTTGTTTTAACAAAATAAAGTAGGAAAGATTTTAATAAAACAATTATTCCACTCGCGCTTGTTATATATGAGGTGATTATAACCTACTCGACGTTACGCGCCTCGTTGGCTATCTGTCATCTCATATCCAACGAACGCTTGTGGAATAGTTGTAAATTATAACATAGCGTTACGTAATGCTATTAGAGTGGTTTTCAATTGAGTGTCGAAAGTAATTAGCGAATTGTTTTGGTTTATGATTACTTCACTCAGTGATTGGTTCAAAGTTCTCGCGCCAGTTTTTCAACCAATCAGAAGTTAAACCAAAACCAATCGTGGCTTGCACGTGAACATTTTCCCTCGGTTTGTGTCGGCTACGTGTAATTACTTCGAGTTTTGATTGGTTCACTGGATTGTCTCCGTCCTTTTTGATTGGTTAAAGTAATTACTTTGGTTTTGGTTTTACGACACTCAATTGAAACTCGCTCTAATTAATTGGTGTATTTCTCTTTTTTAACAACTAGATCAGTGGATAATGCAATTCTATAACCCGAATTTCAAATAAACATTTCTGTCATTCAGTATGACGCAGTACTAATGATAAATTTCAAATACGTTTAATCGGAATAGAGCCAAATATAGGGATTTACTCTCTTACCTCATATCTCTTGGTACAAGGGATGTAAAAAAAGTTGTGGAAATTGATCACGCATTTAGTCGAGTCTAATTCCGGCAAAAACTTTTAAAACTTCACGAGTATCTTTTTATCAGAATTGGACGTGAAGATAGTGCAATTTTGTGTTTGTAATAAACTCAAATAAATTTTCTCGATTGATCCTCCAGGAAAGATTTTTGTCTTTAAAATGCATCCAGCGCATCTCAGCCCACGTTGGATGTCACAGTAGTTTAATTGGAACCCTATAGCGTGCAATTTGGGACCAAATAGTAATTCTCTGGTCCAATCGCAATTGTGTAATTTTGTTGAGTGTACTATTAATATTGAACTTTACCTGACGAAACGTTTCGTCCAAATACTGTACTATAAGGCGCGTATTCACTGCATGCGACCACGTGTTTCCCAATGCAGCTGTCACACGGCTGCCATCGTCCTCCTCAGGCTCAGCATCCACGCCACCATCCACGTCCTGAAAAGCCTCGGTTCGACTCAGGGAATTTCCTCCACCAGGCCCTTCTCCAACAAAGCGAGTGGTGATTTGATTTGTGACAACTACCTGACAATATTTGAAAGAGATTGCACTAATTTGTACGTCATAAAGAAAGGACTGAAAAAAATAATCAAAACAAGTAACTCCAATTCACGCCAAGATGTACTGGAGCCATTAAATCTCTTACCGGAATGTGAAAAGTCTCGGCAAGATACCTGAAACAATAATAAGTATTTTAATAACAGACAAAAGATTCGAAATTCCCATAATGGTAATGGAAATGGATTTCTACGCCGCACAATGGCGCACATATCACATCAGTTTCATGGTGGTTTACAATAGGCCTCTTCACGGTTTCTAACGTCATCTTGTTTGGGGGGCAAACGCGGCTTATAAATTACAGTGAATTTGTTATTTATTTATTTATTTAAGCAGGTTGAAGTTTTGGCAGCTATTCAGCTGATGTGGACCTGCTATACCCACCCACCCATCCACTCACAAAGGGCGGGAAAATTTGCACGCGCGAGCTATGATTGGTTTTGGTTTCACTTCTGATTGGTTGAAAAAGTGGCGCGAGAACTTTGAACCAATCACTGAGTGAAGTAATGCAAAACCAAAGTAATTCGCTAATCACTTTCGACACTCAATTGAAAACCGCTCTATCCACTGGTTAGTGATTTATCCGGCGGATAGCGCTATCCATTGTTTGAACAACTGGGGCCAATTGAAGTAGCCAATGTATAGTGATTTATCCGGTGGATAGCGCTGGTTATCCACCTTTTGAACAACTGGAGCCTGGCCTTTCCTTCAGCAATGTGGTCGACTTGGCGTAATCTTCTGAATGGACTACTGTTCGATGAGACCACATAACATCTAACAGACAGTGGTCAAATTGAAGGAGTCCAAGTGCCGAAACTGGTAAACTGGTAAACTGGTAAATGAAACTATTTCCCTCCTTCTTCTTTTACTTTGCTGGCACTCGGTTTTGGCTTAACCTCTGAAGGGAATAGTTTGTTTGTTTGATATCCGAGAAGACTTGAAAGTCAAACCCTTTGCAGATGAAATTACAGAGGAAGCAATTTCTCCTCAGTTATTTTAAGATCCTGAGATTTGATCCGGTCGAGGTCCGAACTCGCGACCTCCCGCATGGCAACCCGATGTTCGACTAACTGAGCCACCGGTGGTGGCTCAGAGAGAATAGGCCATTTCAGAAACGTGAGAGGACTGGGACGAGTTTGGTTGTTTTCCGTTTGCTTAAAAGACTAAGACATTCAAATGAAAGATCAACCAAGTTTGAGAGTCTTTACCAAGAATAGATGTATTTAGAGGAGGAAAATGGTGAAATAATATATCTTCAAATATCACCTAAAATAGTTTGTATGGAATGGGTAGACAGGCCACAAAATTATAAGGGTTTGTATGGGATTTTGCAACTTTTGCAAGTCTCCCATTTGGCCAACTCTCAAACTTGGCTGGAATGCTTTTCATTTGGTAACATTTCAGTTGAAGAGTTTAGATTTTCAATCCAAGCAAGTATGAGAAACTCGTCCCAGTCCTCTCACGTTTCTGAAATGGCCTATTAGCATCAAGTTTACGTGAAACGCGAAGGGCAGAAGTGTGCACGTGACAGTGATTTTCCCGCCATTTCTCGCGTTTGCCGGTTGCCTATTGCCGTTTCTAAGTGAAAGTAATCATTTTCGCGCTTTGCCGTATACGTGAAATCTTCTTATCGTTTTTCTTGTACAAATGCATAACAAGTTGTTTGTGCAAAAAAGAACCCCACGACCATATTATGGTAAGCCAAACAAGGAAAATTAGGTTTCATGGTTATGAATCGTTCATAACTGACTCCTTACCGCAATTTTCTTCATGAACTCACGTTGACTCACTATACAGATTCATCGAAACTCGCAAAATTTGGCAGGATTTTCATTTTATGTAGCGTCTTTTTCTACAAACAATGTTTAAAAGGACTCCGAGTTTTTGTTTTTGTTAACTAAAAAATGAGATTAACAGAGTCCATCCCGAGCTGCTGGGGGTCACGCGAAGCTAGAGTCACAGGCTTCACTTTATTTTGCGTGAAACGTGAAACGGCAATCCGACGTTTACCGTTTAACACAAACGTGATGCTTAGTCTCTGTAATGTCGAATTGCCACCACGAAAAGATAGAGTTAGCCCTTCGTCAGAGAAGGAGTGCGGAAGGTGTTTTGACCAATCTCCGCACACGATGTTGCATAATCAAGGCGACCGTGAAATTGCTTTAAAAATTTGACAGAGAATAGTACACACACACACACACACCAAAAATCTTGCTCACTTCAAAATTGCTGCTTCTTTGGAAAGAAGTGCGGTTCTTTCATTCATGTTTCTGGAGACCCTGCTGTCAAATTCCTTTCGGACAAGAGAGGCTACGGAGTCCAGGACAATAAGTCCTACGCCTTTAGAAATGACATCTTCCTCAAGTGATTGTAACCTGCGGACAAAAGCATCGATAAAGTTACAAAGTTACAAACACAGACTACCTGCAAATAGCAAGGCTAATCAGGGAACATAACATGAAGACATGTCACCTAAATCGTTAATATTTACATTACACACAAGCTAGAGGACAAAGATAAGATAGTGATAATAGGGTAAGATGAGGTAGATTCAGATAATTTCTATTCCTCTCATCTATTAACGTATCTATATCAGCATAATTGTCTTGTTTTTGGAAGATTTGGAATAAAAATTCACTTATTATTTTCTTGAATCTATTGGGAAATGTCTCTTTGAGGTCCGTGTAAAATGCAGGGTATAATGCAGATTGCGAAAACAATGTAACCGTTGGGGTAAGTAGTTCTAAGGTTATCGTAAGCATTAGTATTAGTGATGGGTTTGGGATTTTCCCCCATAGCATGCATTTTACCCCTGGTCTGCAGTCTGCACTTTACACTAATGGTATGCATCGTCAATTGAAGCTCTGTTTGCTTTATGATAATTTATCAATGGGGCTCTTTGTGTGGAAAGAGGCTCATCTTCAATATATTA
Source organism: Montipora foliosa (assembly GCF_036669935.1). NCBI lineage: Eukaryota > Metazoa > Cnidaria > Anthozoa > Scleractinia > Acroporidae > Montipora > Montipora foliosa. The sequence goes on along the minus strand of NC_090880.1, from coordinate 40,445,413 downwards.
CTTTGTGCATTTATACCTTTCCCATAATGAGCTGCAAGTTGATTCCCAATAAACGTGCACTCGCTTTGACAGCTGAATCAACGACTCTTTCGACTTGAAAATATCTGGGAACCGATTGGATGCCATTTCTACCAACCTAAAACAAGGCAAATTCAGTGGATGTTGATTGACGGTTTTCAATTAACTTCTATTGGTAGTATTTTTGTGAACAATATGAAAAATGTCACCGATCTTCTCACTATAAATACACCGACCAACGACAAATCAATATGACCCGATGACCATGCTGACCCACTTCACTACCACCAAAAAGCTTATTATGCGCTGCTGCCAGACACCATACCGTCCTTGTCTAGTTTTGGAGAATAACGTCGCAGCCAGATGTAATTAACTAAGGGTTGATTGTGATAAGGGTGAAAACGGAAGTACCTGAAGAAAAACATGGAATCAGGTTAAGACTGTCAGCCCAAATACAATAGCAAAGGTTGGAGGCATGACAACTACCAGTATGCCAGCTTGTCTCCCTAAGGGCCGATTTACACGGTACGACTTTGTCCCATGCGACTACGGCTTACGACAAGCCCACGACATGATTTACGATTGTTGTGTATGTCAGAAAAAATGTTGTAGCATTTTAAAACATGTTTTAAAACGCTGCGACAATCGTAAGTCATGTCGTAGGCCTGTTGTGAGCTTGTCGCATGCGACAAAATCATATCGTGTAAATCAGCCCTAAGGTGCACAGCACTCATTCCAACAGGATTCAGCTATCAACAGACAGGGATCAGTGGCCTCCTTTGGACAACCTGTGCATTACTAGACCAGACATTAACCAAGACAAACCTTTTGCATAATTAGTAGTACCCTTACCTTGATGCACTAAAAGCTGCTTCAGTATCAATATAAATGACATTTGCATCCAATCCTCCTGCATCTTGAGGCACCGCTGCCAGTACACTGAGCATGATGCAAAACTGAGTCTTTCCACAACCTGCTGGCCCTGCAATCTTAAGGCATGGCGAGAGTAAGACAGCATCCAGCATATCAACTATTCAGACTGGTATTAGACCTTACTAGATCATATCTCTCAACAGAATATCACATTTCTGATTGGTCAATGATGAATGCTGTCATGGAAACATAGCTATGGAGTAATTTTGCTGAACATATAATAAATAAACTGTGTGAAATTGCTCATGCATTTTGATTTACGATCCCTTGTGATGTTTTGAAAGTTCTCAAATTGCACTCGCTCATGGTTTGCGCAATTTTGAGAACTTTCAAAACACCATTTATGCCCATAAATCACAAAATGCACATGTGTTTTATACGATTCCTATCTCCCCTCGTAGCAGGTGGGACTAAAACACAGGTCACATTTCACAGGTAAAGACTAGACATTCCTGGCTAGATGTTCCTGCTTATGAACAACTAAGCCAAACGTTTTCCCGAGACCTGACACAACATGTTTCTAGAGTGATTAGGGCTAGGAGACAATTGCCGTTGTTTCTTTATCTGTAGCACAGTGACATGTGTACTGACCTGTGACCTGTGACCTGCATAGGTCATAGGTTCTATTTCCACTCTGGTCAGAGATTTACCCTCTTTCCTTGAGTGAGATTTAAAATAATCATATTATAGTTCAGAAAAGGGAAGGCATCCATCACATTCTAAATACAGAAACGCAAGGCCCCACTTGAGAAGAGTCAATAATAATTTTATTATAATAGCATGGAAATTTCATAGTTAAGCAATAGAGGATTTTTTCTGTGTTTACATAGCCTCATCTAAACACGAGGGGAGTTGGGAGGATTCGAGACGGCTATGCAAACCCAAGACACAGTCAAGGCGGAATCAAGGGTTTGCATAACTGTTGAGAATTCTCCCAACTCCCTTGAAGGCTATTACATAATTACATAGTTAATCATAAAATAATTACATAATTACATACGTAAGTGACCGCTCCCCATAGGGGCTTTTCAGGGCCACTGAAACAATCAACGAAACAACAGAACACAACAACAGCAACTGTTAAGAATCCCAACTGGCCAGAGGCAAACCAGTTGGCTATTTACAAGTGCAGCTGGGAGGTTAACCCCGGGACTACCAGGAACAAATTCAGCGAGTGGTCAGAGCGGGTCTTGAACCCGGGATCTCCGGATCTCAGGGCAAGCGCCCTAACCACTGGGCCACACTGCCTCCATGGCTATTAATACGGGACCCCTACACCGACCTATTAATATGGGAGTGTTCAATAATACTCGTGCAAGGTTAGGGTTAGCACCTGTAATAATCATTTTAAGAAGACCCCCCTATGAATAGCAAACATAGGTCCGTGTACAGGTCTCGTACGAATAGCCACTGCCTTTAAAATAAAATCAGTTGTGAATAAAGTATCTCACTGAACACTTTTCTCTTTGAGAAAATTAATGGCTTTGATGTACACGTAGTAAGAAACTGGTTATTTTGGTGCTCAGCCCACCTCAGTGATTGTACCACAAGCCAGCCCACCATGAAGCTTCTTATCCAGATCAAGAAGTGTTGTTGGGAAGAAAGATTGGTGATTCCCTGACTTTTTAAATAGAGAGTAGGCCTGAAAAAGGTTGTCAAAAAGACATGAGATACCTTGAGATAATGAAAGAAGCATGTGTTAGGATAGCATATTAAATTAAAATATAAAATTTTGTAAAAAAAAAATCTTGATTTTCTTATGACAAAGTTTAGTTCTGATTTTTGTTTTCAGAACGACTATTTTAGCATCCATGCTATGACAATTTATGGATTTGGAACAATAACCCATCTACTTGTAGAACAGTTCCTAGTTCTCTCTTACCTAGAAACCACATAAATTTAACCCCTAGTTTAAAACCTCTCTGACTGCCTTGAGCAGTCTTCCATTTTCACATACCAGTAGTTTCAGATTGTGGGTGCATTGTGTGCAGTGAATAGCACTGAATGAACGACCCAAATGATGGAACAAAGGAAATGAATGGAAGGATGAGAAAAAGGAATTAAACTAAATGACTGGTGACTGAGATGTCAATTTTTTAAAGTCAATCGAAATGAGATACTGAACAAAGGGATTGGTGAATACTGGTGGATGGATAGACAAGAGAAAGAAAGACATTAAATTAACAAGCAAATGAGCAGTCATATAAACATAGAAAGGAAGAATAGATTTATGGTATACTCCAATAATATTTATGAATATTTCACAGTCTATAATAAATATTAATTCACACATTTTATTGTTTATCACTTACTGTTTTCACTTTTGGAATGATAGACTGACTCACAGCTCTCTGAATATCTATTACCTCCTGGTAATTTGTTCCAGTAAATTTCAGAAGCTCCAGGACATTTTGCTGAAGTACATCCTATTTGAATCAACTACAGCATAAAACTCATCATCATCATTAATATCAGCATTGTCACAGATCAGAGGAGACATCAAATTGTGGATAGCTTCCTCATTTGTTGAGAGAATGGATCAAGACTCTCACGTGAAGCATCGAGAGAAGTCCTTTGTGAATATCTTTCCTTATATTTCATAACAAATATTTAACCTTTCAGTAGATTGGCCAAACACATCCCCAAACAACTTTAGCAGAGATCCAGTCATGATTCTCCTTATCAAATGGGTTTAAAAATCCGATCAAAATACCAAGCACTAATTGCACACTAAGACAAGTTCCCTAATCTCCCTATGCCGTAAACAATGAGTCTGTCACACCATTGACTGTTGACATTTTCACTCCCAACTGGATTTCCATTGAAATGTAAAATTATCTGGCATTAGAAAGAGATTCAATATTGAGAGAGAAATTATTAAATAGTTTCAGCCTTCTCATTGGCTAAGAACTAGGGGCAGGTACAAAACATAGGTCACAGGTCACAGGTCATTGTTTCACCAATACAGAACTTAACAACCCTAACTGTTTACAAATGCTAACATAAGGCCTAAAACCTTTTGTGTTGGGCTAATTAGACCTAACGTTAGCTTCAATGGATGTTTAGGATACTTTCTGTATTGGTAAAACAAAGACCTGTGACCTGTGTTTGTACCTGCCAAAGAGCTAGTCTTATAATTATATTTACATTATATTACAAGGTTAAGCATGGTTTCTTGTTCTATAGCAATGACCTAAATAACGTCCCGTATTCTACAACCATCATCATCACCATAAGCGTCGTCATCATCATCATCATCATCATCATCATCATCATCATTATTGTGTTTGTTGTCGTCTTGGCATAAGATTCTTATAGTAGCATTCCAGTGAACCAAAAGCGGAGTTTCTTTTACCAACTGCCATGTTTTCTGTTTTCATTATTTTTATCAATTTACCAAATGTATACCTTGCAGGTATGAATCCCGTGCTTTGCAAGTCTGTTCACGATTTCAGTGCGTATCCCATGGACACGACGAAGTTTCCGAGATGACATTTCAATTTCAAACACGTTGAGGAAAATTAGCTAAGTCCATTTTGCTATGTCTTCGGGTAACTAAAACAATCAGATCATGTAACGGAGATTTGTCCGCCATCTTGTTTTTAAAGCTATGCTGGGGGACCAGGCAGTCTGACGAGAGGATACCAAGCCGTAGGAAATTAAGAGTGCTCCTTTCAGGTACTTTAGGATTTTGTGAATGCTCCAGAGTTGTGAAAGTCTCCAAGAGAAGTGTCGTCGTGTGATAATTCGCACGGTAGGAAGTAGAAAGCTTCTGCGGAGGCTACCGCTCCCGAGAAAGCTGATCGATTGGTTGAGAAAGTATGACGAACCTGCAGCTTTTGATCCAAGCTGCAGTTCAGATGAAGTCGTTTTCTCAAACAACAACGAAACCATCACTTTTACAGGTTTGATTCGTTCTTGTGGTTTCCTTTTAATACCAAGTGGGACTTAAAGTAATTACATATTTTCAGAGACAGAACTGGAGAAGCTCACAGAAGAAACATTTTTGGCCACAGGATACCCAGTCATTTTTGATTTTTTTCTTTAGATTTTGCAAGTGTATTTGCTTAACATCTGACTGGCAAAACTCTGACCTTTGATTTTTATCCAAAGACCGTTTACTTTGAGTGTAAGTTTTGGATTTTATGGTCCACCATTGCTCACATTCAAAACTGACGGATTGGACCTCAGAGGGTTGGATCCAGGGAAAAGTGACATCAAATGCTCACTAGCTAACAAATTTCAGCGTGTGAATGCAGCTCATTATATATGCAAAATGTGAGTTTAAAACTCTGAAAGCCTAAAACTCCCATGCTGCATATTAATTCTGTGGCATGTACACGCATTGCATTCTTAAACTAGTGAGCCTTTACATGTCATTTTCTACTCGATGCAGCTCTCTCAAGAACTTAATTAATGTTAGCAATGGCGGACCATTAAATTAGAAAATTCCAGTTAAAATAAACAGGTGTCTTTGTTAAATCAAGGCTTAAAACTGTGGTAAAACATGTAGTTTTGAAATCCAAAGAAAGAGAAGAATTGATTTTTTGGTTGTTTAAAAATAACAAGAATTGATTATAATTGATCTCAGTCCATAGACACAAGCTCAGTTCCAATGTTTTTGTTATCTCAGGGGTCACAAAAGTTACTTAAAAATACAATCGTAAGAATCTGCCAGAAAAAAGCGTTGCAGAGGATTGTAGTAGTAGCATAATTATAATGTATCTCACCAATCAGGAAAGATCAAGTCATAGGATGTTCCAATTTAAATCTTTGTTTCTTTAGGTAATGGCTACAGCACAACGTTAATTCTTACACCTGACGGCCATGGTTACACCAGTGGAAAACATGAGTGGGTGTTTTACTTTAACCACTGCAGAGGACAGGTCGCTGTTTGTCTTGTAACAGCTGATTTTAAGAGAGCAAGATCATATAAAACAATGCCTGCAATTGGTAGAAGAATTGGCTGGGCATACAATCAAATTGGATTCCTTACATTTGAAGTTCCCATTTGGGAAGCCCTTGAAGGTCTCCGCAATGAGAGCTACCACACTTGGGATATGATAGGAATTCTTCTTGATGTGGACAAAGGCACTTTAGGCTTTATGAAAAATGGACGAGAACTAGGAAGTGCATTTTGCAACATGAGCTTGAAGGGCCAAGAAGTTTTCCCTGGGGTCAGTTTGTGCTCAGGAAGAGAGCAAGTTACCATAGTGACCAGTAGGACATACTTATGACATGAATCAGAGAAACATTAGCTGTTATTAGTGGCAAAAAAATGAATTCAATATATATGTACTTTCTTGTGAAGATAGCTAAAGAACTGTGAGGGTAACTGACAGGGCATTCCCAAGTTTCCTATAATAATACCTTGTTTACCCCAGACTTTTTTCTTGGAAGGAACAACTGATACATGCTCAGAGTGTGTACTCTAACTGGCCTAGCACATTTGCTGACTTGTAGCCTCTGATGCAACCAACCTTTTTGGAGTTACATGCATTGCTCCCTTTAATAAAATACCTTTGTGCAGACTTTGGGAGTTGGGAGTGGTCTTTGCTACTGGTAGTTTGAAAATCTCTGCACAAATTCATTGTCATTGTATGCTGATTTTGGGAAAGGGTATTAGGATAAGGAAATAATACAGTACAGTAACTTGAGGTATATCAAAGTACTATTGTGTTCAGGACCTTTACAAACAGTTAACTATAAAATCTATTACAAAACAGCATTGTATGTTAATTAAACCTCTGGTAATATATAATTTGAAGTATTTCTGAGACCATTTTAAGAACATTTTAAGAACACTTTCAGGCTGATTTCTCAGTAAGCACCCCTCAAGTAACAACATGATGAGCCTTAAACCTGAAAAAAGTGTTCTTATATGCGGGTGTTTAATTTAAGTCCCTATGACGCTTATTTTGTTCCTGTTTATCAACTTTTCGTTTAATTAACTAGTGTCTGGACTGTAGTACTTTAAAAAAATTTCCCTCATATTGTATCCACTCATTAGCCAGTTGGGCCCTGGTAACTAATGACATCAGAAGTAACTTGATCACATCTCTTCCGAAATAAATGTGCAAAGGTGTAAGAATAGCAGTCTTGTTGAAAATCTAGCTTTTTGTAGTCTTTATAGAAATGTTGGACGATAGTTACACTTTGGATGCCGTGAATATTCTGACGATTCTGAATGGAATTACATTCTTGACTTCTTTGATGTCATTAGTTACCAGGCCCCAACTGGATTGGCCAAAAGTCAAAGGCCCGCTAAAACGTGTGGATACACTATGAGGGAAACATTTTTGAAGTACTACACTCCAGACATTAGAGCGGTTTTCAATTCAGTGTCGAAAGTAATTAGCGAATTGCTTTGGTTTTGCATTTACTTCACTCAGTGATTGGTTGAAAGTTCTCGCCCCATTTTTTCAACCAATCAGAAGTGAAACCAAAACCAATCGTGGCTTCCGTGTGCACATTTTCCCGCGCTTTGTGTTGGCTACGTGTAATTACTTGGAGTTCTCATTGGTTTACTGGATTGTCTCCGTGCTTTTTGATTGGCCAAAGTAATTACTTTGGTTTTGGTTTTACGACACTCATTTGAAAACCTCTCTATAAGTAATTAAATGAAAGGTTGAAAATGGTGAAAAAAATAAACGTTTGCAGGGACTTAAAAATGATGAATTTAGTCCTCATATGACTTACAAATTAAATAACGGTCAATTTTTTTGTGATTTCTTGAATAGACAAACTTTCTTGTACATTGTAAGCTTCCTCAGAATGAAACGTTTTTAAAAAACTCAAAGAGAAATTTTGCCATGTATTATTTTATTATAATTATACACACCAATGCAGTACTAAATTATTTCACAAAAGGCATTGAACGGCACCATGTTATATGTACCCATAGAAACAGTGATCTTTTTATGTGTGAAGATAACATGTTTTTGCGCAAAAGCTCACTTGGTATTTCATTGGTGTTTGTATAACTATACAAAATAATTACTTTGCATTGCAAGAGTTCTCTTTTATCAACCTTGTATTGAATCCACTCCCCTAGCTTGCTTGTGAACCAAACTGTTGCCATCTCCAAATCCAATAAAAGAACAATAATAAATTAATATTGATTATTTTTGTTTTGAAATAGGTTGTGAAGCGTTAACAAATTGTGTGAGGAACAAATTATAACAGAGAATTAATGTTAAGGCCAAAGGGTTTATGGAGATGATTTACACCTGAAACAACACAGTCATGTAAAGGAAAGAAATACTTACATATTTTCAAGCAAAACAATAATTATTTTAGTACCTCTTTCTGAGAACACCTGAAATAATGTCAGTGTCCGCAGGGAAACCAATACGAGTTCAAGGGTTCATAAACATCTATGTCCACGCAAGAACTTTGTATGTCCCCTTCAATCCACCCTTTCCTTTCCACCGATGGCACTTACAGAGTTCACTCTAATTCCAGAGTTTATTGGTCAATGGGGAACCCCTTTGGGGCTAAAGGGTTTATTTTGTTTGGATGAAAAGGTCCCTGTTTTCCTTTAGCAATAATTGCTAGTTATTCTTTTTCGAGGTTTGCCGCAAACAATTTAAAAGTTACTGAAACAAAAATAGTGTCTCAGGGCTGGGGCCACATTACAGACCAATTTTTAATTTGGCTGGTTTTAATTAAAATGGCTGGAAAAATCAAATTGCAAGACTGGAAATAAAGTTGATAGATAAAATGCAAACGTCAATCACATAGGCAAAACTCTAGCGGCAAAAATTGTCTGCCGTCGCTTTTGACAACCGTTGACAGCTTTGGTGACACGCTCCTTTGTTTTCTTGAAATTTAAAAAAATCTTTAAAATTTTTTTCCGATTTTGAAATTTTTGAAAAAGCACAAATGAGGGGTTGGATTAATCCCTAGAGTAAACAAGTTCCTGCAAAATGGTCTCTAATGCAACTCGGGCCTTACTCTTTTTTCAGAAAGGTTATTTTGGCATTTTTTAACACTAAAAAAATATCAGTTATCTTTATGGGAAAGCAAAATAGTTTACTGTAAAGTTCTTGAAAGTTAACTTTTAGGTTAGAAAGATCTTACTTTTAAAAAACTTTGGCCACTTTAATTACCTACTTTTAGCTGTGAAATCTGCACACAACCAAATTAATATTAAAGAATTTGGTTTTATCAACGGAGTTGATAATGTAAATTGGCCACCGTACAGAGATTCTAAAAGCAGACGTTTCGAGCGTTAACCCTTCGTCAGAGCGAATCGAGGAATTATGGGTTATGTGTAGTTTTTATAGTAGAGTAGGAGCTACGCTATTGGTGGTAACATTAATATTAGCTGAATATTGATATTAGCTGAGAAAAATCTCTTTTTGTCTAAAAAGTCTTTATTCTTTGGAGGGAAATGTTAATCTGAGTCTCCTGGTGAAGTTTGGCTAGCCACGGAGCTTGTGCTGTTTCAATAAAATTGCATTTTTTCATAAATTTTACAAAAGCTTGAAATTCCTTCTTAGTTACCTCAAACCCATCTTCAAATAAACATTATTTTTACCATGACAGGCTTTTAAATAAACCTAATTCATAATCCATGTGCAAGGGAACAACCACTGAAAGTTAATCTTCCACTGAAGATGAAAGTTCAGCGTGAAACAACAGTAATTTGCATGCATTTGCAAGGAATAGTACACTGTACCACTATCCTGTCTTTTATGATTACAAAAGTAATATTTCTGATTAAGGCTCATTTACAACATTGTTCATGTCCATATATCCTCAAGATATTGCTTGTTCTCACGCAACTTCACCATTTCTTTTCTTGCTTCTGTAATGTCAACACTTTTGTATTCTCTAACAATCTCAAGAAACGTGTCATACACATTTCTTGCCATGTTGACAGCATCACCACAAATGTAGACGACTGCTCCTTTCTCAAACACCTGTTCAGCTACCTCTGTGGAATGTAGCCTCAAGTTATCTTGAACATACTTTGGAGGAAGACTATGTCCTAACTCATCGACTGTATCACGCGAAAAGGAAACAAAAAGACGCGACAATACCCCACTGGACAAAGACGTCTCTAGCTCTTGGCGATAGAGGTAGTCTCTTTCTTTGTGTCTGCAGCCAAAAAACAGCCAGGCTTCAGATAGAGGAGTATTCAGGTCTAAATTCTTCTGCTTGAGTTCCCTGTGCTTCAAAAAGCCTATGAAGGGTGCTATCCCTGTGCCAGGACCAATCATAATGATTGGAGTCTCTGGGTCTCCTGGGAGTTTGAAGTTGAGGCTATTTCTTTGGAAGACAGGGACTTTAATTTTTCTTTCCAAACTCATCTTTGTAAAGCTATCAATTGGCACCTTGCTGTCACCTGTACTGCCCAGCCTATGAATTTTAGTAATGTCATTGAGCCAACCAGTACAGACTCCCTGACGTTGTTTTTTGATGTCTTCAATTCCTGGAATCTCTACAATGTTAAACACAAAATGAAGGCCAGTAGGATTCTCCAGTGGAGAGCTTGATACTGAATATGGCCGTGCCTTTAATCGTGGGAGCAATTCAAGCAATCTCTCAAATGGGAGTTGACAAGAAGGAAATGCATTTAGAAGGTCCAGCAAGGATAAACCAGGTTCTCTAACAAACCTGCGGTACTCATTTGTACCTTGTTTGCTGCAAAGTTCCTGGAGCCTTCTCTGCTGCTGAGGATCAGTTGTGTGTTCTGACAACACTCTTATTAGAGCTTTGCTTGGGATAGCGCGGATCTCCAAACAGGTCAGGAGGGCGTGCCTGATAGTTGAATTCTCTGGAATGTAGTTGGGAACACTAGCTGACTTCTTTGATGTCGAAGTCCTCAACTGAATAGTGAAAGGTGTGTCTGCTTTTTCGCTCAATCTCAACTTTGTTATCAATTCTTCAACCTCAGGATCAACATTTGGACAAACAACACCAAAAGAGTCTCCTGGCTCGTAACTCATGCCACAATCAGTGATATCAAGTTCAATGTCTAATGCAGTTTTAACAGCTGTATCAGATGTCAGCTGCTTTGCTGATATAACAGTTGCCATGGAAACACCAGATACAGCACTCGGAAAGTTGACACCATTGTGTAAAGGCAATGCAGCACAATCCAAGTTACGGTCAGGGTGAAAAGTGATATCTAAATAAGGAGGTGGGAGCTGTGGTATTGACAATGCACTGGACAATAGAGAAGGTGCAGGCATCTTCAACTGATCTCCTAGAGTGAGTGGTGGATTTTGGGAAGAGGAGCATTGTTCAGAGAAGTCATGTCCAATTGTCAAGGAGCTCTGACCATTAACAGATTCAACTGTCGCAGTTTCATTTGGTTTGATATCCACTCTACTGCCTAACGATGCATCGCAAACACCTGCTTCACCATTATTGGAGCCAGTTGTAACCAAAACACTGTTTACACCTGGGACATGTTCCACAACTTTGTCATCTGGTTCTCCTGAAGACTTGCTCTCCCCATTGACAACCACATCTCTTGAAAGGCTGGTGTCCAGAGAGGAAGTCTCGTTATCTGGTTGAATAGTATTTCCTCCTGCAATTTCTGCAGGTGTAAGTTCTAACGAAGAACATTTGCCATTGATGAGAAGATCTGTGCTCTTGATGGTTGGCATATTCACAGCCTCTGGTGGACTCTCCTCTACTGAGAATAAGCCTAAATGCTTTCTTAACGCTGGCCATAGTCCATCTATCCAAGGTTCTACCACCAACTCCAATCCAACAGCATCATCAGCGTATCCAGTATCATAAAATTGCCTTGCCCCCAGCTGGAGTAACCTCTTGTCAAGTTCTTTACCATTGTTGCAAAAGTTCGTGTAGTTTGTATCACCCAATGCGAGCAGCGCGAAATGCAAGTTCTGTAGATGAGTTCCTGGAAGAGTCTTCTTCTTAAGTCTTCTCATAAATTTACCCATAGTATCGGGCGGATCCCCTTCCCCAGTTGTGGACACTACGAACACGACCAGTGCTTCTTTTTCCAAGGTGAACTTTTTCTCGGTAAGGCTTAGGCAAAACAAGTTCGAATTGAGACCATGATGGTCTGAGGATTCGTGTATTTCTTCAGCGATAGCCTTCGCTTGGCCCGTCTGTGATCCATACAAAATTGTGAATCTGTTCGCTGAAGACTTGCTCACAGGCATGGTGATTGATCTAGCCTTGGTTTTACTCAAAAGACGAAAAGAAACGCGAAAAATATTCGGAGAAGACAACAGAAAGTTACTACTAGTACATCTACCTGTGAAATTCCGGTCACGCTGATACTAAAGTAGAAAATATAAGAAGAATTTCTATTGGTTTATTCAAGTTTATCCACTCACAGATGTTTTAATAATACCAATGTCTGCGTTGTATCACGTGAGGTTATGCTAGAATTAAGATGGCGGAAGGTAAGCAATATTGCAATACCTCGACAGATCGGAAGAGGAACCGAAAATGCTCATAGATTTTACAGAAAGCTGGAAAATTTAGCCAAAGGCTATGGCAAGGAATTCCATAACGCCTGAACAGCTGCTAAAATCATTCGATGAAGCACCTTCGTCAACCGTTTTGGTGAGTTTCGATGACCCTTTGCTCTTAAATTTTCCAAGGCGAACTCTTTTAGGAGACTTAAACTTAAGCCCATTTAAAACTATTTGAATTTTTTGTAAATGAAGGGTTCTCCGAGGATGAGCATTATATTTCATCTAAGGTAAATTCGCAAACAACCCCGTAACGTGATTGACCTTGTAAAGAAAATTGTTATAAAAACAAACAATATATATTGTTTGAAGAACGAGTAAGTGGCAGGGTATTCAGCAGTTAAGCTCAAATGTTTTAAAGCTCCTTGAACCTGAAAGCAGACAAAGACTTGCTCATACCGTAAATTAAGTCTCTCTCTGCCATGATAAATCACCTTGAAGTACTCCAGCCCTTCAATGTAGCTTGAGCTTGTGGATTAAGAATCACAACAAACCAGAATGATGATCAGTGGTATCACTTTTTATTAAAAACTGAGCTTCAGATATCAGATTTCCAGCATTTTCATTGGCTCGCCGAACACAGGCTATCAGTTCATATGCCTGCTGTACCTAATATGGTCAAGGAACACGTCAGCAATAAAGCGAGCTGATGACACTTTTGCAGCTCTGAGAAAAAAACGACAGACAAAAGCCATTTTGGACCGGAATTTGCAGAGGCAGAAGTCAATGCTTTTGTCGACAATACATGGAAGAGTTGTTCATCCTGAAGTTTTTAATAAAACAATATTATTCTACATGTACTCAGGCCTGCTGGACATAAAATTATGATAACCAACTCGGCACTATGTACCTCGTTGGTTATCTATCACTTCATATCCAGCGTGCCCTCGTAGAATAATAAGATTGTTAGTTATTAAATTTTTAACCTTGGATATTGCTTATCTGGTGTTCTGATTGGCTCACGCAATCTCGATTATCAGCTCATAGTTACTATAATGACCTTATATGGAAACTGATTGCATTGGTCATTTTGTAAAAACTGAGACAACATCGTGTTGTTCTAAAAAAAAATTATGTTATTGCCTATTTACCTTTTCATATCCAATGTGCGCTCATGGAATAATAGTAATTGCTAATTTACAAGAACATTAGCAGACTGGAACAGCGTACAGTACATGTACCGATACCCTCAAGTGTTATTGAATCCAGTGGCACTAAGACCCTTAAGAATGCTGCAAGAGGCTAGCTACTGTTCACAAGAGCTGTTGGGTGCTGCCATTAACCCATTGACGCCCAGGGGTTCCCCACTGACGAGTAATTAAATCGTCTGGCATTAGACAGAGTAACGGGTTCGGTAGGTTTGGACGTCAAAGGGTTAATTTTCCATAATAACTTCTATAGCTTACATGTAATTATGATTTTTTTCGATTTATTTGTCAACATCCAGAGTGATGGGTCTGACCCTTTGTGGATTTATGAGTCACATTTAGAAAAGAAACTAAAAGGTATTCACTTGAAAAGCTTGTGAGCCTTTGTTCTTATATTAATTGTAGGGAATGTCTCTGCATTAATTTATTCACTGTGCCTTGAGAATGGTGTCATGATGACGCCGAAACGTCGGCTATTAAGTTTTATATTTGCTTGTTTACGCATTAAAATAATTTGCGACAATTGTGACAGTAGTACATTTTTAACAAACTTTTAGTAACACGATTCATCATGAACAACGATGTCATTTCTTTCACATTATTTCTGAGAATTATTGGAAGCAAATTTTATTCCAATACATAGTAAATATGAGGCATACAGGTGTACATGCAAGTACTATGTGGTTATTGCATTTAGCTTGTTTACGTATTTTAAAGCTGTAAATGCTTTTTCTGTATGAATTCAAAATCTGTCATGTACACTTTCCAAATACAATTATCGTAAAATCTTGGATGTCACTTCTGGAAATAGTGGAATGAAGTTAAATGAAAGATGTAGATTTCGGTTTGCATCTCCTTAGTTAAGGCAGGGCTTGAAATTGCGACTCACTGGTCACCATTGCGACCAAAAATTGAGGGCTGGCAACTAGATTTTCAGCACTGGTCGCCAGCTGGCGAATCACGTTTTGTCTGATAACCCAGGATAAACAGCAGACAACTGTTGTATTTGAATCTTTATATGATGAAATCGTTCATAACTGGTAGCCTGAACACGACTCACCTTTCTTTCCCCATTAAAATAATGTATAAATACTTCAAGAAAATCGGTTTCTCACATTGTTGATTAATAGCACAAATGTACTTCGATACTTCGATCACCGCGGTTCGATCACCGCGCCATATTGTTTCAGCGACTTCATGGGATCGTGGGCGCACTTAAACACCGTATGCTTCTTGCTGGTTACCGTGAATTTTGCGCTCGTAAGACGAAGATTCGGCAAGAAGGTTAATTGAAAATTTAAATCCATCGTCAGTTTTGAATGCTGAAAACATAGATTTAGCCGAAGGCCGAAGGACCTTCTCGGAACTAGCTTCATATTGATAACATATTGATAATGAAGCTAGGCATCGCACAATGAGTTTGAAATTTGCACGGAACCTTCAAAAAGCAACCTGTACCCTAAAAGTAAAGTGGGTTGGAGAACTTGTCCCCTCTGTTAGAAAGCGAACACCTGCAAAATTGACTGCTTTTTCTTTTTTTTTTTGTGCTACTTAATAATTATGACTTTCCTTGCATGCAAAGTTGGCGACCAAAATTTATGATCTGGCGACCAAGTTTTCTCCATTAGTCGCCAGCTGGCACCTGAGCAAAAAAGTTAATTTCAAGCCCTGTAAGGATATGTAAACACTGGTTTCAAAGGCTGCATGCATGAAAGAGTGAAGTACATCTACATGTATGGTCCTCTATTGGACATTCAATGCACTCATTCAATAAATAAAAAATTAAATAATAACAATGTAATAAAAATATGATCTTGGCAGCGAGGCTAAGTGTTGTTAGTTGCCAGTGAATAAAATTGAGTTGAATTAGTGACCCTAGTGGTTGCAACGTTGAGCATTACAACATATTTTATACAGTGTATTTCAGTGCCGTTTGTTTTTGTTTGCAAATGCCTAAGAACTAAGCATTCATGTTGCACTATTTGTTTTTACAACCCGACTCATGAACGTGTGTGCTTGATCCTCAATCAATGCCTTTGATATAGCTTCACCCAGGGGTAGTGGGTGTAGAGGATTAAAGAAATGGGAGAGGGTGATGATGAATTCATAAAATATTATAGGGAGTGTATAGAATTGCAAAGTGTACTAACCTTTCTGACAAAGATAATAATAATACAACATTTGTAGTGCGCAAATTCCATATGGATACGCTCAAATGCGTATTACAATAAAAGTTAAGAACTAACCCTAAAATATAAAATTACATATGGAGGTAAAATTCAGGAAATTATATCACTATTTAAATAATCTAAAAACTTAGATAACTATTTTAAATAGGTTAAAAATCACAATATATATAAATAAAATAACATTAAGTCGACTATGAAAACGCTTCACGAAATAAATGTGTCTTAAGTTTGTTAAGTTTGGATGATGACGGTTTAGATGACAACAACCAGCATGTATAAATGTTTCACTGATATGTCAAATCGTAGAACACCACGAGATGATGAGCGAATGACTCTAGTTTGATGGAAGAAGTGAAGGCAAAAGTTTAAAAAGAGAACTTTAGAGCAATGTGCTCAAGAAGTTCATTTTCATAATTTGATAAACTTCAAAAATTACTATAATTCAAGTGTAGTGGAAGAAATAATATTTCGTTTTTTTCCTTTAACAACTTATTTTGGTGTAAGAAGACTGCATATTTGTGCTTTTTTTGGACGTATTTACTTTGAGATTACAAATAGACACATTGTAAAATAAGATGTTGCTTAAATTATATGGGATCAGGTTTTATCTTTTCCTGTACAGACCTGTCTCAAACATGAGCTAGTTCATTTCTTGGGATTACTCTCAGAACTGATGTGTTTTTTAGGGGGAGGGGGGAGGGGGGTAAAATAATACACAGTCATGTAACATTGCAACAAATCCTGTACACACATCCTCCTCTCCCTTACACGCCCATTTCAATACATTTTAGGTATACAGACGGTCTGTCATGTGAATGCTCCCTTTTTAGAACAGAAATTTTATTACTCAACAGATGTGACTGTTTTTAAACTCAAATAAAAACTACCGTAACAGGAAAGCTGTTGATAGAACAATGAACAATGGAGAAGAATCTACTGATCAAGAAACTTGCCTTATCTTTAATTTAAGTGTTCTCATATTATGGCAATGATTCTTCGAGATTTAGTTAGCACTTGACACTGTCACGACCTTTTGGTAATGATACACTGCTCTTAAAGTGGTAATTATCACAGGATTAACATCTTACATCACACAGCAGTCTGACTCATGTTTACATTTGCATTATTTGAGGTTCTTCAATTTCCTTTTCTCTGTACATAGCAAAAACGGCAACCATGTTCTTTCATTTCCCATCTTCAGACTGAAGTTTAGCTGGGTTTGAAAGAAGGAGTTCTCATTTCACATTTCGTAAACAGATTTTTGTGTTGTTTTGGTCATGAGAAACACAAGTTTTCAGTGTTATTTGCATGTACATGTACAAGAACCTAGCCAGGTGACCCCTAATTATCAGAACTTAGTTAGAACGTATGTACATTTTTATGCTAGTTCTTAGTTATGTTGAGTTACAATTCTTGTTATCAGGACTTACATGAAATATCAAGATTCAATAAGTTTTTAATGGCCCTTTTCTGGCTGTTTCATTGTTTTTTTTTAATATTGTGAGAATGGTCATAATTGCAGTGGATACATCTCGAGTTGATAACATTTGTGATGGCTTAGATAATAAGATTTATGATGTAGGACATATTCATGACTTTACACTTGCAGGTAGCTGTGTTTGTAATCCTTAACACCTATTATTGACCTATGATCTGATGTTATCAAATATCAAACCTGTGTGTGTAACAAGTGGATATTTGGGAAACATCATACTAAACGGGGAAGTGTCACTAACATTATG
The DNA here is from genome assembly GCF_036669935.1 of Montipora foliosa. Taxonomy (NCBI): domain Eukaryota; kingdom Metazoa; phylum Cnidaria; class Anthozoa; order Scleractinia; family Acroporidae; genus Montipora; species Montipora foliosa. The sequence goes on along the minus strand of NC_090880.1, from coordinate 40,427,918 downwards.
TTTTTTGTGTTTATCTCTTACAACCCTGTAAAATCATTATTTTGACATATTAACGGTTAATGTTAAGGGAAGATGTCTGTTTTACATGTACTGTAGTTTATCAAACTTTCTCGTCCCTTGAAATACAGTAAGTCAACCACAGGAACAAAAAATCCCCTTTGTTTGGACAGCCGAGAAGAGTTTTTTGGCACAATGATCTTTGGTGTAGAATTTAAATTATCATGGAAGAGAGCTGCACTGTACGTGGAATTTTAACCTTGATTATTGTATACCCAGTGGGCGCTTGCCTTGAGATCCGGAGATCACAGGTTCAAGACATGTTCTGATCACTCAATGAATTTGTTCCAGCTAGACCCTGCGTCCAAATTCCTGGCTGCACTTGTAAATAGCCAACTGGTTTGCCTCCAGCCGGTTGGGATCTCAATGCTTGGAGATATTAGCTGTTACACTGTAGATACTCTAAAAATCCGATGGTAAAATAGTGATACTTACTTACTACTTTTTTTTAGCCTGCCAAGCCAACAGCCCATGAGAAATTTTACAGTCATCCTCCTTTGTTTCCTGGGGAACTGATCATATCACAACAGGATCATGTAACATGTGTCAACACCTTTAATTATATTGCAGAAGGCATTCTGCATATCACGACCTACCGGATTATCTTTGCTGGCAATCATACACAGGTTTGTGAGTGCATTAAGTTTCAGAGGGTAATGGTAATGGATTTATATAATGCACATATCAGATCAGTTTCATAGTGGTTTACAATTTCTGAGAGATACACAATCAACACCAGGAGTCTCCTCTCTTCTCTTCACAAACAGTGTGTGGGTTCTTTAACGTCCTGCAGTATTGGTCAACAGGAGGGGTCGTGAGACACGGCCTACCTTAATACAGTTTGTAGTCCTTATCTGAGAAGACTTGAAAGTCTAACTATCTGCATATGGGGTCCATAGTGTATGTACATGTACATTTATTAGCTGTATCTTTTTGGCACTTTCTGCACAGCCCTACTTGGTACTGATCAGTGAAGTCTCACTTAAACTGCAATGTACTCCCTGTCATCTACAGTAACACAGAGAAAGGATTCTGGCAAGTTGTTCTCAGCACCTGGTATACCTAGTGTTTCTTGGCATTGAGTCCTCCTCTCCAGGGAAACTGTTGCATCCAGCACCCCTTCCGACTACAATGTCATGTAAAATGCTGCATTTAATGAAAACTGGTGTCTTTTTTGTGGAACTGTTTTTTCTTTTACAGTGGTTAACTATTTTAGACCCTTTGTTTTGACCCTGCTGGTATTTTCATCAGGGATGATTTAATAGCTGTGACAAGTGTCCTTTATGAACTGACCTAAATCAGTCTGAGTACATGTTCACATGAAAACAAACCTTGTCTGCTTGCATTACATGTAAAACTGACTGGCCATTTATGAATTTATTTTTATTAATAATTTGACCCAAGCATTAGTGCATATAAACAAATTCATTTATTGTAAGCCTAACCTGCGATCAGGCTCTATTTTACTTTCGCGTGCTACGTAATGTGGAGTTGGCGAAACGAAAAATAGAGCCTGACCAAATTCCTCTTCGAAATTCCTTCCGCCCACCTTTTTTGATTGATTGACATGTCCTTCGTCGGCCAATCAAATTTACTTCCATTACACCAATACACGCGTGGACGGCAGATTCACGCTACTTTGTTTTGACCAAAGTTAATTACCGTGGGAGGAATGTTATAAACGAATTCGAAAGTTACCGTTGGCTTTAATTTGAGAAAAACACATTTAAAGCATAGGAATGTTTTCGACGACTATATTGCGGCAAAGGCCGGTGTAATTCTCCCTTCGAACTTCACTGAATATGCAATCTTTTAAGCTTGACATCTTAATTTGT
>NC_090880.1:40416026-40421026 GCF_036669935.1 Montipora foliosa | reverse complement strand
TAGGGATTCAAAGCACCTATTCAAATGCACATTTTGGTTAATGGCAAGTAAAGCAACTCATTTAACAACAAAACATTTAAAATGAATTAAACTTTCAAGAAAGATTTTTAAAAGCAAAAAAAGGTTTGAAAATGAAACATTAATTTTGTTATTAATCTTGCGGGCTATTATTGTTGTCCTTTTACAGATCACAGTTACGAAATTGTGGCATCTATTCCTCTTACAAGTATTTGTGAGGTAAAAAAGTTTTCCAAGAAGAACTTGCCAAAAGACAAGCAGATGTTTTTGATGGATGGAATTGAAATTGTCTGCAGTAACATTCAGTCTTACAGGGTAAGAAGTCTCAAAATGAATTTCAACTGTTTCACTTTAAAAATTATGGTGTTGCCATGATGATTATCGATCTGGGGCCAGTTCCAGAAAGATGTAATAACTCTATTCCAGGGATAAATGTGCCTTACCCAGCACATTTATCCCCGGAACAGAGTTATTACACCTTTCAGGAACCCACCCCTGTAAAATAATCTTGTCTTTGTCAGGGTAGAATTTTTTCTTGGGAAGTTTCATGCCTACTTGATGATCCATGTCTTTTTAATGTGAAAGGGCTATTTTAGTATTCACAATAGTTGAGCAATTTCTCACCCACTGATTGGCAAACTTTTATCATCAATAAGAGTACAGATACATACAATTTTAATTTAGGTGAAGCTGAAAGTATCAATATGGAGGATTTGCTAGACTTTAACCTGTTTGATTTTTTGTCTTACATAATTATACCCTCAGGTGAGGAAGTTGAGATATGTACTGAAAAATGTTCCTACCTCAAAATGGCTCGATTTTCACTAAGCCTTGAACATTTTTTATCTCCTTGAGGGTTTTTATGCAAGTATTGTCAAATTTTCAGCCAATGAAATTTTATCACTTGTTACTAGCAGCTAATGCACCTACAAGAAAAGTTATGGGCGATAAATTGTGCCAGTTGGAATAAAACTGCATATATTTTAGTGTTGGCATATTATATCTGTTTATTTAACGGGAGAATTATACCCTTTTTCATTTTTGATATTGTAAAAAACAAATTACCGTTAAGGCAGTTTTAACGTGTCCTCTTATTGATGAGAAAAAATTTTGTCGTAACATTGTCAAGGTTGTTGTGGCTCCATGAGCTGAAGGTGCCTTCAGCTTGTGAATATGTTGTAGTTCAATTTTTTTGACTGGTTTCATTTTTTTTAACCAGTTTGGGTAAAGTAAAGTAGACCTTATTTAACATCGATAACTCGTAACAGTAATTCAACTGACAAACCTGAGGTCGACGGTGCGCTCATTTTACTCCCCCCTCTCCATCAGTGCTCCGTTTTACGGGTATTTAAAGCTACTTAGCTACACGGAAAGGAAAGGAGTCGAAACAAGGATGCAAGATCCGGGAATCGAACTCAGGACCTCTTGCACCAAGGCCGCGCACTAACCGACTGTGCCATCCCTGCTCCTAAAGCTTTTTAACTGGTTTATATTTATCAACTGTCTAAAAAAACTGGTTTATTTTGATCAACTGTCTCAAAAGGGATTTTCATTTTTTGGGGGTGTAGTTAAAACACAGGGACTTTGTTTTTTAGGGGGTCTGAAAAAGAACAAGGCACTCCTTTTCTCTGTTCTACTAAGTCTTCTCCTACAGCAATACCCCTCCCTGATCTTCCCCATTGCCTCTATCTACCCCACCTCTCCTTCAAAGCCCTTTCTAGGCAGCCACCTCCTTGAATACCCCTTATACCTACCCCCTACATCAATTCTCACAGACATTTCATACTTTTCAAGAGTTTTCTTTTTAATCACCTGAACTACTTTGTTCACCTGAATGCTGTTTTCTGGTGGCCATTGTATAACTCTCTATCTGCCGCAAGTTGAAAGTTGCTACCTCTCCCTTAGTAACTGTTTCAGAGATGGTAGTGTCATCTACTTCTTTTCATAAGTGTGTGGCTAAATCATTAACCATGACTGAGTTTGGCTGCTGGCTGATTTCTGGAAAAGCGACAACCATTTTTTTTTTGTATTTTTTAAAAATTTCCTGTCCAATTAACTGCCTGGTTTGGTTTGTTATATGTACGTGTAGTGAGCCTCTTAGTTTTTCCTTGCTCAATTCCTGGTGAACAGACAGTAACGGACTTGTGTGGAGTAATAACAGACCTTTTTATTTCCAGTTCTGTTTAGGCCTTCAGAGCACCACAGATGCTGAATCTGTTATGAAAGTTATTCTTCGAAACTCAAAAGTTGTAAGTTCTTTACAGTAATTATCATCTCCACTTATGTCCAAAAGGTTCGATCAAACCCCAAATTAAAATGGCTACTATAATGTCAAAAACTTGTATAAATATAAAATAAGTACAGTCAATCTTAAATGCAAAAAAATTCATAACCAACTTTAGACTGTCAGGCATGGCTCTTATACACCTTATTCCAAAATGGCCACCATTTAAATATTCTTTTGTTTTTATTCAAATTAGCCCTTGATGCTTCGTTCTGAAGCTTAAAATTCAAAATAATATTTTATCTTGAACGAGGCAACAAGGGCCAATTTGTTATCCGCATAAACCAACGGCCATTTTGGAATAAGGTGTATAAACATTCCCTATGGAAAGCCTGTTGACTACAATGCTGTGGTTCAGCTTTTTGCCGAAAGATAGCCCCGAAGAAAGCATTCTTGTTGATCCTGTCTTTGACAAAACACAAAATTGAAAAAAGATAAAATGCAGTGTATTTTTATCATAGTTTTATGAAATGCAAATTTGCATTGCTTTTGCGCAGCTTTGTTATAATTATTTTGATGCAAAACTTAAGAGTGGCATTTTAACTTTAAAGAATGTTTTTTTGCAGAGTTTTCGGGAGTTATTTTGCTTTTCGCACAAGTTTGCGATCCTTTTGCCACAATCCTGTGATATTTTGGACAGCAGTGATGCTTCAAACTTCTACAAGTTCAAAAGTAAGAAGATTGTACAAGTATCTCTATCAGGGTTATGATAATAATAATTATTATTTACTGTAAAATTCTTAGTGATCTTTAAACAATGCTACAAATTATTGCTTTTAAGTCAGCTCTACTGTTTCAAATCTTTCTTCATTGGTTCATTTTATTTCATGCTAATTACAGAAAAAGTGGGCTGACTAGAATTTAAGAAACTAATACTCATTCTTTTCAATAATTGCATATATGAAATAATTTTACCATCTTATCTACTTCAGAATAACAACACACTGACCTCAATTAACATGAATTTGAAGAGCTAGAGATGATTATTCTTAAACTCAAGTTGATTTTATTTTCTATTTTGCCATTGTAGTGGAATATGACAGGCTGAAGCTTTTTCCTTCAGAGGAGTGGAGAACATATGGTAAGTATGGTATTTGTTATTGTTATTTTGTTGTCTAAACTGGCACTGTAATTGCTGTTTTTAGGTCAAACCTGGGTTAGAATCTGTACAACATTCCTTACAACCCTCAAGATTAGATATGAAAATTAATACATTTGTTGCACAAAAAGCTACCAGTATTTGTTTTTTTAATTTTTGGCAACTTTCTGCAGACGCCATCTCCGGCCAGTTTTTGCAAGTAGTAGCTTCAGTGCACTTCAATTGTTATTGGCAACAAAACTACACCATTATTTCTTGGTCTTGCTTGATGCAAAGATGGTTTTAGTGTTTTGACTGAATTAGCCTGACACTGGCCCTTTAAGCCTTAGTGAAGAATAATCAACTCCATCTTCTGATCAAGTGGAACTTTTCACCTCAATGACAGAAACAACACCAAAGTAATAGTTAACACAGATGATGAAATATTTGTTCTATGAATGGTTTATAGGCTAGTGATTTGTTCAAAAAACATAGGACTTGCTGCTGCTGCTGGCAAGCTAAATTTAACTCTATTTCTGTCTTTAACAGAAGTTACTATTGTTTCGTCAGAAATCATCTCAGCAAGTTGTGCAAGAAAATTCAATTCATCAGAAAAAATCGTGATGATGATAATAACGATAACGATAACGATAACGATAACGATAATAATAATAATAATAATAATAATAATAATATTATTATTATTATTATTATTATGAACAGTTATATTAAAATAAATATTAGCGTTGCACAATGTAATAACATTATTGTAAAATACCCTTGCTTAAAAAGAGAAGAATCTTGTACATGACTGTACAATGTATAGTTTCTGATTATTTTTATATTGAGTGTTTGTTTTAAATAATTAAAGTGAACTCCAGTTTAGTTTTGTTTGCAGGAAGTACATGGTATCATTCTTGTTTCAATTTACTGTTTATTGTACCTTTTTCCACTCAGATGGCAGGCACCCCTTGCAGTATCCCTCAGAGACTGCTGTTCCTGCATCTGTGACAAGTGAGGAGCTGATTGATGTGGCAAATTTTCACAGGTAAGAATATACACTTACATGTACAGTTGTAATGACTTCATGACTCAGGCAGTGTAATGTTTAGTTGAATCATTTCTTGCCTTTGTTGTCTTAAAAAAATGGTCTCTGGCAAAAAAAAAAAAGGCAAAAAAAAAGTTAATATAAACCTAGTAGAAAAAAGGAGTGGGAACTTTCCATTTTTCGAACTCTTAGACCATAACTTGACACAAATGCCAAAAATACCCCCCTCCTCTTGCCCCTCGCCCCTCCCAACACATTGTTGCTCAGGAAGAAGCTTATAATATTATCTTCTAGTTCAGGCAAAAGGAAGGGGGTGGGGGGGGGGGGGGGGAGGGGTTAGACAGGGGTTAGTTTACAGTGTACTTTTATCAACTCAATTGGTAAACCAAAGTCAATTTCCTTGTGTAATCCAGCCAGTGAAAAAGCACAGTTTATTTTGAAGCTAACTCTGTCATCATCTCTTCTTTCATTCCCAAGATCTGAATGTTTATTCTCCTTACTGACTGTCATACATTTTTTTTATGTCTGAGTTATGTGAATTTGATGATGTAGCCTGACAAAAAACATTCTGG
>NC_090880.1:40411026-40413526 GCF_036669935.1 Montipora foliosa | reverse complement strand
AATACCCGGTAGATGTGAATGGAAAAGGTTCCTGAATGAGGAAAGCATCGAGGAAGCCTGCATTGGTGACATGACACCCCTTTAAGCCACAGCTATTAGGCTCTGTCACAGCAATAGCTTTTTTGCTCAATGAACATGATAGATCAAGGGACAAATTTGAACTTGACTTTGACCGAAGAACTGTAGAATTTCTGAGGCCATATTAAGACTTTCAGGGGTCTAAATTAACATGAAGGGCACCACAAGCCAGCATTTCTTTGAGTTAAGCAAGTCATGAATAACGTATTGCTGAGTAAAATAATTATTGTTTGGTATTCGCCAGAGTAAAAATAATGTATGAGTCTCATCCTCTCAAAAAGTATGCCCCCTTGAATTTAACCCTTCCCCAGCTAAACGTTTATAAATTTTACTTGCTGATTGACGGCGCTTTACGTTTGATTTCAGGCCAGTCCACTTGACTCTAGTGGGATTGTGACATTTCTTGTTTCTGTACAAGTTGAAACTTGCCGTTATTTAGAGATTTATTTCTATGGATACTATAAGTTTTTGAAATTATTTGTTGATAATATTATTATTCTATATGTCAGCTGTACTTTTGGTGACTAATTGCCTGTACCCACTGAATAACATTTTTCTTTTTTAGCCTTCTTTTACCCAAACACAAAATTCATATATGGTGATGGACTACCTGATTATAGAGCTGTGAAGCAGAGTGCTTTCAAGCTGCAAGCGGTGCTCTCAAGCAAAAAGTAAATCTTTTTTTCCTGTTTTATTTTGTTGCTGTTGTTTTTGTGCGTGGTTGATGGATGGATTGTCTGTTTCTTCTCATCCAGTGATGACAATAAATGGCTTTCATCTTTGGATGACACTGATTGGCTAAGTCAAATCAGCGAGCTTCTGCAAACTGCCACTCAAATTTCGGTTGCCATGGAAAATGACAAGTCGTCTGTACTGATCAGCTATGAAGATGGAATCGATAGAACTGCCCAGGTATATTACTGTGAAGTTGATATTATATCAATGGAATCCGAAATAATTGGTTGAACCTATTTTTACTCAATGATTCCACACCACATGCATATTGTTTTCACCCTTTGATGTGACAATTTTAATCTCTTTTTAAAGGTGGCCAGTTTGGCGCAGTTGTTGCTTGATCCTTACTATCGAACAGTGAGTGGATTTCAGGTATTTGCATTAATAAAATTCTTATTATTTTTATTTATCTCAAAAACTTTCAGTCATCAAGCCTCATACTGTAGTTAGCTCTTGAATTCACTTTATGAAGATGATAAAATATATATCGCTGCTTATTAACTTTTGTTCTATTAGATTTTGATTCAGAAAGAGTGGTTGTCCTTTGGCCACAAATTTTATGCCCGTGCCCTATCCCCTCAGCCAGCAGATGACCACAGTCCTGTATTCCTTCAATGGTTGGACTGTGTTTGGCAGGTACGAGTATTTTTCTGCTACCCTTAATTACGATTAATATGCTTAATTAATTTAATTTAATTTAATTTAATAACTAAACTACATTAATAGAGCAGTTTCCAATTGAGTGTCGTAAAACCAAAACCAAAGTAATTACTTTGGCCAATCAAAAAGGTTGGAGACAATCCAGTAAACCAATCAAAACTCGAAGTAATTACACGTAGCCGACACAAAGCGCGGGAAAATGTGCACGCGCGAACCACGATTGGTTTTGGTTTCACTTCTGATTGGTTGGAAAAATGGCGCGAGAACTTTGAACCAATCACTGAGTGAAGTAATGCAAAACCAAAGTAATTCACTAATTCCTTTCGACACTCAATTGAAAACTACTCTAACTCATTATAAATTAATTAATAAGTGATTAATTAATAGTAAATTGACATTTAACTACTAAATTTGAAAGAACTTACTTCACTTACATCACAAAAACTGATTTCTTTCCTCTTTAACAGTGTGCTTTTCCTTCCACAGGTTCTACAACAGTTTCCATTTTCCTTTCAATTCAACAGCTATCTTCTAGAGGTATCTTCTTTTTTTCTTCTTCGGTGTCTTGGTGTCTAAGTTTAGAGTTTCTTTATCATAGCTGAAACTCCGGTACCCCAGAGTCAGTATGATTCGATATTCGGTGATAACTTTGTCACGTTCTTGCGCGACAAAACGTCAATCTTTGCTGAGAGTTGTTGTCTCACTAGTATTTTTGCACTGTTTTTAAACAGATCAGGCAAGAAACCAGCACTGAAAGAGCATTTCGTGATAAATTGTCTGCGCAAATTTGAGCCTGATATACTCGATCGTCTTTGAGGATTGTTGCTGTAAAAAAAATTAAGTTTACAAAGAAGCTATGGCCTCAACGCTTTTGCCGCCTACTCGTTCACTTATCAATGGTTAATTATTGGATTATCATAATTATTTTCTGATTATCCGAAACAAGTACTAAGGGAGGGAGAGAGGGAGGGAGGGAGGGAGGGAGGGAGGGAGGGAGGGAGTGGGAATGTGACCCTTTGGTTAGGGC
>NC_090880.1:40403526-40406026 GCF_036669935.1 Montipora foliosa | reverse complement strand
GGAAATCGGGCCACGTGAGGCAAAAAAAAAAAACCGTTGGGAATTACAAACCCTGAGCTATTTCTTCTTTCTGTCTTTTGTATTCTGTTTGGCCAGGAATATATCGGAAAATATTCGAGATTACTGCATTGTTTGGCGGACCTGGACTCGGAAGATGTTTCCTCCAAGATATCTTTTTACTCAGTAACTCTTTCCAGAGCTCTACGGGAAAATCATTCTTGTGATCATTTGGTACTGTCGCACAGCGGGAGCAATAATTTATTGAGTGTATCCACATCCGGGAACTGCGCAAGTGTCGACTCCAGTCTGTGTGAAGAAGACCCGGATGTGCTGAAGTCATCAATGACGTCGACAACAATGACCAGGCATATGACGCGAAGCCGGTCCTTAGATGATATGTTGAACGTTGATATGCGCCAGAGGAAAGTCTTGAAGAAACGTTCCTTAAAACGGCGTGTTGGGAGTAGTAAATTTTACACGGAAGAGATGCTCAACGTGTTGAATAACGGTGAGAATTTTAAGTAATGGAACATAAATGGGGATTTATTTGAAAGAAGGGTATAAGTAAGCTCTTTACAATATAAAACACTGTAAATTAGGAGTATCATCCTCCTCAAATGTTAAAATGTCCGTCTCGAGTCTATTACAGAACAGCAGTGGTTAGAGCGTTGGGTTTGCTTGTCCCTGATTGGGGCCAGTTGGGGTAAAAGTGGGGTGCCTGTGATCTGGCTTGATAGCTAAGTGCACTTTCACTATTAAACAAAGCACTTACATTTTTTACCAAATAGCAAAGGGAAAAAGCAGGTTTATTACGATTGATCCTTAATCTTGAAACCCTATACTTTTTAATTGTCAAAACAGAAATGGGGTTGGTGCAGCGGTGAGAGCACTCGCCTCCGAGAATCGAACCTGGGCCACACTGGTGGGACCTGACGCCATAAGTGGGTTGAGTTTGTGTTGGTTTGGCCATATACAAACCTCGTTTTTTCGATGTGCACTCTAGTGGGTCAGGCTCGATCTAGCAGCCGCTGTTCAGGAAAGGAGCCGGCGCTCCTCCCTGGAGGACGGTCGGGGACTGGACCCCAGTCAGTGGCCGAAATCGAGCCGAATTCTAGGCCATAAATTGAACTTTAAAAAACGCGAACCGTAACTTACACCACGGCCCTCGAGCAAAGGTAAGAGAGAATTTTTAGTGGCAAAGGTCAGTCGTACCCACCCAAAGTTTACCTCAAGGCTACCACTCTGAAAGGGGCTGTGTCATAAAATGAGGCCAAATTCAGTGACTGGAAACTGCCAACCAAATCAAGCTAAGCAGTTTTTCAAAATTAATCTCCGTTTGTAACTTAAATTATTATCCTCGACAGACATTGTTTTCTTCACGAAGCTTTGGTTTGTGTTGTGTAATAGTAATTTATGAGTTAACGCTAATTTGTATACCGAAAAGGGGCTAGTAAATCAGGAACAGATCCAGGATTTTTCTTAGGAGGGGGTCTACTACTAAGGAATGGGGTAGTTAACTGGTGACGGTTTTTTTGACAGAATACCAGTTGTATTAAAAAGCCGCTGGTCATCCTAGATCCGTCCCTGTAAATGGTAAAACGACACAAGGAACTGCTCTTCCTTCTGTCACACAGCCCCCTTTAAGTGAAAGCACAAGTTAACGTGTCTTTTGTTTTGTGTGTTTCTTACAGAATCCACAAACAATGTAATAGACCGACCCATCTCTGAGAAATACAGCAGTCTGAAAGATTATCTGGACAGCACAGGTCAGTGATAAGTACGATGGTGATAAGTAACATGCCCAAATTTGGTAACTTCCTGGCCAATCGTAACAGACCCAAATAATCAAATGAGCCAATCACAAGGCAGTTGCCCAAATCTGGTAACTTCTTGGCCATTCGAAATAGGCCCAAACAATCAAATGAGCCAATCACAAGTGCAGAATGCGCGAAGCGCGGGAAAATACGCATTTGTATAGTACATCTCGTTGATAAATTCAAATAACTTACCGTCAGGAATCGACCATCGATCAGATAGAGATGTGCGAGTGTCAGAGACGCAGTGCTGTGGCTACATGGTCAAGCAAGGACGTAAGTACAATTGAGTTTTTTTATTTAGTTTGCATGTAATGCCAAGAATCCATTACCAAGAATCTGGTATCAGGTTTTCCCCATCCAGAAAAGTGTCCATTTTTAATCGGCTAACACAATGTTGTACCCAATTTAAATCTCCCTGGGTTAGAGTGGTTTCCAATTGAGTGTCGAAAGTAAATAGATAATTACCTTGGTTTTGCATTACCTCAATCAGTGATTGGTTCAAAGTTCTCGCGCCACTTTTTCAACCAATCAGAAGTGAAACCAAAACCAATGGTAGCTCGCGCGTCGCATTTCTCCGCGCTTGGTGTCGGCTACGTGTAATTACTTCGAGTTTTGATTAGTTTACTGGATTGTCTCCTTCCTTTTTGATTAGCCAAAGTAATTACTTTGGTTTTGGTTTTACG
>NC_090880.1:40308526-40393526 GCF_036669935.1 Montipora foliosa | reverse complement strand
TTTCTTGGTCTTTTCAAGCCTCGAGATTAAAGCGTGGCATGCATTGGATGTAAGTGCTTATTTCCGCTTCTGTCATCGATTGAAGTGGATGTGCCCTCCCCAAGCCCACAGCACAGTGTTTTGATCAAGAATATCCTTTCCTCATTCCAAGACATTTCCTGTTTGGGTGTCTATGTTTAGGCGATATATTAAAAAAATAAACAACACTTGTCTCGTGAGACTCACGTGGAACGAATTAGGATTGAATTAAGACTGAATTGTATAGAATGGAATGTTTCATATATTTAATTGTTTCCCTACTGCGCGCTCCCCAGGCAATTAACTCAATGACGAGGCAATATTTGTAACGGTTTACCTCTGCGCAACCCATTCTCAGCTTACAAAATTCGAACACATCTGACTCGCTAATAGCTCTTGAAGAGGGAAATAGGGAGGAAAACGTGGGAGATGTGTAGGAGAAGAAGTAGAGTTGCAGAGGAATGCTCAATACTAAGTCGTCCACTGCACGGTGATGACCGGTACGAATCAGCCATAACGCGCCAAAACACGTTCTTAAAAACGCAAAAAAAAACAGACACTGATTTTCTGTGAGCAAATTAACTTGATTGTATCCATTTAATCGATTCAATACATGATTCTTTAACAGCAGTTGCAACGTACATAACTTGCTTAATTAAAGTCTACGGTCTCTTCACAATGATGAATAAATAGTGATCTTTACAATCTTTTCGTTTTGAAATTACATAAAACCAACAAAATTGGCTTCAATTCTTATAGTTGCTTTACAGTGTACATAAGATATGACATCGAGGGGAAGTTTCAAGAGTTCAGCATTCAGAGCTAGCAACTAGTAACCCCACTTAATTGAGTGAACGTTTTCACAGACCTAATCATTTCAGGATTCAATTACTCTCGTTTTGTAAGTTATGCCTCTCTGACGTAGACAAAGACATTGTGTATTGATTGGCTACGTGGCACCATACTTGGCTGGGAAGCCGATTAAAATGTAGACTGTCTGCGATCACTCCAAGTAGAGATATGGAAGTTGAAAGCTCCGAGACACGAGCCCCTGAGAAAGTTCGTTATTTACAAGTTCCGAAAAATTTTCATTGACAGCTTTTTAACATGCAAAGAAGACACATGAAACTAAAGGACAACTTTCTTCGTCCCCACTTAATTTTCTGTACAGATAAAATACACTTTCAATTCTCTTTACAAAAATAAATTTTACATTTATTTATTTACCTACAGAATTATAATATATATCTATATACATATTTCTCTATTCGTTTATTCATACATCGATTCGTCAATGCAGGGCTTTACAAGTGATGTAAAAAAGCTCTTTGAAAACGAATGAAAGGTTTAAGACTAGATGAAATTCACTTCGTTTTTCAAGTAGTCTTTCAGGAAGCCAAGCTTATACATATGATACAGAAACGTCTAATGTTTTACTCAAGAGGGAGGTCGTTTTTTCTCTCACTTGAACGAAAACCTTAGTCAAATTTAAGTAATTGTAACGTAGTTCAATTGTTTCTTTGGGTTTTTTGTTGTTTTACGTCTGACAACTAAAACGTTGTTTTACTTCTGACAACTAAAACGTTGAAAGGTCGTATACAAAAAGTGCGGCCTGCAATAAGCTTACCCCTTTTTAGGAATGTTGCCTTGTTGGAGAAATTCCGCCCCTTAATCGTTCTAATCTACCCACCTCATTCATTAACAATGTTGTTTTTTTTTATCACCGACTTACTTTTTCCGTCATCAACATTGAATGGGGAAGGGGGTGGGGACTGAATGCAAATGTAATGTAAAGATGAATTTTTCCTTATGGTGGTCTTTTCAGTAGTCTCAACTACTTTGGTCGCTTATTGTAGCTGAAGGTTTTGCTATTATCTGGAATTTGCATGAAAAAACCAGTACATTAACTCTTTCTACCCAATGTAGATTTTCTTTGTTCCTAAATGATTATAAGTGTGAAGAGATGTCTGTTAAATCAAGGAAAATGTTGACTTCAAATTCAATGCATCTTTGCTTTTGTCGAAAGACTCACTCATTCAACTGTACTATCACTAATTCTTCTCATATAATACCATGTTGGTCAAAATTAGCTCATGTACACTCCAAGAATTTCGTCGGGTCAATCTAATATTCGGTGAAAGGCTGAGCCGGAGAGAGCTCAAAGTTCACATTCCCAGTAATTTATTTTGCAGGACATCAATTCGTTTGATTTAAGTGCCTTGCGTGTACCATTACAAACACAACTGTATTTAGGCAAGCCATCTTGTCCTTTGGAATGTAACAGTTCATATGTGAAGGCATCGTTTGAATAACACCAGGCGCTTATTATCTTCTTGCCCTGTAGGTGGCAAACGGCAAAACAAGATTTGATAAATTTATTTCTAACTTATTTCTACCTACCGGTAAGTTACGGACCGAGTTTTTTCCCGTTGATTTATGGCCAAAGCGCGAGGTGCGCGGCCATAAATCAAAGGGAAAAAAACAAGATATTTATTGTATCTCGGAGGTTAATCCAGCGTGCAGGCAAGGAAACTAGTCGAAGTCAAGCGGAAGGTTCAACTGCCACAAAGATTGCCGTGTCAAAATCAGGAAAACTAAATCTTCTTGGCCGTGGCCGGACATCTAATTGCGACTGTATTGTTCCTGCTTTTGAAATTCCCAGGGTTTCATAACCAGTCCCTAGATTAACTATGAGAAGACCAGAGACGTGTTTATAACATTGCTGACGTGCCACGATTTATGAAACATGAATTGCTTGCGATGACTTGTCGGTCAGTCTTTTTCAAACAAATTTAATTAAGGACCATAATTTGCGGAGGTCATAATAGCTCTTATGGAAAATTATTAGAGAATATAAAAAAGCCAAGCTTAAGGGTTCAAAGAATTCATGAAATTTGGGATCTTTTAGTTGGACGCAACTCTTGCTTGTTAATCTACGAGGGAAAGGCAAACTTTTTATACCTAGTGTTGATACTGCTAGGTTTGGCCTGCACTCCTTCCGTTATTAGAGAGCTTTAGATTATACGGCGAAGACGAGTTTTGACTGCCCGTTTTTAGCGAAAATACTAAGGAAATTTATAACCCGTACGCTTAATCTTACTCTTTGTTAGCAGTAAAGGTTGCTCAGTTATTCTTATTGCTGGTAACTGAGCCTTTTTGCTCATCAAAAAATGCCAAAACTGCTACCGTGTTGTTGACTTGTTTTGATTCGACGACATTTTTGCAAAACCTCGTACTAAAATGACGACGGCGTCACGTTTTTCCCGCCAAAATGACGCTGGTTTGCGCGCGCTCACTGTTGTTCTATGAGAAAATCTCGTGTACTCGAAGTCGTTCTCGTTCTAGAATCTAAAGCTCTCTATTATGCAAGTAAGTTGCGGAATTCATTGCCAGATAATGTGCCTGCGTACATCGCCGTCTCTTTCTGCCTTCAAGACCGGTTTGAGAACTGTAGAATTTGACTAACAATGTTGTTCCTTGTGCGACCAATGCTAGTCTCGAGAACTTTCCTTTAACAAGGCATCTCATATTAACGCTGTATGTATATATCTTTTTTCATATTTTTGCTATCATGTTATTACATGTCATATAATTAGAATTTCTTAATTTCTTAATTTTATTTCTAGTTTAATCATGTTACTCCCTCCACTTGTTTTCTTCGGAGATATTAGCAATTTGCTATGTTTAAATTCGAAGCAAAATAAAGTCATTGTATTCATATTGTATTGTATATTGTGACCCAAATTTAGCGGTTTAAGTAATGTCAGGACTCCCGGTAATGTTTAAAAAAGGAGCACCATATGAAAATTTTCGTACTAAAAGAGAAGCGATAAGAGAAAAAAAATCTTACCTTAGTCTCCAATATGGACGCGTCAGTTAACGCAGTCACACCTGCCATTATGTTTGAAACGAAGGTTTTGTAATTGCAAGAGCTGAAATTCCCAGCACCTCTCTGTCCGGGGGAACCAGGGGGACCATGGGGACCCCGGGATCCAGGAATGCCATTAATGCCGTTATGACCCGGTGGTCCCTTTGGTCCTAGTGCCCCCGCTTTTCCGGGTAATCCCGGTAATCCGTCTCTACCTTTCAGGCCTGGTGGTCCTGACGGGCCTTGAGGTCCCATGGGACCATTTTGCCCGGGTGGTCCCGGCATTTTACTGATATTAGCCTACGAAATGAACATGCAAGAGGCTGTAAGTAAGAGTCACCAAGTACTAGATGCTCATGGTGTCAGTGAAAGGAGGATTATAAGTTTAATTGATTGATAATGGCAGGTTATCAGCTCATAATCCGGTTGCGAGAAGACTTTGAACGTGACCATATAAGGGACGGACCATTAGAAATAATCCGAACTGGGTGGGGGGGGGGGGGGTAGGGTGGATTATCCATGCAGGATCTTTTTTAAAGGACAATTTTTTCTGGTATGTAAGCTTTGAACTAATTTTTTTCTCGTGCTTTGTTGTACCAAGAATAATTCAGTTATGGGTTTCACGAACCAGCTGCTCGGTTGGATGAGCATTGGGTTGCCATGCGGGAACTCACGGGTTCGAACCCTAGCCGAATCAAAACTCAGAATCTTAAAATAATTGGGGAGAAAGTTCTTCCTCTGTAATTTCATCTGCAAATGGTTTGACTTTCAAGTCTGCTCGGACAAGGACTATAAACCGTAGGCCCCGTCCCACAAATATCTCATATATTCATAAGTTCCCCGTGGGATGTTAAAGACCAATTACTCTTCACTATTCGAGAAGAGTACGGGATGGAGTTCCCTGGGTTGTGCCATAGTTAATAGATGTAGACTGGTTATGAAACTCGACAAGTTTCTTTGTTTCATGTTTTTGTTCGCTTTTTTGGCCTTGTCCCTGCACAAAACCCGACAAAAACACGCTTATTTCGCCAGGATAACCAATCAAAAGCTTCGACTAATTTATTCGAAATTAACTTGATAACCAAAAACAAAAGATTGAGCAGGGTCACCGTCGGTTCAACATCTAATTGCGACTGCATTGCTCCTGCTTTTGAAATTCCCAGGGTTTCATAACCAGTCCCTAGATTAACTATGGTTGTGCCTGTCCTTAGGAAGAGTATGGGTCGGTGGGCATAGGAGGTCCACATTCAGCTGAATAGCTGCCAAAACTTCAATCTGCTCAAATAAATAACAAAAAGAAAAACAAAGAAACAAACATCTAACACTAACGTATGGAAAAAACAGTTAAGTTGGTGAAGTGTAATTGTTTCTAAATGATCGTTGAATGTTTGGTAATCCCTGAAATCACAGTTAAACATTTAGGATTGTGCCAAAGATGCATGAAGGGACATGATCATCTGTAATACCAACTTTGCGTCACCTTGTGCGCTTCTATTTCAGTTGTATTTGTTACTTACCAATTTTTCTCTGAGGAAAGTCACTTGTTGGGAAAGCTGGTTAATTTTCTCTTCGTAATCAGTTTTCAAAGAGGCAAGCCCAGTTCTTAATTCGCCTGAATAATTTTGGCCTGAAAAATAGAAAAGATGTGATATTTAGCATTGCGGTTCTTTGCGAGGTCGCGTACAATTATGATAGTTTGGTCAAGATTAAATCGTTGTTTTGTAAAGAGTTCTTCCGCACCAACCTCGTTCCCAGGGTCTCTCTTCTCTGCCTCCATTGTCGTTGAGAGAAGACCCTGGTTCACGCTGGTCACGTGTCTCCCAGAATCTGGGAGGTTGGCGAAATGTGTGTTAGGGGATGGGTGGCAATGTAGGCTTTGTTGACATTGCAAAGAAGGGAATCAGCACGCAATTGATTTTGTGGCCAGATAACCATTGACAAAACGTTTGACAGCAGTATTTTATGTACTACACATATGGAACCCGATGTGAAAGAAAAAAAGTTGTGGTCAAATCGATCAGACGCCACAGAAAATATCCTCACGTTATTCAAGTTTTCATCCGTGTGAAGGTCCGGATCAACGAAGAATGCTAATAGTTTGCGACAATTTTAAAGGAAAGAAGATTTTGTCGTGCAAGAAAACAAGCGGAACGGTTATCCATGGAAAACAAACATGTTCAGCGATCAGCCGGTGTGTTGTTATTTAAGTTCTCGAGTCACATATCGACCTCAAATCCATCAAATCAAACTGTATTAGCATGTGCAGGTATTTCATTTTGTTCTTTGATTTTCGTTTTTCTTTCGAAAGTTAAACAACGTGATTACGTGATTGCTAAGGTCGCAATCTTGTACAGCGAGTTGACAGTTTGACTTATGATATTTATATTTCAACAACTTCGTGTAAAGGATTGTCGATGTCGTTAAGATTTTTTTTACCACTGCACCGCGCTTTAATAGCGTGTATATTTTTAGTCGAAGTAAAATAAAAGAGACATTTTTATCAAGCAAACGTAGTGTTTGGTGTATTCTTTTATGTTAGTGTTTGTTCTGAAGAAGCAACTTTGGCTACTAACGAAATTAATTTTTTTCAAAGCGAACGTCAATCGCCGCTCGACATTGAAGTCGTCTTGTCGATCACAAAAGCTCTTGCTTTTAGTTTGACCGCTTTTGTGGGAATTCATCTCCTGTGGGAATATAACATCAGCTCTTTTGACCTTTTTATTTTAGAAATGCCTTGTAAACGAATATTTTTTCGCCCAGGTGCGGTTGCGGGATCAAAATATAACGAAAACACTACCCTAGTGGAAAAATGTTTGTCGACGAGTGCCACGTGACCAGCGTGAACCAGGGTCTTCTCTCAACGACAATGGAGGCAGAGAAGAGAGACCCTGGGAACGAGGTTGCTTCCGCACCATATTCGACTGAGAGGAGGAGATTTGGGTTTTGATTTAAGAACGAGGTAACAATGTCTGATTTGAAAGCGAACAACGGAAAATTAAAACAGTATTGATGGTTCGCATGTGACGTCATGGTGACCATGTTGGTTGGCAAGACTCTCCGCTGGGAAGTGAACTTTATTATTATGCAAATTCTGCGAAAAGGAATAAGGTGAGACATTTCGTGACACATATACAGGTATAACATTTGGTGACGTTCGTGGCAATTTCTGACAACCTCAGTGTTAACCCGCTTTGGCAGACAAACAACACTCTGTTTACGCAGAGAATAACTGTTGGGTCAGGCACTGATCTCTAGTGATTAGTTTTCAATTGTTCTGGTGACACCATATTTAAACTTAGGAAAACTTTAGTAAGATAGTTTGGTACTTTCTATACACAAAACTAAGTGTCTCACCTAATTTTAGTCACAACCAAAAGAAATTGTGTTTGTATTGCCAACCAACATGGCCGCTTTGTCACTTGGGTGAAAACCAAGAATCTATTTTAGAATTGACTCAAGAGTATATCACTTAGAGTTTTATCTTGATGAAGCTCATGGAGATTAAGAGGATTACTGAAATTCCATAACAGATAGTTGTGTGGAAAGAAGATTTTACTTAAGGTTTCAAGTATGTTTTAAGTATGAAAGAACGCCTTATCACTTGGAGCGTCAGAAGGCCGCGACATGAACATTCAAGGGAAGTATTTTTCCAGTGCATGGCCTAGCTAACGCCTTCGTACAGTAGAGTAAAGGGAAAAGATAACTTTGAGGTTCGGTTCACACTATTTGGATATGAGATTTACTTTAAAATCTGCCGGATAATCTGCGGGTGAGACAGTTGGCCTATAAGTTGAGTAACTGGAAGAATGTCCGACACGAGTCTTAATTCCGGCAGAGCTTAAAAGCTTCATGATCTCAATACAATTGCCAAGAGCTATAAAAGTTTAGATCATTTGCTCCAAATTCGAGATATGCCAGATACTTCAGAATTGTAACCGCGCGTATTTGTACACTCTAAACAGAACGCTACGAACGAAGTGTAGCGGAGTATATCATTCTTACGAAATATTGTTTCTACGCCTACATGTTCAGCGAACGACAAAGTCCCTTGATGGCGGTTTCTGCTGAGACATCCTGATAAAGCATAAACCTTTTTTTTTTTGGACCAGCCATTTATTTTTGCTGGAAAGATAGGACACACCACAACATAGGGAAGTTTGTAAAGAGTCCTTCGGAATTTATGAGCAATGAAGTGGGTTGCAGGACGGGTTTTATTTTTCTTATCCGAGTATCCATTTCCGGTTGAAGTTAAGTCCGGTGGGCTTCGAACTCACACTTCTCGCATAGAAGTCCGATGCTCAAATGACTGAGCAACAGGTGCACAGTCTTGACCAGAACATTATGCGCTTTTTTGAAGCGCTCAAGTTCGGTTAGCTCAGGGGTGATCTGTTCCAAATATGAGTGGCTGGCGAGCGGGTCCGCCTTGAGTCATCATCAGGAAACAGATACATAGATGTTTGGGTACCTATTCGTTTTGCAGCGTAATTTAGCCGACATGTCAGAGACAAACAAGGAAGCCTCTTTGAAAGTTAATCTGGCCAGCCTGACCTCAGATTTAACCAGAAGATGCGTTTTCTGTTACACTCATGTGATTGTTAGTAAGCTTTGGCAGATAAAGAAGACCAATGCAAAAGGCGGTATAGCTTGGTGTGTTGACCACGACAGGAAACATCAAAACGCGATTTTAAAAAAGCGCCAAGTGGTTCTCTTTCAACCCGGCTCAAGTCAAGTTAACAAAGAACGTGATCTACTTATTACAAAGTCAAACGCCTAGAAAAGAGCACAACTGAATGAATTCATCAGTTCTTGTTAAAAAGCCGATTTTCTGGCATAGCATCACGCATGCGCAATAGAACGTTTTGTTATATCCATAAATAAGTACGTACAAAGTTCCTCAGGAACGTTTAGTGAAGTGGTAGTAAATTTAAAGGAACTCGCAACTGCCAATGACTTCCAACCTGTCTCGACAAGCCTTCAGCACTCCCTCAAGTCTAAAGTCCAAAGTGTAAAGTTCATTCCGGTGCGCCTAAGTCGAATTGTTTGTTTTTCTGCCAAGCTAGAGTACCACGGTAGTTTTAAATAGGTTGGTTGCCCGTAAAGTAAACTACATTACTTTCCTCAATTTGCTTCTTCTTTTTTTCCCCCCAGAAACGCTTGTAAACCGCCTTTTATCGTATCTGGGTCATTTGCCGTGACGATGAATTTTTGCCCCTCCGAAAAAATAGCCGGAAGACTTATTTCTTTTGCGTCATTAAACTTTTGTCTTCCATGGTAAGAACCAAACAAGACCAGAAGAGAGAAATGGAAAAAAAATGCGGCTTTTGACAGCATGTAAAACAATGGACTCTTGGAAGCACTTCAGTCACAGTCATAAGCGGTTTGCTTAATAGAGCGACAGTCAATTACATGACCGTCTAGCTACGTGGCTTTCGGCGGCTTCGAGAAAGGGATGTTAGATTGTTAAAAATAATTCTGCATTGACCAAAGGGAACAACAATTTTTATCAAGTGTTTCTCCATTCCACCCCCTCCAAAACCCCGTTGTTTTCGTAAGGTATCAGCGGCTTACTGATTTGGTCATGTTTGTAGTGAGTCAAGTAAAATTATGCTGCTAATAGCTTAATTAGAGGTGGAATGATGATGAATTTAATTAAATAATAGATAATAGTGACTTATTGTGGCGATAATCCTACTCCAGCTTTTTTCTTTTGCAGCCGAATTGATTCGTTCTTAGAACAACGCGTCATAAATTAAACAATTTGCTATAGCTAGAGCAAGAAGAAGAAGATCACTTTTTGTTTGAGAAAATAAACACCTACGAGACCGTTAACAACCTCATCGAATTGCATAGCCACAACATTTATCGTGGTTTACACCTCAATGGACATTTGGTCATTTTATGCCCATCGGATATACTTTGCGTCTGATTGAAACGTTTCCGACAACCAAGACCTGCCTTTAAAAATCGGCAAACCTGAAATTTTTCATCGCGAAATGTCCGTGCGATGATATACGGTTTCCAGCTGTTAAAAAGCACTAGTCATTACTCGAATACACGCAGCTTTTTCCGGAAAAGCGAACGAGCAAAGTACGATCTTTCCCGATGTTGCGGCAGTCGTAACTGCACGTGACCAACATCCTAACGGTTCGGGGTCGAACTCATCAAGGGTAAAAATGTTTATATTTACGACGTATTTAATTTCATTTAAACTCGTGATTTCTCTTACTAACAGGAAAAACTGGATATTTTCCCTCATTCTTTCATACGTTTAAAGATTTAAAATTTTTCTCGGTTTTTATCAATGGCATCATTGTGCATACAAAACAGACAATTCTTTATAGACGTGCATATGATGAAGTTGTTTGTAGCAGCTTGGACGAATGTTTGGGTATGAGAATGGAACATAGCGCATTGCTCATGAAAAAAAAAAGTTGACCATTCTTCTCTCGTTGTATCGCTTATCATAATGTGAAGTGGTTATGACAAAATACTCTTACCGTTGAATGCAACACTTTGGCTACGGTCTCCAGGTGAGGTTATGCTCTTGTTGATGATGCCAAAATTGTAAAAGATGAAAGCAGTGAAAGCAAGGGAGCTTAATGAAACCAGCGTCAATATGATTAACCAAAAGATGAAGCATTTTGACCGTCGAGATAAGTTTCTTGTTGTAGGTACTTCAGAGACAACGTCGATATACATCGGCTCCAAATGAAGATCTTGCTTGCTAGCATCATAGACGTTGGTAGTGCTCATTGTTAACGCAGCATTATTTAGAAACTCTTTTCCTTGAGCTAACGTTGCGTAATAATTTTCTTCACGGTCTGTAGTGGCTTTCGAAGGCACACAGTTGTTGTAGTTATTGTCTGCTCTTCCCAAATACATATTCCCTCTCTACTTAATTAAGGAACTTTCCCGGTTGATTTCGCGTTTGTTTTGATCTAGCGGGAAACTCCGACAGTGACAAGTATCGTTTCAACTGCGCAAGGTTCCAGTTTCCCGCCTTTTAAAATAGATCACCCGTACTGAGACTGCGATCACAGTTGGAGTCCAGACTGCAGTATAGCATTTCATCGTTTAGTTTATGCGTGCGAAACGCCAGAAAAACGTGGCGTTTTTCATTCGGAAATAATCCATCAATCATTCAAGTTAATCCAATTAACCTTTTTTTCACCATTTTCATCATTAACAGAGCGATATGTGACAACTTGTAAGAGTAATTAAAAAGATCGTTTTTTTCGATATCGCTGTTTTTTCAACAGTTCGGATAGCGTTTTATTCGTTAAAAATGTGCTCGCAGACACAGGAAAAAATAACAGATTCCCATTTTTGGCTATTTTAGGGTATTTAAAGAATACCAACAAAAATCCCAAATTTGGAAGAGTGAGACAAGTCCCAATCAGGGAACGTGGTTGGGAATTCCCTGGTTGGGACTTGTCTCACTTTGCCAAATTTGGGATTTTTATTGGTATTCTTCAAAATACCCTAAAATATCCAAAAATGGGAATCTGTTATTTTTTCCTGTGAAAACAAGTTAGTGACGAGAATAATTTTTCCCATTGCTTTTTGAATAAATCCCTATTTCATTTGTTTTAAGATAAAACATTTGCCGGAAGATTTAACATAGTTACTCCCCTAACTCCATTCAGCGTGTAGTGATTTCCCAATGACCCCCAACTAGCTTAACTTGGGTAATCTTAAATGCAGCTGCCATGTCAAAACAGAGAAACCCGTTAGACTGGTTAAGAGTACAATCTATACATAACTTGGGTAAAAGGGGTTCGTTGCAACTTCTGCTTGGACTTGTCATCACTGAAACGACAAACAATGCTGTACCGAAACAAGACGAGCCATCGTTAGATGCTCCTGACAATATCTTCCTTTTCACTTCGATATGAGTTACTTGAAATAATTTTACCGGAAACTTGGTACAATAAGTTTTGAGCGTAACGAGGTGTCAACATCAGTATACCACCAATTTGCACAAGAAGAACCCAGGCTGCTGTAAGTACTAAAATAGAAAGTTTTGAAGCAAGCAACCGTGGACAAACAAAAAAATAAAAAAAATAAAAAAAAATGTACAATTAAAAATTTATAAATTGAACTATGTAAACTACATTAACTATCTTACTCAATATCATACAATAAAAGCTGCTTTCCATGAATGCCGTGTTTAGAATAATGGCTTACATAACCTCTTTAATCAGTCGTTTGAATTGATTGAGGAACTCTGCTTTCCTTAGCTCTAATGGCAAACTGTTCCGCAAAACTGCGCCACTAAATAGCTAAAGCTGTTTTTTGTAGTAGTTTGTGCGCGGTTGCGGAACATTTACCTTATTCACAGAATCTCTCAAACAATAACCAGAATCGCGATGGACAGTTTTCGAGCAGAGATACTCAGGTGCTAGTCCCTGTAGGGACTTAAATACCATTGTTGCTCTTTCAATTTGCATTTGAGAGACTAGGGATTTCCATCCTAAGAGTTCAAATAAATTGTTGACATGAGCGTCATATTTAGCAGGGTCGTAACGAGGCATATGGGATCATTGATCAAAGGTCTGAAAAGGGATCAAGGATCACAGCTCTGGGATCAGGAATCACAACGCATGGGATCGGGATCAGCAGTATTTTTCTTGGAATGAGGGATCAGGGATCAAATTTTTGCGGGTTCAGGGATCAAAATTCTCATCATTTTTGGGATCGGGATCAAAATTTTGGGTAAAAATATCGGATCAGTTACGAAAATATATATCTCGTTACGACCCTGTAGATAGAGTAGGTCAAGACACGGGCTGCTCTGTTTTGCAGTTTTTGCAGTTTGTCCTGCAAAGTCCACAGTTTCCCCAAACAATATTGCAGTAGTTGAAATGAGGTTGTACTAGGGCCTGATAAATAGAATGTAAGGTCCCATAGGGTACAAGATGCCTGTTTTCACTCACGTGATCAGTAACCTTGTTTTCCTCCGAAACAAAAGAAAACGTTTGAGTGATAATAGAGCTCAATTCCCGGAGACGTCACATGAAAACACTCTTCAGCCGCGAGACGTCAAGTTATTGAGAGGAATGCGTAACAAACTAAATGTCACGGTAGGGGATCACGCGTGTCGAATGACGCCCGAGTTGGTGCGGAGTGGATGAAGATGAAGGACCCCATGAAGATCTGAACGAGCATGAAATGAGTGAGGAGCTAGCGACTATGATAAAGGCCAGCAAGAATTTGATAAATGTAGTGACGAAGTCAGTGCAGATGACAACAATTCCCAGGCCAGCAAGATGAATTAGGGACACCGACGAATTGTCTCTTTGGTTTAACGTCGCGATATGGAAGGGCAGTGCCCGGAGAGGGGGGTGGGGGGGGGGGTGACTCCCATATAAAAGGGGAGGGATGCTCATCGTCTCGCTTAGGGGTGTAAATTTCGGATTTTGGTCTCACTTAGGGTGTTTTGGGCAAAACGCAATCATATGTAGACGTGAAAATATCCTTAGGGTTGCGCGCGAAGAAATATAAAAGTGTATATTTACACTTTTATATTTCTTCAGGCAGGTGAAAGTATTAGATGATAATGTTTTTGCCATCATTAAAAGTCGCTGTATTTTTTTATTTTTCTGTGTTATGGATAATAAAGTAAAGGAAAGTGGTGCATTTATATAGCGCCCTTATCACAACGTCTGAAAGGCGCTTTACAATGATCAATTTACTCCCATGGTCCCTTTTAGGGGTAAGAAAACGCCTGGGCCACGCCCACATTGGTCTCCTTTAAGGGTTTAATGTACAAGAGTATCCCTCGCCTTTTTATATGGGAGCCCCCCCCCTCCCCCCCGGAGGCGGTGAGGTTCAATATTCGACTCTTGTTTTAAGTAAGTATCTGTTTATTACCACATTTAAACTTTGAGCAAGTTCCTGCTGCCATGTAAAACAAGGAACAAACAGTACCGGTTAGCTTCCTCAATGCAATCGCATGTTTTAGACCAAGATTAAACATTCCATTCGCATCTCCAAACTGTCAGGTCATAACTGAGTATTGCAAAGTCTTTCAACAATTTTGTCCGCGGCTGTAGATGTTATTGATAGTACGGGTGTTGTATCAGTTCAAACCTCTTCTTTTATTTTTGTAGTTTAGACTAGTTGTAAGTCAGTGTACAAATTGCACTCGAAATCAGGCGATTTCCTATACAAATTGGAGAGATGTGAAAGAGTGTGATGGGGAGTAGTCAGTACGATAACAACTCAACCATCAACTGAAAACACTCAAATTTCAGCGTTATACTATGAGTATGTCTGCCATGTGTAACCACACCTTTGAGGTTTAATTTGAAAAGAGAGTGAGATGACCTTACCATTGTTTGTCTTGGAAGCGATGTAATCCACTGTGGCTTTGATATGAGACAAAGTCTCGCTGTCGATTGGTGATGCACCACAATGGTTGTTTATCACAAGGCCTTGTCCTTCGGTCAAATTGATTGGTGTTTGATTGCTGCGAGAAAACGAGGTGGCAATCATGATAATGATCGTGGCGTAGCTCGTAGAAAGAAACATTTTCAGTTATTTGCATTGAGACAATGAATGACAACAGTTCTAGCTTGTCAATGAGTATTTATAGCTGATTCGGAGTGAAAACTTAACACTTGCACGTCATCTGACGTAAAGGAGCTATAGGATTATCAACTGTGGACGTCAAATCCAAAGTGCACAGTTAATCTATTGTGTTTAAGCCTTGTTTACGTTGGCCAGACATCACCCGCGCTAAAAACACGCGTGAAAGAACACGCAAAGGCCATAGCAACATTGAATGGAAATTCTTTGTTGGCCAAACACCATATGCTCCACAGTTATGAAATACTACGATTCTCAGTTGAGTATGACACTAGGGAAGTTCGGTGACAATGTTTCAGCGTTAAAGTTACCATGTTGTCAAGGGCAACTTCCTTCGGCGTGAAAACTTAACACTTCCCACACGTCATCTGACGTAAAGGAGCTATAGGATTACCAACTGTAGACCTCAACTGCAAAGTGCACAGTTAATCTATTGTGTTTAAGCGTTGTTTACGTTGGCCAGATATCATCCGCGCTAAAAACACGCGTGAAAGAACACGCAAAGGCCATAGCAACATTGGATGAAAATTTTTGTCGACCAAACACCATATGCTCCACAGTCATGAAATACTACGATTCTCAGTTGAGTATGACACTAGGGAAGTTCGGTGACAATGTTTCAGCGTTAAAGTTACCATGTTGTCAAGGGCAACTTCCTTCGTTTCCAAGAGTAACTTTTAGGGCTTTGACGTCACGAGCGATGAGCCCGCCAAAATCTACAAATTGCAACGGTTAAATTCAAACTGGCGACTGTTACCAGTTAAATGACGTCAAACCCCGAAAAGTTACCCTTGGAAACGAAGCAAGTTGCCCTTGACAACAACAAGCCAAAAACCTTGTCCCCAAACTTCCCTTGTCATACTCAAATGAGAATCGTAGTAGATTTGGAGAATGTGGAAATTGTTGACAGGTCACCGACGTGGCGATAAAGACTAATTCTTGAAGCGTAGCACTCAGTGCCAGATGAGAACTCCATAAACGAACACATAGCGCTGCCTAGCGTATACAAAAACATTAACAACTTCTAGCGTCATTAATAATACTCTCGGGACCTTAAGGAATTCTTTCGAGATATTTAATATTACTGTACAGGACGCCGTTAAACATTTGCATTTTTATCCTTTGCTGAAGAAGGCAACTGTTGTAGCCGAAACGTCCGAGACGATAAGAATTTTTAGCCAGTGTAAACTTTTTAATTCCTCTCCTTAGCTGAGAGCTTCCTCATGGTATTATGTATGCATGCGCCATGTGTTTTTCTGTGGTACGGTCCCATGCGCGGACTCGATCGCGGAGTTTTGCGCATTGAGAATACATTGTTTTTTCTATGGCAGAGATCAGATCATCAACTAGATTTCATGGAATAATATGATGAGAGATTTTTAGTAAATGAACTTAACGGGATTTTGTTATCAAAATTCTCACCTCAAGCAATTATTACTATTGAGGTTCAAAGAGAGCATTTTACTTTGTGTTAAATCTGTGCGCATCAAAGGCAAAATATAACCAATCTTTCACAGTGAAGAGCCAACAATATTGTATTTCGGGATACTATATTTAAACCTTCACAGGAAACATACAAAACGTTAACGTTTAATTAACTGAATAGATTATTTGGGATGGAGTGAATGAATGATTGACTGCCATCTGACTGCCTCAGATACCTCATTGCATGCTACGTCATCCAATGCAAGGGCCAGGGGAACCATCTTCGTGAGCGAGTGCTTTTTTGCAGGTTTCCACAATGTTTTGATATCTTTACGTCGAAACTTCAGACTTTGTATCTTGAAGCCTTTTTCTGTTTTTTTTGGTTAGAGCATCCGACTAGATCACGGAGGGTCGTGCGTTCAAATCCCATCTGGGACTCGGATATTTTTCCGAGTCTACATTTCTCCTTACATTCAATATCATTGTTGTTGTTTCATCGTTAACACACTCACTTTGGAGGTTGGTTGGCTGCATCTTGATATGCATTAATGTGACAGCGCGATGCTGTTAGTGAGTTTCAAATGTGCTGATGCGGTTCCAGTCGAGACCCACAAATCGACCCTTGCTCACCATAGAGTCTCCAGTAGCTCAGTGGTTAGAGCATCCGACTAGATCACGGAGGGTCGTGGGTTCAAATCCCATCTGGGACTCGGATATTTTTCCGAGTCTACATTTCTCCTTACATTCAATATCAATGTTTAATAAGCTTGGTTAAACGAGAGTTTTAGAGTAAAAATCTCAACTACCTTTGAATTTTTTGGCGTTTGTTGAGATAAGTCCTTCTAAAGAGTACATGCAATGCATAGTAGCAGGCTATTAACGTAATATTTAACAATTATTCCATAAGCGCGCGTTGGATATGAGATGGTAAATAGCCAACGAGGCGCGTAGCGCCGAGTTGGCTATAACCAGTCTCATATCCAACAAGCGCGAATGGAATAATTGTTTTATTAAATTCCTTGAACTCCAAAAATTTGGAAGTACGAAATACGAGCGGACAAAGCGAGCAAATCCGAGCGAAATCGAAAAAAACTTGATGAGAACTGATGCGATGTTGTGTAATACCTTGTTGTCAGACAGACGCAGGCTCATCACAAAAACATTTCTTGCCTTTTCGCGTACTTCTAAACGTCGGAATTGATCCAAACTTTCCACAAAAAGAGATTTTTCTCCTTTTACGTGGGATGCCGAAGGCATACCACGTCTTAAAACCGGGCTGGATACTTTTTTTTGCTAGTAGTCACAAATGTGCACACCCCACGGATGTTGAATTAAGTTCCGATCGGATGCATCCTACTGAAAACCTTGTAGTGCTATCCTTCTTCCCTACGGCGATTAGAACCCCCTCAGTTGACCCATATCCGAAGAGCACTGAGAGCGCGTTAGACCGCTCTGCCACTGTAGCAAAGTTCTCTGCTATGAATGAGAGCAAATATATAATTGATTCCTTTCCGGCCGCGCTGATCGATACAGTATCAAACGTCACATCTGAAAGTATTTGATAAAGTGAACAGCTGTTTTTTTCTTTGACAATGGCAAGCTTCAAAGGTAAAGAAAAGTTTAAGTTATTTATAGAGTTTGCTTCGTTCGTGCGCGTTCCACTGTAAACACTCCAATCGACCTGTTCTTGGGAACCAGTTTGTTCAGTCGTTCTAGCGTAGAAAGAAGAC
The DNA here is from genome assembly GCF_036669935.1 of Montipora foliosa. NCBI lineage: Eukaryota > Metazoa > Cnidaria > Anthozoa > Scleractinia > Acroporidae > Montipora > Montipora foliosa. The sequence continues at coordinate 40,375,895 of NC_090880.1, read as the reverse complement.
AAGAAAAAGTTTTCAGTGGCCAAATAAAATAAAAAATGAAATCAAGTTTTAAAAAAATAGCTATTCTCTTTACGGGGACTACGCAGCGGTCTCCATCCAAGTACTAACTTCAGTCGAAGGGGCTTGACTTAATTTGAAGCTCAGGACTCTGGCCAGAGCGGGTTTTCAAAAGGAGTAACTCTAGAAAGTCTTCAAATCAACACACTTCGATGATATAGACTCCTTCAGAAGAATGCGAGGGATTGTCATGCAAGTTTTCCTTCAAATTGTTTCGTTTTCTTTGCAAACTGACAAACTGACGGGTCTGGTCGGCCAGTTCTGACAAAAGGAAAACGCACTTAGACTAGCATCAACGATTGTGATCTTTGTTTTGAATTCGTACACATCATCTTGCCGAACTTTATAACACTTGAAAGAAAAAAAACACAAACTAACATGTTTACAACACTTGAAAGAAAGAAAAAAAAACTAGCAAACGAACACTTGGTGTTTTTCAGTCATTTTTTCACAGATGTATCCTTTGTTTCGTGAGCTGCACGCAAGGTAACTTGATCACAGGCGGCTGCTAAAATCGATGTCGCTTTCGATTTTAGGATTTTACTTGTACAACGAAAAGTACCGTAGGAGAATTGAACGTTGTAAAAATCTCTCAAAATGTTTTTCTCTGAAGGTAAGTTTTTTATATGTGCGGCACAAAATTATGATGTTTGCATGTCGCAAATTTTGTTGTTGGTCGCCAAATATCGACATGGTACATTTTGACGCCTGAGCAAACGAAAACGACTCAGTTGACAGTTGCGGAAAAACAAACACGGTGTCAAATTACTGTATTACCACATGTACGTTAAATTTGTTTCGAAATAATATAGAACACTGGTCTTCACCGAAAGTTTCGTTAGATCAGCGAATTTTGGTTACTTCCCGGATCGCCTTTGTAAATCTTTACCGATTCGCCTAAAAACATTGTAAATCCCAGTAACTATCGGAATGACTTAGAAAATTTGTTAAAACCTTTTAGAAAACTAAATAAGTGGGCGGACGGACCACGGCAAAAAAACCAAAAAAAAACACATGTACGCAATGCGTCCGTAATTTGTTAAATATCCCGCATCTCCTTTATTGTACGCCCAAATGTCCCTTATCCGTGGAATTTTTTAGTTAAACATTCCTTATCATGAGAACCCTAATTGGACTTCGTTGTGTTGCATTTGCAACCCGGGGTACAACTCCGTACCGTAGTTCTGGACTCCTTTTTAGTGACTCGAATCCGAGCCCTCAGCTGTAAATATTAGGCGCACGAAAAAAGCGTACTAAATTAAATGACCCGGCCACAAAGTCCCGTACTTGAAACGGGGAGCTTAATTTTCTGTCTGTACGTAGTCTGGTATGGCAATTAGCTTCGGATGATTGTTGACTTTTTGTGCTCGTAATATACAGCATAGAGCACGTGGCGATCTTTGATTGGGCAATGCACAATAGAAGGCACCTGCCGCTGTTTACACTGGTCAAAGTTGGAAAGCATTATATTCTTAGCAGCATTCAGCTACGTGATTGATAACCCTCCTTCTTCAGTTGTCAGCCTTCGAGTGTCTGTCGACCATGCGGAAGATGTTGCGTGGGCTTAATCGCTTTCTTCTTGGGACGCTCAAAACACATACAAACGCACAGGCCGTTCGCGGTAGACCCACACTAAAAAATGTCGAGCGTCAGTTTCGAAACGGGCCGGTCCGCGATCTGAAAGAAACTCAAATGAACTCAAATGAAACTGAAATGAATGCAAATATTGAAAGCAATGCATGTCGAAATACTAATTTTTTAATAAGGAGATGCTTTATTGAGAACGACTCTGAAGGTGACAGGGACAAAGAAGAAGATTTGACAAAGATCATAGACGCCATGTTGGAACTTCTGCAAGACTGTGGAAGAACAGGTAAATGCAAAATGAAAGTTACCTTCAAAATCATGAATACTCGGTACGATGTGGATGTATTAAAGGATGTTTTTAAAAGTCTGGTCCACCGCATGGCATATTGTAAGTTCAACCTCTGCAGGGACATAGAGGAAAACCCTGGTCCACAGCGCATTTTTCCCAGTAAAATAGTACATGCTCGTTATTGTTTACGTTTTGGTATTTGGATCAAATGCTGGTCTTGTATCGACAAGGACTATATTGTGTTTATTTTATGTGATATTTTTACTAACATTACATAACCAGAATTTCAATAGTGTTGATGGTAAAATTCCAAGTCGATGTTCATATTGTTTTCAACATTCTGCCATCTATGTTTACAAATACATGGGAAAGTATCTGTCAAGAAGAATTCCTCACGCTTCAGATGGAAGCTTTAATCCTTACGTTATCTCAAACGGTTTATGGTCACCTCGCCACCAGGAAGACTCGCCACCAGTTAACTCGCCACCAAGGGTCATCTCGCCACCACCAAATCGCCACCAAGGCATCACCGTCTCGTATTGCTTTGGTGACTCTAGTCAGAGCTATTATAGTCATTATAGCACTCATCCGGCCATAGTAATAGTGTGGCATGGTTTTCTATAGGTTAGGCTTACAAATATTTGTCAGGAATAGCTTGGTAGGGTAGAGGGTAAGTACAATTCCTCGCAACTATCGTTGAACCAATTGTCGACATCATCCCATCAACTTTAATAATTTTTTTTTCTACGTCCTAGATTAAGTATTTTTTTCCGCAATTTGAAGTAGCAGTGGAGTTTTCTCGTCTAAATGGCATCGCTTGTTTACTGAAATTTTTTTGTTTGGAAGAATTTGGCATCAACCGTGAAGTAAGCGTTTGAAATGGTGGAAAATCCACTAAGGGGGAACGAAGCTTTTACAGTGAGGAGTTCGGAGAAAAAAGTTTTGAAAACCGGACCCAATGCGCCAACTGCTCGGATCGGAAATAAAAATTCGAGTCGCCTTGGAAAATATCAATATTAGGCTTGGATTATGAAACTATTAACGGATCAAGGCGAGTCTTACCGCTTAATTAAAAATCAACACAGCATCGCACTAATGGAGAGTGTCCCTTGTCTATGATTTATTACCAAATTTGCAATATAAGTTAAACGAATAGTTAACATAACATACTTAAGGCAACGCACTTTAAAAAACTGAAATACGCTGTTTGTTGTAATGCTGTCACGGCGCTGACGTTTTTTTCCCTGTTGACGGATCCATAAGTCGGAGGAGGTCTTGTTCAGCTCTGGAACCGATCTGCTGAAGGACAGGCGTTTTGAAAGTACCTTGTCTGGTCTTGAGGTGTGGCTTGGGCCGATATTGTAGAACCAATGGGCAGGTTCCCCTTGCTGGCGCGGTTCTCTCAGAACAAGCGACGGACTTATTTGTCTTGGTCGCGCCTTGTCTTCAATGTACGCGATCTTGTTGCAGCAGATTGTTAAAGCCCATTTCCGTCTCTCACGTGGGACGTGTTTAGGGGGCTGGTTGTGACGGCCTGGATTTTTGTCTGTTGGGCTGGCTCGGTTTGGTGCCTGCTATCGCATTTGGACGTGTGGAGTGCTGGTTTTGGGGGAAACGAGATGGAATTTCGTCCTTCCGAGCCAGAGCGGTTTTTCTGCGGAGACTTGATCGGCGAGATAGGCGGTGGGCTGTCTCTCATTTCTGCGAGCATGGCAATGATCTGTTTATCATCGAATTTTGGGCCATTAGATGTTTCTTTACAAAGAACTGTTTCGTTCAGCATTACAACAACAACGTTAATTTCGTGGAGAGGAAAGAATTACATGTCTTTCCTATTTCATTTTTTGTCCGTGAGGTCAGTCCAGCGTGTAACTTAATTTACCTTCTTAATTTTAGATACAGTCAAGTAGGACAAACTTCGGTAAAGTTTAACTTAAAAAATTCGGAACAGCATGGTGGCGAGCATAACTCGTCGTGGTGGCGAAAGCTTTGACTTGCATATTGGTGGCGAGTTTGCTGGTTGGGAGTCTTCCTGGTGGCGAGAGATGACTTAAGTTTCCCTTTGGCATCAATGTATGCAGATGCCGTATTTAGTTTGAGACATATTTTCATTGATACAGTTGGTGTGATGACGCGAGGAAATAAAATCACCTCTTCTTATACAGCAGAGTAATCAATCTATTTGTTTCATCATGTAAACACATGGGCAATTATAAAGAACACAATTATATTTTGTAACTTTATTATGAACTTCGCCGCGAACTTGCCATTACAACCACTTTGCCGATTATATTAACAATTCGGCAGAACACTTTTATTGTGAATGGTGTCGAAGAAAATTCTGGGGATCTTTCTGATGCTGCAACATGTTGTTACATTTCCCAACATTTTCTTAAGTGTAGAACTCTCACCAAATTCTATCCTCAAATAATTTTCCCTCTGACCATGAATGTAGTAGGTGAATATTATGTACTCCCGGGGATGGTTCGATGTATTTAAACCTCATTTTCCAGTGGCTTTAAAGATGACACTTCTTGGGTGTCCATTGATGATATGTGTGCTGCAGTCAGAATTACACTTCATTTGAGGCTCCCTTTTGGATGAGCATTGTCAAGGCTGGTTTTTTGGCATATTTGAAAAGTCTTCAAAATTGTGTGTAATAATAATAATGAAAATAACATTAATTATGAATATACAAAAAATCAGTTGCGTTGTGAAACTTTGCAGGAAGATTATAATACTTTGCTTTTTGGCACTTCTTCAACAGATAAACCCACCTGTAGTGTTGATAATAGTGATATATTGCTGTATAACAAAGAGCTGTGCTATTGCTTTTTATGCTAGTTGTTTTTCGGTGATCAAACATTGTAATTATTGGAATTCGGATACATCTATGCAATTGTTGAACATGGACAACGCGTTCTTTATTGAAATCACCAAGTATCAGGAAAAAGCCATTCAACGTACCACAAAATGTTAGTATATATGGTGCCAATATTAAATGTGAATTTTGTTCTTAAAAGCAAGGGGGGGGGGGGGACTCTTTCCGTCCTAATTTTTTTCCCTTCTAGTAAATTAGTTTCTTGAGAGATTGATTTTGCAAAGTGCAATTAATGAATACAGGATTTTTGCTTCATTTTCCCATGATGTGTTTTAGTTGTGTTTATCACTAAACCAGCAGAAATGCAACATTTTTTCTTAATTTGCTTGAATGAGAATCAAGAGCTTGATATACATAAAGAAAGTGATGCAAATTCCTTAGTTCAAAGAGTCTGTGAATATGTAACTATCAAGCTCAATGGTCATGAAACAGAGTATTATATTCAGTGTGTATCATGTACATGTCCATTAGAGAAAAGAGAAAAACAAAAGATTTTGAAATGCCATAAGTCTTCCAACCAGAAAACCAAAATTGCAATTAAACGGAGAAACTGTTATGCACAACTTGAACCTGCAAACAAAAAGATCCGCTTGGATAAGCGTCACCAGCATTACAAGAAAGGAAAGAAAAATGTTTTGAGTGCTTGTGCAGCGAAATATAAATCTATGGATGCAAATGAGAAACAAATCTTCTTACTTCCTGTGCAGAAAAATATAGAGCTATGGATGCAATTGAAAAACAACAACTTTTACATAAAACAAGACAAGCTTATCAAAACATGGAAAGCAACCAAAAAGAACAATTGTTTGCAAAGAGGAAGGCAGTAAAAAGTAATGCAAAACTACAAAAAGCTACTGTACATAATGACTTTGATTCCTGTCTCACATGTTTTTTCAAAAAAAAATCAGAGAAGGCCCTTACTACATATGTTCTGTGTGTAATAGAATTCTTTATAGAAAAACAGTCAGAGAATTAAATAAATATGCCATTCAGGATTTTTTTACAGGGAAAAAGTCATTTGATAACAAGGAATACATCTGTAAAACATGTAATGCTAAGTTGTCTAAAGGACAAATGCCATGCCAAGCTGTTCAAAATAAATTAATGGTTGATGAAATCCCCTCAGAACTACAATGTCTAGAAAAACTTGAGCAGATTTTTTATAGCTCAGCGCATTGTTTTTTTGAAAAAATAGTAGTTATGCCCAAAGGTCAGCAACGAAAAATAAAGGAGCTATCTGTAATGTGCCCATAGAATGTGATAGGACGTGCAGTGTTTTGCCTAGACCCCCTGAAAGGTCAGGAATAATTATGCTAAGGCTGAAACGGAAGCTTGATTTTAGAAGTCATGTTTTTTTCAAGCTGTACGGCCTGACTTTGTGCTACATGCCCTTAACTGGCTCACATTGAATAACCCTTTGTACAAAAGCATAACAGTTAATATTGAAAACATTGACACCAATCTCACTAAGCTACAGCTGCAAAGTAATTCAGAAAACAAAGGCAAAATGTCTCCAGACATCAATGTCTCTTGTGAACAGAAAGCAGTAGATCAAAAGGAGGAAGAAAGAGATGATCCTTTGAACGAGTTTAGGGCACCCACTACTGACATGTTTACAGTCAGTTCTACCAAACTATCCTGTGAATGTGGAGCAAAACAGAAATTCAAAGTCCACTGGAAATGAAATTTTCAATATTGCTCCAGGTGAAAATAAACATCCAGTTTCATTCATGACTGACACACTTTGTGAAGAACTAGCATTTCCAGTATTATTTCCAAAGGGCAGATTTGGTTATGCAGTAGAGAGAGCAGTTAAATTATCACCCACAAAATACTTCAATGCGCGGCTTTTACATTATAGTAGCAGGTTTGCAATGAATCCTGAGTATTTATTTTTTGCACAGTTTATAATAGAACAGAAAAAAGTATCGGATAGTATTAATATAGCTCTCAGAAAAGTTCATGGACAGTCTCTTACTGCATCATGTTTAAGATCCAATGTCCAAAGTTTACAAAATCTTATATGTCAAGACCAGGCCTATTTATTTCTAAGACAAATCCCAGGGACACCGCCATACTGGCAAAAATTTATGTATGAAATTTTAGCCATGGTGAAACAGCTTGGCATTCCAACCTGGTTTATGACATTGTCTTGTGCTGACCTTAGATGGCCTGAGTTGTTTCAGATTATTGGCAGAACACAAGGCCATAATATAACTGAAGAAGAAATTGAAGCATTGTCTTATAATGAAAGGTGCTCTATGCTTGATGTAAACCCTGTTGTTGTGGCAAAGCATTTTCAGTATAGGGTTGAAACATTTTTTACGGAAATACTGCTCACTAGCCCAAATCCTATTGGTAAAGTAGTCCATTATGCTCTACGAATTGAATTTCAAATGAGAGGGTCACCCCATCTGCATGCATTAATATGGACAAGTGATTGTCCAAGGTTAACACATGAAACGAAACAAGACTACATAGATTTTATTGATGCTCGAGTTCAGGCATACCTGCCAGATAATCATGTCGACTCTGGATTATATGAATTGGTTGGAACTTATCAAAAGCATAATCACTCAAAGACTTGTAGAAAATACAGAAATATTCCATGCAGATTTAATTTTGGTCAGTTCTTCACAAAGAGAACAGTTGTAGCAGAGCCTCTCTCCCAAGAACTGAATGAAGAATTAAAAAACAAAGTTGTTAACCAAAAGAAATGAAGTTCTAAGTTTAGTCAAAGAAGAAATAGACAAAGTGTTAAATCCAAATAAGCCAGAGTATGATCCCATTAAAACAGAAGAACAAGTTCTGAAATTCATTAGGTATTACAGAAGAAGAATATTACTGGGCCTTATCTGTGTCTGGTGATTCAGACTTTGCTTTGCACCTTAAAAGACCAGTTGATAGCTGTTTCATCAATAACTATTTTGTTGCTGGGTTAAAAGGTTTCAGAGCTAATGTTGACTTGCAACCTGTCTTTAATCATTACAAATGTGTAACATATGTTTGTTCATACTTCACAAAAGATGAAACTGAATGTTCACAGGCGATCATGAATGCAGCAAAAGAGGCTAAAGAGTCAAACTTGACTATTAGGGACAGTTTGAAGAAAATAGGAGCGGCATTTCTCTCTACAAGGGAAGTGAGTTCTCAAGAATGTGTTTACAGGTGTATGCCTGAACTTTGGCTTAGAAAAGTTTTTCCGAAAACAGTTTTTGTAAGCACTGATTTGCCTGAGAAAAGAGTTAGAGTCGCAAAGACCCAGCCAGAACTTGATGAATTAGATGATGATAGTACAGACATTTTCAAATCCAATATAATAGAACGGTATAGCATCAGACCATATACAATCCCTGCTGTTGATAACTTATGTTTAGCTGAATTTGCTGCATACTACTACAAAGAATACAAAACTGATGCTACAACAAATGATACACAACCAGAAATTCTTACAGACAAGGCAACAGAATTACATGTTCAGTTTACCACAAATACTGATGTCACCAGCCTGTTACCTCCCAAAATTAAATTACTTAACACTAATGAAGTCATGAAATGCAGGAAAATTAAAGCTGTGGTACGGTACTATACACCAAACAAGACAAAAGAACCTGAAAAGTATTTTCATTACCTACTCATGCTGTATTATCCATGGAGAAAAGAAGATACTCTTATTGGCAGTGAAGAAACATATGCATCAAAATTCTGCGAATCTGAAGTGCAGCTTGTTGTTGAACGAAATAGAGCAACATTTGAACCTGATGCAGATGCTATTTCAGAAGCACTGGCAGCTTTGAGGAACAGTGAAGGCAACAATATTGTCCATTCCTTTGATTCTTTGAATGATCAGGAAAATGAAGACTTGAAATTTCATATGCAAAGACAATGATGAAAATGATGAGGAATCGTTTAACGAACAACCACCTTTACATCTTGCCTCTAATTCTGACTGTCCTTGTGCATCAGCAGTAACGGCAATATTACGGTACCATATAAAACAGCAATTTTGCGTAACAAGATGCACTCACGTTGTGGCCTAATGTCACCATAGCAACTGGAAAAAAGCACCCAATATTTTTGTTTGAAAACGTTTAAAGCTCGAAAACGAACATTTTTTTTTATTGCTGGAAAGTGATCTACAGGCTAAGTTGAAACTCTTAGCAAAGTAAAATTTCTCTGGAGTAGATTCAGAGCCACCTTAACTATTCTGGTTGTGAAGGTAGCTCCGAATCCGCTCCAGGGGAATTTTTTAAACTTTGCAAAGAGTTTCAAGTGAGCCTGTTAATTAATTTCCAGCGGAAAGAAATGATAGTCACATAGTTCGTTTTTGGGATATAAGTTCTAAAGACAAGATATTTCTATGGCAAACCTTTTCGTCACACTACTAAGTAAGCACGTCTTGTTTTGCAACAACTGCTGTTTTAAGGAAACCACAACATAGCTGCTTGATAAAGGGTTGTTAGGTACAGTTTCTTGATCGTGTTGAAACAGGTTTAAGCCCCCTTAACAGATTTTGTTTAGGTTTACGTTGGTAGCATGTCCCTCTATTAGTATACGCAAAAAGCATTGTAAGACTGCTTGTGCGCGCGATTATTTAACCGAAACCGTCTTCACATAAGTTGCAGTCCATCGTGCTACATTTTTTGCGACATTTCAGTACGTTGTTTTCCTAAGGTAGCATGTGGGAATTTGATGAGAGATTAAAAGGTCTTCGTGATTGAGAAATCTAGATTTCCTCAGCTGGAATGCTGGGAAATGCTTTAAATTGCCAAATCCAAGGCAAAGTCCATTTTCCGATTTTGTGTTCGATCTAAATCGATTTCCCAGTCGAACGCATGTCCTGAAGTAAATAAATAAGAGGCCTTCATCATTTTCTTCCCTACTAAACGAAGGTACTGCTTAATCAGTTCAGGAGTTATTTTCAACCCTTTTGTGCCTTTTCACACTGTCGAGAAAAGAAACCTTTTTGTACTCGGCCAGTTGACAACTTAGCTGAATGAACGCCGGCCGGGGTGGGTTGTGTTGGGTTTTGGCAAGAAAACTCTCCAAACTCTACTACCCCTGCCTCTCAACAACTTTTGATACCCAGAAACCAGAAATTTGGAAGGGAACATCTGCGCTTAGTTTTATTAATTGGACTTTGCCCAGAACTTGACAATAACAAACTCCGTTATTTTTTCACATCCCAGAAAAATGACCTTTGTAATTTGTACGCGCTGATCATAATTTCGTCATTTCTTGGTCTTTTCAAGCCTCGAGATTAAAGCGTGGCATGCATTGGATGTAAGTGCTTATTTCCGCTTCTGTCATCGATTGAAGTGGATGTGCCCTCCCCAAGCCCACAGCACAGTGTTTTGATCAAGAATGTCCTTTCCTCATTCCAAGACATTTCCTGTTTGGGTGTCTATGTTTAGGCGATATATTAAAAAAATAAACAACACTTGTCTCGTGAGACTCACGCGGAACGAATTAGGATTGAATTAAGACTGAATTGTATAGAATGGAATGTTTCATATATTTAATTGTTTCCCTACTGCGCGCTCCCCAGGCAATTAACTCAATGACGAGGCAATATTTGTAACGGTTTACCTCTGCGCAACCCATTCTCAGCTTACAAAATTCGAACACATCTGACTCGCTAATAGCTCTTGAAGAGGAAATAGGGAGGAAAACGTGGGAGATGTGTAGGAGAAGAAGTAGAGTTGCAGAGGAATGCTCAATACTAAGTCGTCCACTGCACGGTGATGACCGGTACGAATCAGCCATAACGCGCCAAAACACGTTCTTAAAAACGCAAAAAAACAGACACTGATTTTCTGTGAGCAAATTAACTTGATTGTATCCATTTAATCGATTCAATACATGATTCTTTAACAGCAGTTGCAACGTACATAACTTGCTTAATTAAAATCTACGGTCTCTTCACAATGATGAATAAATAGTGATCTTTACAATCTTTTCGTTTTGAAATTACATAAAACCAACAAAATTGGCTTAAATTTCTTATATTTGCTTTACAGTGTACATAAGATATGACACATCGCGGGGAAGTTTCAAGAGTTCAGCATTCAGAGCTAGCAACTAGTAACCCCACTTAATTGAGTGAACGTTTTCACAGACCTAATCATTTCAGGATTCAATTACTCTCTTTTTGTAAGTTATGCCTCTCTGACGTAGACAAAGACATTGTGTATTGATTGGCTACGTGGCACCATACTTGGCTGGGAAGCCGATTAAAATGTAGACTGTCTGCGATCACTCCAAGTAGAGATATGGAAGTTGAAAGCTCCGAGACACGAGCCCCTGAGAAAGTTCGTTATTTACAAGTTCCGAAAAAATTTTCATTGACAGCTTTTTAACATGCAAAGAAGACACATGAAAAACTAAAGGACAACTTTTCTTCGTCCCCACTTATTTTCTGTACAGATAAAATACACTTTCAATTCTCTTTACAAAAATAAAATTTTACATTTATTTATTTACCTACAGAATTATAATATATATCTATATACATATTTCTCTATTCGTTTATTCATACATCGATTCGTCAATGCAGGGCTTTACAAGTGATGTAAAAAAGCTCTTTGAAACGAATGAAAGGTTTAAGACTAGATGAAATTCACTTCGTTTTCAAGTAGTCTTTCAGGAAGCCAAGCCTATACATATGATACAGAAACGTCTAATGTTTTACTCAAAAGGGAGGTCGTTTTTTCTCTCACTTGAACGAAAGCCTTAGTCAAATTTAAGTAATTCTAACGTAGTTCAATTGTTTCTTTGGGTTTTTTTTGTTGTTTTACTCTGACAACTAAAACGTTGAAAGTTGAAAGGTCGTATACAAAAAGTGCGGCCTGCAATAAGCCTACCCCTTTTTAGGAATGTTGCCTTGTTGGAGAAATTCCGCCCCTTAATCGTTCTAACCTACCCACCTCATCCATTCACAATGTTGTTGTTTTTTATCACCGACTTACTTTTTCCGTCATCAACATTGAATGGGAAGGGGTGGGGACTGAATGCAATGTAACGTAAAGATGAATTTTTCCTTATGGTGGTCTTTTCAGTAGTCTCAACTACTTTGGTCGCTTATTGTAGCTGAAGGTTTTGCTATTATCTGGGATTTGCATGAAAAAACCTGTACATTAACTCTTTCTACCCAATGTAGATTTTCTTTGTTCCTAAATGATTATAAGTGTGAAGAGATGTCTGTTAAATCAAGGAAAATGTTGACTTCAAATTCAATGCATCTTTGGTTTTGTCGAAAGACTCACTCATTCAACTGTACTATCGCTAATTCTTCTCATATAATACCATGTCGGTCAAAATTAGCTCATGTACACTCCAAGAATTTCGTCGGGTCTAATAACCAGTGCTACAACCAGATTCGGTGAAAGGCTGAGCCGGAGAGAGCTCAAAGTTCACATTCCCAGTAATTTATTTTGCAGGACATTCAATTCGTTTGATTTAAGTGCCTTGCGTGTACCATTACAAACACAACTGTATTTAGGCAAACCATCTTGTCCTTTGAATGTAACAGTTCATATGTGGAGGCATCGTTTGAATAACACGAGGCGCTTATTATCTTCTTGCCCTGTAGGTGGCAAACGGCAAACAAGATTTGATAAATTTATTTCTACCTTATTTCTACCTACCGGTAAGTTACGGACCGAGTTTTTTCCCGTTGATTTATGGCCAAAGCGCGAGGTGCGCGGCCATAAATCACTCAAAGGGAAAAAAACAAGATATTTATTGTATCTCGGAGGTTATCCGGCGCGCAGGCAAGGAAACTAGTCGAAGTCAAGCGGAAGTGGCTGGCAAAAATACAGGTGTTTTGATGAGCTGGCTGGGAAATTTTTATTATTGATAGAGGTTTTGCCTGGGAATTACTGACTTTTTCTAGCATTTCAACCCGAGCTGGCTGTAGAACTCTGAAGACTGAGGACGACTAAAAAAAAAAAAAAAAAAAAAAAAAAAAGCTTAACCCCTTCCCTCTCCCAGAGAGTAGTCACAAACATACGACGGCTGGTCAGAGTGATTGCGCTTGCGGAAAAAACCTGTGTTTTGTCCCGGTTTTGTCGCTTTTGTTCGGTCGTTTTGGATCGAGGGATTTGAAAAGCGCGCGGAATTCCTGGCTGGGAAATAAATTTGATCAGCTGGCTGGGAAACCAACCAATTTTATCTAGCTGGCTGGGAAATTTCTTGTGTGTCTTGCTGGGAAAAAGGAACAGATAATTTTTTCCCAGCAACACTGAAAAACACCTGAAAATGCCTTAATAACATTTATTTTCATTAACTGGTTTTATAATAATGAAACTTGTCGAGTTTCATAACCAGCCTACATCTAGTCACTATGTTGTATTGTATTGTATATTGTGACCCAAATTTAGCGGTTTAAGTAATGTCAGGACTCCTGGTAATGTTTAAAAAAGGAGCACCATATGAAAATTTTCGTACTAAAAGAGAAGCGATAAGAGAAAAAAAATCTCACCTTAGTCTCCAATATGGACGCGTCAGTTAAGGCAGTCACACCTGCCGTTACATTTGAAACGAAGGTTTTGTAATTGCAAGAGCTGAAATTCCCAGCACCTCTCTGTCCGGGGGAACCAGGGGGACCAGGGGGGACCCCGGGATCCAGGAATGCCATTAATGCCGTTATGACCCGGTGGTCCCTTTGGTCCTAGTGCCCCCGCTTTTCCGGGTAATCCCGGTAATCCGTCTCTACCTTTCAAGCCTGGTGGTCCTGACGGGCCTTGAGGTCCCATGGGACCATTTTGCCCGGGTGGTCCCGGCATTTTACTGATATTAGCCTACGAAATGAACATGCAGAGAGGTTGTAAATAAGAGTCACCAAGTACTAGATGCTCATGGTGTCATTGAAAGGAGGATTATAAGTTTAATTGATTGATAATGGCAGGTTATCAGCTCATAACCCTGTTTGCGAGAAGACTTTGAACGTGACCATATAAGGGACGGACCATTAGAAATAAGCCGAACTGGTGGGGGGCGTGTAAGCTTTGAACTAATTTTTTCCTCGTGCTTCTTTTGTACCGGAATAATTCAGTTATGGGTTTCACAAACCAGCTGCTCGGTTGGATGAATAATTCAGTTTGGGTTTTGCCATGCGGGAACTCACATTGGGTTGCCATGGGTTCGAACCCTGGCCGAATCAAAACTCAGAATCTTAAAATAATTGGGGAGAAAGTTCTACCTCTGTAATTTCATCTGCAAATGGTTTGACTTTCAAGTCTGCTCGGACAAGGACTATAAACCGTAGGCCCCGTCCCACAAATATCTCATATATTCTTAAGTTCCCCGTGGGATGTTAAAGACCAATTACTCTTCACTATTCGAGAATAGTACGGGGGATGGAGTTCCCTGTGTTGTGCCATAGTTAATAGATGTAGGCTGGTTATGAAACTCGACAAGTTTCTTTGTTTCATGCTTTTTGTTCGCTTTTTTGGCCTTGACCCTGCACAAAACCCGACAAAAACACTTATTTCGGCAGGATAACCAATCAAAAGCTCCGACTAATTTATTCGAAATTAACTTGCTAACCAAAAACAAAAGATTTTGCAGGGTCACCGTCGGTTTCAATATCTAATTGCGACTGTATTGTTCCTGCTTTTGAAATTCCCAGGGTTTCATAACCAGTCCCTAGATTAACTATGGTTGTGCCTGTCCTTAGGAAGAGTATGGGTCGGTGGGCATAGGAGGTCCACATTCAGCTGAATAGCTGCCAAAACTTCAATCTGCTCAAATAAATAACAAAAAGAAAAACAAACAAACAAACAACAAACACTAACGTATGTATGAAAAACAGTTAAGTTGGTGAAGTGTAATTGTTTTTAAATGATCGTTGAATGTTTGGTAATCCCTGAAATCACAGTTAAACATTTAGGATTGTGCCAAAGATGCATGAAGGGACATGATCATCTGTAATACCAACTTTGCGTCACCTTGTGCGCTTCTATTTCAGTTGTATTTGTTACTTACCAGTTTTTCTCTGAGGAAAGTCACTTGTTGGGAAAGCTGGTTAATTTTCTCTTCGTAATCAGTTTTCAAAGAGGCAAGCCCAGTTCTTAATTCGCCTGAATAATTTTGGCCTGAAAAATAGAAAAGATGTGATATTTAGCATTGCGGTTCTTTGCGAGGTCGTGTACAATTATGATAGTTTGGTCAAGATTAAATCGTTGTTTTGTAAAGAGTTCTTCCGCACCATATTCGACTGAGAGGAGGAAATTTGGGTTTTGATTTAAGAACGAAACGAGGTAACAATGTCCTATGATTTGAAAGCGAACAACGGAAAATTAACAACAGTATTGATGGTTCGCATGTGACGTCATGGTGACATGTTGGTTGGCAAGACTCCCGCTGGGAAAGTGAACTTTATTATTATGCAAATTCTGCGAAAAGGAATAGGTGAGACATTTCGTGACACATATACAGGTATAACATTTGGTGACGTCGTGGCAATTCCTGACAACCTCAGTGTTAACCCGCTTTGGCAGACAAAACAACCCCACTCGGTTTTACGCAGAGAATAACTGTTGGGTCAGGCACTGATCTCTAGTGATTAGTTTTCAATTGTTCTGGTTGACACCATATTTAAACTTAGTAAAACTTTAGTAAGATCGTTTGGTACTTTCTATACACAAAAATAAGTGTTCTCACCTAATTCTAGTCACAACCAAAAAGAAATTGTGTTTGTATTGCCAACCAACATGGCGCTTTGTCACTTGGGTGAAAACCAAGAATCTATTTTAGAATTGACTCAAGAGTATATCACTTAGAGTTTTATCTTGATAAAGCTCATGGAGATTAAGAGGATTACTGAAATTCCATAACAGATAGTTGTGTGGAAAGAAGATTTTACTTAAGGTTTCAAGTATGTTTTAAGTATGAAAAACGCCCTTATCACTTGGAGCGTCAGAAGGCCGCGACATGAACATCAAGGGAAGTATTTTTCCAGAGCATGGCCTAGCTAACGCCTTTCGTACAGTAGAGTAAAGGGAAAAGATAACTTTGAGGTTCGGTTCACACTATTTGTATATGAGATTTTACTTTAAAATCTGCCGGATAATCTGCGGGTGAGACAGTTGGCCTATAAGTTGAGTAACTGGAAGAATGTCCGACACGAGGTCTTAATTCCGGCAGAGCTTAAAAGCTTCATGATCTCAATACGAATTGCCAAGAGCTATAAAAGTTTGATCATTTGCTCCAAATTCGAGATAGCCAGATACTTCAGAATTGTAACCGCGCGTATTTGTACACTCTAAACAGAACGCTACGAACGAAGTGTAGCGGAGTATATCATTCTTACGAAAATATTGCTTCTACGCCTACATGTTCAGCGAACGACACAAGTCCCTTGATGGCGTTTCTGCGAGACATCCTGATAAAGCATAAACTTTTTTTTTTGGACCAGCCCATTATTTTTGCTGGAAAGATAGGCCACACCACAACATAGGGAAGTTTGTAAAGAGTCCCTCGGAATTTATGAGCAATGAAGTGGGTTGCAGGACGGGTTTTATTTTTCTTATCCGAGTATCCATTTCCGGTTGAAGTTAAGTCCGGTGGGCTTCGAACTCACACTTCTCGCATAGAAGTCCGATGCTCAAATGACTGAGCAACAGGTGTACAGTCGTTGACCAGAACATTATGCGCGTTTTGAAGCGTTCAAGTTCGGTTTAGCTCAGGGGTCATCTGTTCCAAATATGAGTGGCTGGCGAGCGGGTCCGCCTTGAGTCATCATCAGGAAACAGATACATAGATGTTTGGGTACCTATTCGTTTTGCAGCGTAATTTAGCCGACATGTCAGAGACAAACAAGGAAGCCTCTTTGAAAGTTAATCTGGCCAGCCTGACCTCAGATTTAACCAGAAGATGCGTTTTCTGTTACACTCATGTGAGTGTTAGTAAGCTTTGGCAGATAAAGAAGACCAATGCAAAAGGCGGTATAGCTTGGTGTGTTGACCACGACAGGAAACATCAAAACGCGATTTTAAAAAAGCGCCAAGTGGTTCTCTTTCAACCCGGCTCAAGTCAAGTTAACAAAGAACGTGATCTACTTATTACAAAGTCAAACGCCTAGAAAAGAGCACAACTGAATGAATTCATCAGTTCTTGTTAAAAAGCCGATTTTCTGGCATAGCATCACGCATGCGCAATAGAACGTTTTGTTATATCCATAAATAAGTACGTACAAAGTTCCTCAGGAACGTTTAGTGAAGTGGTAGTAAATTTAAAGGAACTCGCAACTGCCAATGACTTCCAACCTGTCTCGACAAGCCTTCAGCACTCCCTCAAGTCTAAAGTCCAAAGTGTAAAGTTCATTCCGGTGCGCCTAAGTCGAATTGTTTGTTTTTCTGCCAAGCTAGAGTACCACGGTAGTTTTAAATAGGTTGGTTGCCCGTAAAGTAAACTACATTACTTTCCTCAATTTGCTTCTTCTTTTTTTCCCCCAGAAACGCTTGTAAACCGCCTTTTATCGTATCTGGGTCATTTGCCGTGACGATGAATTTTTGCCCCTCCGAAAAAATAGCCGGAAGACTTATTTCTTTTGCGTCATTAAACTTTTGTCTTCCATGGTAAGAACCAAACAAGACCAGAAGAGAGAAATGGAAAAAAATGCGGCTTTTGACAGCATGTAAAACAATGGACTCTTGGAAGCACTTCAGTCACAGTCAGAAGCGGTTTGCTTAATAGAGCGACAGTCAATTACATGACCGTCTAGCTACGTGGCTTTCGGCGGCTTCGAGAAAGGGATGTTAGATTGTTAAAATAATTCTGCATTGACCAAAGGGAACAACAATTTTTATCAAGTGTTTCTCCATTCCACCCCCTCCAAAACCCCGTTGTTTTCGTAAGGTATCAGCGGCTTACTGATTTGGTCATGTTTGTAGTGAGTCAAGTAAAATTATGCTGCTAATAGCTTAATTAGAGGTGGAATGATGATGAATTTAATTAAATAATAGATAATAGTGACTTATTGTGGCGATAATCCTACTCCAGCTTTTTCTTTTGCAGCCGAATTGATTCGTTCTTAGAACAACGCGTCATAAATTAAACAATTTGCTATAGCTAGAGCAAGAAGAAGAAGATCACTTTTTGTTTGAGAAAATAAACACCTACGAGACCGTTAACAACCTCATCGAATTGCATAGCCACAACATTTATCGTGGTTTACACCTCAATGGACATTTGGTCATTTTATGCCCATCGGATATACTTTGCGTCTGATTGAAACGTTTCCGACAACCAAGACCTGCCTTTAAAAATCGGCAAACCTGAAATTTTTCATCGCGAAATGTCCGTGCGATGATATACGGTTTCCAGCTGTTAAAAAGCACTAGTCATTACTCGAATACACGCAGCTTTTTCCGGAAAAGCGAACGAGCAAAGTACGATCTTTCCCGATGTTGCGGCAGTCGTAACTGCACGTGACCAACATCCTAACGGTTCGGGGTCGAACTCATCAAGGGTAAAAATGTTTATATTTACGACGTATTTAATTTCATTTAAACTCGTGATTTCTCTTACTAACAGGAAAAACTGGATATTTTCCCTCATTCTTTCATACGTTTAAAGATTTAAAATTTTTCTCGGTTTTTATCAATGGCATCATTGTGCATACAAAACAGACAATTCTTTATAGACGTGCATATGATGAAGTTGTTTGTAGCAGCTTGGACGAATGTTTGGGTATGAGAATGGAACATAGCGCATTGCTCATGAAAAAAAAAAGTTGACCATTCTTCTCTCGTTGTATCGCTTATCATAATGTGAAGTGGTTATGACAAAATACTCTTACCGTTGAATGCAACACTTTGGCTACGGTCTCCAGGTGAGGTTATGCTCTTGTTGATGATGCCAAAATTGTAAAAGATGAAAGCAGTGAAAGCAAGGGAGCTTAATGAAACCAGCGTCAATATGATTAACCAAAAGATGAAGCATTTTGACCGTCGAGATAAGTTTCTTGTTGTAGGTACTTCAGAGACAACGTCGATATACATCGGCTCCAAATGAAGATCTTGCTTGCTAGCATCATAGACGTTGGTAGTGCTCATTGTTAACGCAGCATTATTTAGAAACTCTTTTCCTTGAGCTAACGTTGCGTAATAATTTTCTTCACGGTCTGTAGTGGCTTTCGAAGGCACACAGTTGTTGTAGTTATTGTCTGCTCTTCCCAAATACATATTCCCTCTCTACTTAATTAAGGAACTTTCCCGGTTGATTTCGCGTTTGTTTTGATCTAGCGGGAAACTCCGACAGTGACAAGTATCGTTTCAACTGCGCAAGGTTCCAGTTTCCCGCCTTTTAAAATAGATCACCCGTACTGAGACTGCGATCACAGTTGGAGTCCAGACTGCAGTATAGCATTTCATCGTTTAGTTTATGCGTGCGAAACGCCAGAAAAACGTGGCGTTTTTCATTCGGAAATAATCCATCAATCATTCAAGTTAATCCAATTAACCTTTTTTTCACCATTTTCATCATTAACAGAGCGATATGTGACAACTTGTAAGAGTAATTAAAAAGATCGTTTTTTTCGATATCGCTGTTTTTTCAACAGTTCGGATAGCGTTTTATTCGTTAAAAATGTGCTCGCAGACACAGGAAAAAATAACAGATTCCCATTTTTGGCTATTTTAGGGTATTTAAAGAATACCAACAAAAATCCCAAATTTGGAAGAGTGAGACAAGTCCCAATCAGGGAACGTGGTTGGGAATTCCCTGGTTGGGACTTGTCTCACTTTGCCAAATTTGGGATTTTTATTGGTATTCTTCAAAATACCCTAAAATATCCAAAAATGGGAATCTGTTATTTTTTCCTGTGAAAACAAGTTAGTGACGAGAATAATTTTTCCCATTGCTTTTTGAATAAATCCCTATTTCATTTGTTTTAAGATAAAACATTTGCCGGAAGATTTAACATAGTTACTCCCCTAACTCCATTCAGCGTGTAGTGATTTCCCAATGACCCCCAACTAGCTTAACTTGGGTAATCTTAAATGCAGCTGCCATGTCAAAACAGAGAAACCCGTTAGACTGGTTAAGAGTACAATCTATACATAACTTGGGTAAAAGGGGTTCGTTGCAACTTCTGCTTGGACTTGTCATCACTGAAACGACAAACAATGCTGTACCGAAACAAGACGAGCCATCGTTAGATGCTCCTGACAATATCTTCCTTTTCACTTCGATATGAGTTACTTGAAATAATTTTACCGGAAACTTGGTACAATAAGTTTTGAGCGTAACGAGGTGTCAACATCAGTATACCACCAATTTGCACAAGAAGAACCCAGGCTGCTGTAAGTACTAAAATAGAAAGTTTTGAAGCAAGCAACCGTGGACAAACAAAAAAATAAAAAAAATAAAAAAAAATGTACAATTAAAAATTTATAAATTGAACTATGTAAACTACATTAACTATCTTACTCAATATCATACAATAAAAGCTGCTTTCCATGAATGCCGTGTTTAGAATAATGGCTTACATAACCTCTTTAATCAGTCGTTTGAATTGATTGAGGAACTCTGCTTTCCTTAGCTCTAATGGCAAACTGTTCCGCAAAACTGCGCCACTAAATAGCTAAAGCTGTTTTTTGTAGTAGTTTGTGCGCGGTTGCGGAACATTTACCTTATTCACAGAATCTCTCAAACAATAACCAGAATCGCGATGGACAGTTTTCGAGCAGAGATACTCAGGTGCTAGTCCCTGTAGGGACTTAAATACCATTGTTGCTCTTTCAATTTGCATTTGAGAGACTAGGGATTTCCATCCTAAGAGTTCAAATAAATTGTTGACATGAGCGTCATATTTAGCAGGGTCGTAACGAGGCATATGGGATCATTGATCAAAGGTCTGAAAAGGGATCAAGGATCACAGCTCTGGGATCAGGAATCACAACGCATGGGATCGGGATCAGCAGTATTTTTCTTGGAATGAGGGATCAGGGATCAAATTTTTGCGGGTTCAGGGATCAAAATTCTCATCATTTTTGGGATCGGGATCAAAATTTTGGGTAAAAATATCGGATCAGTTACGAAAATATATATCTCGTTACGACCCTGTAGATAGAGTAGGTCAAGACACGGGCTGCTCTGTTTTGCAGTTTTTGCAGTTTGTCCTGCAAAGTCCACAGTTTCCCCAAACAATATTGCAGTAGTTGAAATGAGGTTGTACTAGGGCCTGATAAATAGAATGTAAGGTCCCATAGGGTACAAGATGCCTGTTTTCACTCACGTGATCAGTAACCTTGTTTTTCCTCCGAAACAAAAGAAAACGTTTGAGTGATAATAGAGCTCAATTCCCGGAGACGTCACATGAAAACACTCTTCAGCCGCGAGACGTCAAGTTATTGAGAGGAATGCGTAACAAACTAAATGTCACGGTAGGGGATCACGCGTGTCGAATGACGCCCGAGTTGGTGCGGAGTGGATGAAGATGAAGGACCCCATGAAGATCTGAACGAGCATGAAATGAGTGAGGAGCTAGCGACTATGATAAAGGCCAGCAAGAATTTGATAAATGTAGTGACGAAGTCAGTGCAGATGACAACAATTCCCAGGCCAGCAAGATGAATTAGGGACACCGACGAATTGTCTCTTTGGTTTAACGTCGCGATATGGAAGGGCAGTGCCCGGAGAGGGGGGGGGGGGGGGGGAGACTCCCATATAAAAGGGGAGGGATGCTCATCGTCTCGCTTAGGGGTGTAAATTTCGGATTTTGGTCTCACTTAGGGTGTTTTGGGCAAAACGCAATCATATGTAGACGTGAAAATATCCTTAGGGTTGCGCGCGAAGAAATATAAAAGTGTATATTTACACTTTTATATTTCTTCAGGCAGGTGAAAGTATTAGATGATAATGTTTTTGCCATCATTAAAAGTCGCTGTATTTTTTTATTTTTCTGTGTTATGGATAATAAAGTAAAGGAAAGTGGTGCATTTATATAGCGCCCTTATCACAACGTCTGAAAGGCGCTTTACAATGATCAATTTACTCCCATGGTCCCTTTTAGGGGTAAGAAAACGCCTGGGCCACGCCCACATTGGTCTCCTTTAAGGGTTTAATGTACAAGAGTATCCCTCGCCTTTTTATATGGGAGCCCCCCCCCTCCCCCCCGGAGGCGGTGAGGTTCAATATTCGACTCTTGTTTTAAGTAAGTATCTGTTTATTACCACATTTAAACTTTGAGCAAGTTCCTGCTGCCATGTAAAACAAGGAACAAACAGTACCGGTTAGCATCCTCAATGCAATCGCATGTTTTAGACCAAGATTAAACATTCCATTCGCATCTCCAAACTGTCAGGTCATAACTGAGTATTGCAAAGTCTTTCAACAATTTTGTCCGCGGCTGTAGATGTTATTGATAGTACGGGTGTTGTATCAGTTCAAACCTCTTCTTTTATTTTTGTAGTTTAGACTAGTTGTAAGTCAGTGTACAAATTGCACTCGAAATCAGGCGATTTCCTATACAAATTGGAGAGATGTGAAAGAGTGTGATGGGGAGTAGTCAGTACGATAACAACTCAACCATCAACTGAAAACACTCAAATTTCAGCGTTATACTATGAGTATGTCTGCCATGTGTAACCACACCTTTGAGGTTTAATTTGAAAAGAGAGTGAGATGACCTTACCATTGTTTGTCTTGGAAGCGATGTAATCCACTGTGGCTTTGATATGAGACAAAGTCTCGCTGTCGATTGGTGATGCACCACAATGGTTGTTTATCACAAGGCCTTGTCCTTCGGTCAAATTGATTGGTGTTTGATTGCTGCGAGAAAACGAGGTGGCAATCATGATAATGATCGTGGCGTAGCTCGTAGAAAGAAACATTTTCAGTTATTTGCATTGAGACAATGAATGACAACAGTTCTAGCTTGTCAATGAGTATTTATAGCTGATTCGGAGTGAAAACTTAACACTTGCACGTCATCTGACGTAAAGGAGCTATAGGATTATCAACTGTGGACGTCAAATCCAAAGTGCACAGTTAATCTATTGTGTTTAAGCCTTGTTTACGTTGGCCAGACATCACCCGCGCTAAAAACACGCGTGAAAGAACACGCAAAGGCCATAGCAACATTGAATGGAAATTCTTTGTTGGCCAAACACCATATGCTCCACAGTTATGAAATACTACGATTCTCAGTTGAGTATGACACTAGGGAAGTTCGGTGACAATGTTTCAGCGTTAAAGTTACCATGTTGTCAAGGGCAACTTCCTTCGGCGTGAAAACTTAACACTTCCCACACGTCATCTGACGTAAAGGAGCTATAGGATTACCAACTGTAGACCTCAACTGCAAAGTGCACAGTTAATCTATTGTGTTTAAGCGTTGTTTACGTTGGCCAGATATCATCCGCGCTAAAAACACGCGTGAAAGAACACGCAAAGGCCATAGCAACATTGGATGAAAATTTTTTGTCGACCAAACACCATATGCTCCACAGTCATGAAATACTACGATTCTCAGTTGAGTATGACACTAGGGAAGTTCGGTGACAATGTTTCAGCGTTAAAGTTACCATGTTGTCAAGGGCAACTTCCTTCGTTTCCAAGAGTAACTTTTAGGGCTTTGACGTCACGAGCGATGAGCCCGCCAAAATCTACAAATTGCAACGGTTAAATTCAAACTGGCGACTGTTACCAGTTAAATGACGTCAAACCCCGAAAAGTTACCCTTGGAAACGAAGCAAGTTGCCCTTGACAACAACAAGCCAAAAACCTTGTCCCCAAACTTCCCTTGTCATACTCAAATGAGAATCGTAGTAGATTTGGAGAATGTGGAAATTGTTGACAGGTCACCGACGTGGCGATAAAGACTAATTCTTGAAGCGTAGCACTCAGTGCCAGATGAGAACTCCATAAACGAACACATAGCGCTGCCTAGCGTATACAAAAACATTAACAACTTCTAGCGTCATTAATAATACTCTCGGGACCTTAAGGAATTCTTTCGAGATATTTAATATTACTGTACAGGACGCCGTTAAACATTTGCATTTTTTATCCTTTGCTGAAGAAGGCAACTGTTGTAGCCGAAACGTCCGAGACGATAAGAATTTTTAGCCAGTGTAAACTTTTTAATTCCTCTCCTTAGCTGAGAGCTTCCTCATGGTATTATGTATGCATGCGCCATGTGTTTTCTGTGGTACGGTCCCATGCGCGGACTCGATCGCGGAGTTTTGCGCATTGAGAATACATTGTTTTTTCTATGGCAGAGATCAGATCATCAACTAGATTTCATGGAATAATATGATGAGAGATTTTTAGTAAATGAACTTAACGGGATTTTGTTATCAAAATTCTCACCTCAAGCAATTATTACTATTGAGGTTCAAAGAGAGCATTTTACTTTGTGTTAAATCTGTGCGCATCAAAGGCAAAATATAACCAATCTTTCACAGTGAAGAGCCAACAATATTGTATTTCGGGATACTATATTTAAACCTTCACAGGAAACATACAAAACGTTAACGTTTAATTAACTGAATAGATTATTTGGGATGGAGTGAATGAATGATTGACTGCCATCTGACTGCCTCAGATACCTCATTGCATGCTACGTCATCCAATGCAAGGGCCAGGGGAACCATCTTCGTGAGCGAGTGCTTTTTTGCAGGTTTCCACAATGTTTTGATATCTTTACGTCGAAACTTCAGACTTTGTATCTTGAAGCCTTTTTCTGTTTTTTTTGGTTAGAGCATCCGACTAGATCACGGAGGGTCGTGCGTTCAAATCCCATCTGGGACTCGGATATTTTTCCGAGTCTACATTTCTCCTTACATTCAATATCATTGTTGTTGTTTCATCGTTAACACACTCACTTTGGAGGTTGGTTGGCTGCATCTTGATATGCATTAATGTGACAGCGCGATGCTGTTAGTGAGTTTCAAATGTGCTGATGCGGTTCCAGTCGAGACCCACAAATCGACCCTTGCTCACCATAGAGTCTCCAGTAGCTCAGTGGTTAGAGCATCCGACTAGATCACGGAGGGTCGTGGGTTCAAATCCCATCTGGGACTCGGATATTTTTCCGAGTCTACATTTCTCCTTACATTCAATATCAATGTTTAATAAGCTTGGTTAAACGAGAGTTTTAGAGTAAAAATCTCAACTACCTTTGAATTTTTTGGCGTTTGTTGAGATAAGTCCTTCTAAAGAGTACATGCAATGCATAGTAGCAGGCTATTAACGTAATATTTAACAATTATTCCATAAGCGCGCGTTGGATATGAGATGGTAAATAGCCAACGAGGCGCGTAGCGCCGAGTTGGCTATAACCAGTCTCATATCCAACAAGCGCGAATGGAATAATTGTTTTATTAAATTCCTTGAACTCCAAAAATTTGGAAGTACGAAATACGAGCGGACAAAGCGAGCAAATCCGAGCGAAATCGAAAAAAACTTGATGAGAACTGATGCGATGTTGTGTAATACCTTGTTGTCAGACAGACGCAGGCTCATCACAAAAACATTTCTTGCCTTTTCGCGTACTTCTAAACGTCGGAATTGATCCAAACTTTCCACAAAAAGAGATTTTTCTCCTTTTTACGTGGGATGCCGAAGGCATACCACGTCTTAAAACCGGGCTGGATACTTTTTTTTGCTAGTAGTCACAAATGTGCACACCCCACGGATGTTGAATTAAGTTCCGATCGGATGCATCCTACTGAAAACCTTGTAGTGCTATCCTTCTTCCCTACGGCGATTAGAACCCCCTCAGTTGACCCATATCCGAAGAGCACTGAGAGCGCGTTAGACCGCTCTGCCACTGTAGCAAAGTTCTCTGCTATGAATGAGAGCAAATATATAATTTGATTCCTTTCCGGCCGCGCTGATCGATACAGTATCAAACGTCACATCTGAAAGTATTTGATAAAGTGAACAGCTGTTTTTTTCTTTGACAATGGCAAGCTTCAAAGGTAAAGAAAAGTTTAAGTTATTTATAGAGTTTGCTTCGTTCGTGCGCGTTCCACTGTAAACACTCCAATCGACCTGTTTCTTGGGAACCAGTTTGTTCAGTCGTTCTAGCGTAGAAAGAAGACAAGAAAAAGTTTTCAGTGGCCAAATAAAATAAAAAATGAAATCAAGTTTTAAAAAAATAGCTATTCTCTTTACGGGGACTACGCAGCGGTCTCCCATCCAAGTACTAACTTCAGTCGAAGGGGCTTGACTTAATTTGAAGCTCAGGACTCTGGCCAGAGCGGGTTTTCAAAAGGAGTAACTCTAGAAAGTCTTCAAATCAACACACTTCGACGATGATATAGACTCCTTCAGAAGAATGCGAGGGATTGTCATGCAAGTTTTCCTTCAAATTGTTTCGTTTTCTTTGCAAACTGACAAACTGACGGGTCTGGTCGGCCAGTTCTGACAAAAGGAAAACGCACTTAGACTAGCATCAACGATTGTGATCTTTGTTTTGAATTCGTACACATCATCTTGCCGAACTTTATAACACTTGAAAGAAAAAAACACAAACTAACATGTTTACAACACTTGAAAGAAAGAAAAAAAAACTAGCAAACGAACACTTGGTGTTTTTCAGTCATTTTTTCACAGATGTATCCTTTGTTTCGTGAGCTGCACGCAAGGTAACTTGATCACAGGCGGCTGCTAAAATCGATGTCGCTTTCGATTTTAGGATTTTACTTGTACAACGAAAAGTACCGTAGGAGAATTGAACGTTGTAAAAATCTCTCAAAATGTTTTTCTCTGAAGGTAAGTTTTTATATGTGCGGCACAAAATTTATGATGTTTGCATGTCGCAAATTTTGTTGTTGGTCGCAAATATCGACATGGTACATTTTGACGCCTGAGAAACGAAAACGACTCAGTTGACAGTTGCGGAAAAACAAACACGGTGTCAAATTACTGTATTACCACATGTACGTTAAATTTGTTTCGAAATAATATAGAACACTGATCTTCACCGAAAGTTTCGTTAGATCAGCGAATTTTGGTTACTTCCCGGATCGCCTTTGTAAATCTTTACCGGATTCGCCTAAAAACATTGTAAATCCCAGTTAACTATCGGAATGACTTAGAAAATTTGTAAAACCTTTTAGAAAACTAAATAAGTGGGCGACGGACCACGGCAAAAAAACCAAAAAAAAAACACATGTACGCAATGCGTCCGTAATTTGTTAAATATCCCGCATCTCCTTTATTGTACGCCCAAATGTCCCTTATCCGTGGAATTTTTTAGTTAAACATTCCTTATCATGAGAACCCTAATTGGACTTCGTTGTTTGCATTTGCAACCCGGGGTACAACTCCGTACCGTAGTTCTGGACTCCTTTTTAGTGACTCGAATCCGAGCCCTCAGCTGTAAATATTAGGCGCACGAAAAAAGCGTACTAAATTAAATGACCCGGCCACAAAGTCCCGTACTTGAAACGGGGAGCTTAATTTTCTGTCTGTACGTAGTCTGGTATGGCAATTAGCTTCGGATGATTGTTGACTTTTTGTGCTCGTAATATACAGCATAGAGCACGTGGCGATCTTTTGATTGGGCAATGCACAATAGAAGGCACCTGCCGCTGTTTACACTGGTCAAAGTTGGAAAGCATTATATTCTTAGCAGCATTCAGCTACGTGATTGATAACCCTCCTTCTTCAGTTGTCAGCCTTCGAGTGTCTGTCGACCATGCGGAAGATGTTGCGTGGGCTTAATCGCTTTCTTCTTGGGACGCTCAAAACACATACAAACGCACAGGCCGTTCGCGGTAGACCCACACTAAAAAATGTCGAGCGTCAGTTTCGAAACGGGCCGGTCCGCGATCTGAAAGAAACTCAAATGAACTCAAATGAAACTGAAATGAATGCAAATATTGAAAGCAATGCATGTCGAAATACTAATTTTTTAATAAGGAGATGCTTTATTGAGAACTACTCTGAAGGTGACAGGGACAAAGAAGAAGATTTGACAAAGATCATAGACGCCATGTTGGAACTTCTGCAAGACTGTGGAAGAACAGGTAAATGCAAAATGAAAGTTAACTTCAAAATCATGAATACTCGGTACGATGTGGATGTATTAAAGGATGTTTTTAAAAGTCTGGTCCACCGCATGGCATATTGTAAGTTCAACCTCTGCAGGGACATAGAGAAAAACCCTGGTCCACAGCGCATTTTTCCCAGTAAAATAGTACATGCTCGTTATTGTTACGTTTTGGTATTTGGATCAAATGCTGGTCTTGTATCGACAAGGACTATTTTGTGTTTATTTTATGTGATATTTTTACTAACATTACATAACCAGAATTTCAATAGTGTTGATGGTAAAATTCCAAGTCGATGTTCATATTGTTTTCAACATTCTGCCATCTATGTTTACAAATACAGGGGAAAGTATCTGTCAAGAAGAATTCCTCACGCTTCAGATGGAAGCTTTAATCCTTACGTTATCTCAAACGGTTTATGGTCACCTCGCCACCAGGAAGACTCGCCACCAGTTAACTCGCCACCAAGGGTCATCTCGCCACCACCAAATCGCCACCAAGGCATCACCGTCTCGTATTGCTTTGGTGACTCTAGTCAGAGCTATTATAGTCATTATAGCACTCACCGGCATAGTAATAGTGTGGCATGGTTTCTATAGGTTAGCTTACAAATATTTGTCAGGATTAGCTTTGGTAGGGTAGAGGTTAAGTACAATTCCTCGCAAATCGTTGAACCAATTTCGACATCATCCCATCAACTTTAATAATTTTTTTTTCTAGTCCTAGATTAAGTATTTTTTCCGCAATTTGACAGTGAAATTTTCTCGTCTAAATGGCATCGCTTGTTTACGAAAGGGAAAATTGCATCACCGAAGAGCGTTTGAATGTTGGAATCACTAAGGGGGAACGAAGCTTTTACAGTGAGGAGTTCGGAAAAGTTTTGAAAACCGGGAAATGCGCCAACTGATCGATCGAAATAAAAATTTCGCCTTGGAAAATATCATATTAGGCTTGGATTATGAAAACTATTAACGGATCAAGGCGAGTCTTCCCCTTATAAAAATCAACACAGCATCCACTAAATGATGTCCTTGTCATGATTTATTACAAATTTCAAATAAGTAACAATATTTACAAACTACTTAAGGCAACGCACTTTAAAAAACTGAAATCGCTGTTGTTGTAATGCTGTCACTGCGCTGACGTTTTTTTCCTGTTGACGGATCATAAGTCGGAGGAGGTCTTGTTCAGCTCTGGAACAGATCTGCTGAAGACAGGTTTGAAAGTCCTTGTCTGGTCTGAGGTGTGGCTTGGGCCGATATTGTAGACCAATTGGGCAGGTTCCCTTGCTGGCGTGTTCTCTCAGAACAGCGACGGACTTATTTGTCTTGGCGCGCCTTGTCTCAATGTACGCGATCTTGTTGCGCAGATTGTTAAAGCCCATTTCCGTCTTGGGACGTTTAGGGGCTGGTTGTGACGGCTGGATTTTGTCTGTTGGGCTGGCTCGTTTGGTGCCTGCTATCGCATTTGGACGTGTGGAGGCTGGTTGGGACGATGGAATTTCGTCTTCCGAGTCAGAGCGGTTTTTCTGCGGAGACTTGATCGGCGAGATAGGCGGTGGGCTGTCTCTCATTTCTGCGAGCATGGCAATGATCTGTTTATCATCGAATTTGGCCATAGAGTTCTTAAAAGAACTGTTTCGTTCAGCATTACAACAACAACGTTAATTTCGTGGAGAGGAAAGATTACATGTCTTTCCTATTTCATTTTTTGTCCGTGAGTCAGTCCAGCGTGTAACTTACTTTACCTTTTAATTTTAGATACATCAAGTAGACAAACTCGGTAAAGTTTAACTTAAAAAATTAAGGAACAGCATGGTGGCGAGATAACTCGTCGTGGTGGCGACTTTGATTGCATATTGGTGGCGAGTTTGCTGGTGGCGAGTCTTCCTGGTGGCGAGATGACTTAAGTTACCTTTGCATCAATGTCTGCAGATGCCGTATTTAGTGACATATTTTCATTGAATACAGTTGGTGTGATGACCGAGGAATTAAAATCCCTCTTTCTTATACAGCAGAGTAATCAATCTATTTGTTCATCATGTAACAATGCAATTATAAAGAACACAAGTATATTTGTACTTTATATAACTTCCCTGAACTTGCATTACAACCAATTTGAAGATTATATTACCAAGTAGCAGAACACTTTATTGTGAATTGTGTCAAGAAAATTCTGGGGATATTTCGATGCTGCAACATGTTGTTACATTTCCCACATTTTTAAGTGTAGAACTCTCACCAAATTCTATAAATCAAATAATTTTCCCTCTGACCATGAATGTATTAGGTGAATATTATGTACTCAAAGGGATGGTTCGATGTATTAATCATCATTTTACAGTGGCTTTAAAAGATGACACTTCTTGGGTGTACATTGATGATATGTGTGCTGCAGTCAGGAATTACACTTCATTTGAGGCTCTTTTGGATGAGCATTTCAATGGCTGGTTTTTTGGCATATTTGAAAAGTCTTCAATTGGTGTTAATAATAATAATGAAAATAACAATAATTATGAATATACAAAAAAAATCAGTGCGTTGTGAAACTTTGCAGGAAGATTATAATACTTTGCTTTTTGGCACTTCTTCAACAGATAAACCCACCTGTAGTGTTGATAATAGTGATATTGGCTGTATAACAAAGAGCTGTGCTATTGCTTTTTATGCTATTTGTTTTTCGGTGATCAAACATTGTAATTATTGGAATTCTGATACATCAGATGCAATTGTTGAACATGGAAACGCTTTCTTTATTGAAATCACCAAGTATCAGGAAAAATCCAGTCAACTACCACAAAATGTTAGTATATATGGTGCCAATATTAATGTGAATTTTGTTCTTAAAAGCAAGGGGACTCTTTCGTCCAATTTCCCTTCTAGTAAATTAGTTCTTGAGAGATTGATTTTGCAAAGTGCAATTATGAATACAGGATTTTTGCTTCATTTTCCCATGATGTGTTTTAGTTGTGTTTATCACTAAACCAGCAGAAATGCAACATTTTTCTTAATTTGCTTGAATGAGAATCAAGAGCTTGATATACATAAAGAAAGTGATGCAAATTCCTTAGTTCAAAGAGTCTGTGAATATGTAACTATCAAGCTCAATGGTCATGAAACAGAGTATTATATTCAGTGTGTATCATGTACATGTCCATTAGAGAAAAGAGAAAAACAAAAGATTTTGAAATGCCATAAGTCTTCCAACCAGAAAACCAAAATTGCAATTAAACGGAGAAACTGTTATGCACAACTTGAACCTGCAAACAAAAAGATCCGCTTGGATAAGCGTCACCAGCATTACAAGAAAGGAAAGAAAAATGTTTTGAGTGCTTGTGCAGCGAAATATAAATCTATGGATGCAAATGAGAAACAAAATCTTCTTACTTCCTGTGCAGAAAAATATAGAGCTATGGATGCAATTGAAAAACAACAACTTTTACATAAAACAAGACAAGCTTATCAAAACATGGAAAGCAACCAAAAAGAACAATTGTTTGCAAAGAGGAAGGCAGTAAAAAGTAATGCAAAACTACAAAAAGCTACTGTACATAATGACTTTGATTCCTGTCTCACATGTTTTCAAAAAAAAATCAGAGAAGGCCCTTACTACATATGTTCTGTGTGTAATAGAATTCTTTATAGAAAAACAGTCAGAGAATTAAATAAATATGCCATTCAGGATTTTTTTACAGGGAAAAAGTCATTTGATAACAAGGAATACATCTGTAAAACATGTAATGCTAAGTTGTCTAAAGGACAAATGCCATGCCAAGCTGTTCAAAATAAATTAATGGTTGATGAAATCCCCTCAGAACTACAATGTCTAGAAAAACTTGAGCAGATTTTTTATAGCTCAGCGCATTGTTTTTGAAAAAATAGTAGTTATGCCCAAAGGTCAGCAACGAAAAATTAAAGGAGCTATCTGTAATGTGCCCATAGAATGTGATAGGACGTGCAGTGTTTTGCCTAGACCCCTGAAAGGTCAGGAATAATTATGCTAAGGCTGAAACGGAAGCTTGATTTTAGAAGTCATGTTTATTTTCAAGCTGTACGGCCTGACTTTGTGCTACATGCCCTTAACTGGCTCACATTGAATAACCCTTTGTACAAAAGCATAACAGTTAATATTGAAAACATTGACACCAATCTCACTAAGCTACAGCTGCAAAGTAATTCAGAAAACAAAGGCAAAATGTCTCCAGACATCAATGTCTCTTGTGAACAGAAAGCAGTAGATCAAAAGGAGGAAGAAAGAGATGATCCTTTGAACGAGTTTAGGGCACCCACTACTGAAACATGTTTACAGTCAGTTCTACCAAACTATCCTGTGAATGTGGAGCAAAACAGAAATTCAAAGTCCACTGGAAATGAAATTTTCAATATTGCTCCAGGTGAAAATAAACATCCAGTTTCATTCATGACTGACACACTTTGTGAAGAACTAGCATTTCCAGTATTATTTCCAAAGGGCAGATTTGGTTATGCAGTAGAGAGAGCAGTTAAATTATCACCCACAAAATACTTCAATGCGCGGCTTTTACATTATAGTAGCAGGTTTGCAATGAATCCTGAGTATTTATTTTTTGCACAGTTTATAATAGAACAGAAAAAAGTATCGGATAGTATTAATATAGCTCTCAGAAAAGTTCATGGACAGTCTCTTACTGCATCATGTTTAAGATCCAATGTCCAAAGTTTACAAAATCTTATATGTCAAGACCAGGCCTATTTATTTCTAAGACAAATCCCAGGGACACCGCCATACTGGCAAAAATTTATGTATGAAATTTTAGCCATGGTGAAACAGCTTGGCATTCCAACCTGGTTTATGACATTGTCTTGTGCTGACCTTAGATGGCCTGAGTTGTTTCAGATTATTGGCAGAACACAAGGCCATAATATAACTGAAGAAGAAATTGAAGCATTGTCTTATAATGAAAGGTGCTCTATGCTTGATGTAAACCCTGTTGTTGTGGCAAAGCATTTTCAGTATAGGGTTGAAACATTTTTTACGGAAATACTGCTCACTAGCCCAAATCCTATTGGTAAAGTAGTCCATTATGCTCTACGAATTGAATTTCAAATGAGAGGGTCACCCCATCTGCATGCATTAATATGGACAAGTGATTGTCCAAGGTTAACACATGAAACGAAACAAGACTACATAGATTTTATTGATGCTCGAGTTCAGGCATACCTGCCAGATAATCATGTCGACTCTGGATTATATGAATTGGTTGGAACTTATCAAAAGCATAATCACTCAAAGACTTGTAGAAAATACAGAAATATTCCATGCAGATTTAATTTTGGTCAGTTCTTCACAAAGAGAACAGTTGTAGCAGAGCCTCTCTCCCAAGAACTGAATGAAGAATTAAAAACAAAGTTGTTAACCAAAAGAAATGAAGTTCTAAGTTTAGTCAAAGAAGAAATAGACAAAGTGTTAAATCCAAATAAGCCAGAGTATGATCCCATTAAAACAGAAGAACAAGTTCTGAATTCATTAGGTATTACAGAAGAAGAATATTACTGGGCCTTATCTGTGTCTGGTGATTCAGACTTTGCTTTGCACCTTAAAAGACCAGTTGATAGCTGTTTCATCAATAACTATTTTGTTGCTGGGTTAAAAGGTTTCAGAGCTAATGTTGACTTGCAACCTGTCTTTAATCATTACAAATGTGTAACATATGTTTGTTCATACTTCACAAAAGATGAAACTGAATGTTCACAGGCGATCATGAATGCAGCAAAAGAGGCTAAAGAGTCAAACTTGACTATTAGGGACAGTTTGAAGAAAATAGGAGCGGCATTTCTCTCTACAAGGGAAGTGAGTTCTCAAGAATGTGTTTACAGGTGTATGCCTGAACTTTGGCTTAGAAAAGTTTTTCCGAAAACAGTTTTTGTAAGCACTGATTTGCCTGAGAAAAGAGTTAGAGTCGCAAAGACCCAGCCAGAACTTGATGAATTAGATGATGATAGTACAGACATTTTCAAATCCAATATAATAGAACGGTATAGCATCAGACCATATACAATCCCTGCTGTTGATAACTTATGTTTAGCTGAATTTGCTGCATACTACTACAAAGAATACAAAACTGATGCTACAACAAATGATACACAACCAGAAATTCTTACAGACAAGGCAACAGAATTACATGTTCAGTTTACCACAAATACTGATGTCACCAGCCTGTTACCTCCCAAAATTAAATTACTTAACACTAATGAAGTCATGAAATGCAGGAAAATTAAAGCTGTGGTACGGTACTATACACCAAACAAGACAAAAGAACCTGAAAAGTATTTTCATTACCTACTCATGCTGTATTATCCATGGAGAAAAGAAGATACTCTTATTGGCAGTGAAGAAACATATGCATCAAAATTCTGCGAATCTGAAGTGCAGCTTGTTGTTGAACGAAATAGAGCAACATTTGAACCTGATGCAGATGCTATTTCAGAAGCACTGGCAGCTTTGAGGAACAGTGAAGGCAACAATATTGTCCATTCCTTTGATTCTTTGAATGATCAGGAAAATGAAGACTTGAAATTTCATATGCAAGACAATGATGAAAATGATGAGGAATCGTTTAACGAACAACCACCTTTACATCTTGCCTCTAATTCTGACTGTCCTTGTGCATCAGCAGTAACGGCAATATTACGGTACCATATAAAACAGCAATTTTGCGTAACAAGATGCACTCACGTTGTGGCCTAATGTCACCATAGCAACTGGAAAAAAGCACCCAATATTTTGTTTGAAAACGTTTAAAGCTCGAAAACGAACATTTTTTTATTGCTGGAAAGTGATCTACAGGCTAAGTTGAAACTCTTAGCAAAGTAAAATTTCTCTGGAGTAGATTCAGAGCCACCTTAACTATTCTGGTTGTGAAGGTAGCTCCGAATCCGCTCCAGGGGAATTTTTTAAACTTTGCAAAGAGTTTCAAGTGAGCCTGTTAATTAATTTCCAGCGGAAAGAAATGATAGTCACATAGTTCGTTTTTGGGATATAAGTTCTAAAGACAAGATATTTCTATGGCAACCTTTTCGTCACACTACTAAGTAAGCACGTCTTGTTTTGCAACAACTGCTGTTTTAAGGAAACCACAACATAGCTGCTTGATAAAGGGTTGTTAGGTACAGTTTCTTGATCGTGTTGAAACAGGTTTAAGCCCCCTTAACAGATTTTGTTTAGGTTTACGTTGGTAGCATGTCCCTCTATTAGTATACGCAAAAAGCATTGTAAGACTGCTTGTGCGCGCGATTATTTAACCGAAACCGTCTTCACATAAGTTGCAGTCCATCGTGCTACATTTTTTGCGACATTTCAGTACGTTGTTTTCCTAAGGTAGCATGTGGGAATTTGATGAGAGATTAAAAGGTCTTCGTGATTGAGAAATCTAGATTTCCTCAGCTGGAATGCTGGGAAATGCTTTAAATTGCAAAATCCAAGGCAAAGTCCATTTTCCGATTTTGTGTTCGATCTAAATCGATTTCCCAGTCGAACGCATGTCCTGAAGTAAATAAATAAGAGGCCTTCATCATTTTCTTCCCTACTAAACGAAGGTACTGCTTAATCAGTTCAGGAGTTATTTTCAACCCTTTTGTGCCTTTTCACACTGTCGAGAAAAGAAACCTTTTTGTACTCGGCCAGTTGACAACTTAGCTGAATGAACGCCGGCCGGGGTGGGTTGTGTTGGGTTTTGGCAAGAAAACTCTCCAAACTCTACTACCCCTGCCTCTCAACAACTTTTGATACCCAGAAACCAGAAATTTGGAAGGGAACATCTGCGCTTAGTTTTATTAATTGGACTTTGCCCAGAACTTGACAATAACAAACTCCGTTATTTTTTCACATCCCAGAAAAATGACCTTTGTAATTTGTACGCGCTGATCATAATTTCGTCATTTCTTGGTCTTTTCAAGCCTCGAGATTAAAGCGTGGCATGCATTGGATGTAAGTGCTTATTTCCGCTTCTGTCATCGATTGAAGTGGATGTGCCCTCCCCAAACCCACAGCACAGTGTTTTGATCAAGAATGTCCTTTCCTCATTCCAAGACATTTCCTGTTTGGGTGTCTATGTTTAGGCGATATATTAAAAAAATAAACAACACTTGTCTCGTGAGACTCACGCGGAACGAATTAGGATTGAATTAAGACTGAATTGTATAGAATGGAATGTTTCATATATTTAATTGTTTCCCTACTGCGCGCTCCCCAGGCAATTAACTCAATGACGAGGCAATATTTGTAACGGTTTACCTCTGCGCAACCCATTCTCAGCTTACAAAATTCGAACACATCTGACTCGCTAATAGCTCTTGAAGAGGGAAATAGGGAGGAAAACGTGGGAGATGTGCAGGAGAAGAAGTAGAGTTGCAGAGGAATGCTCAATACTAAGTCGTC
The DNA here is from genome assembly GCF_036669935.1 of Montipora foliosa. Classification (NCBI taxonomy): domain Eukaryota; kingdom Metazoa; phylum Cnidaria; class Anthozoa; order Scleractinia; family Acroporidae; genus Montipora; species Montipora foliosa. The sequence goes on along the minus strand of NC_090880.1, from coordinate 40,339,654 downwards.
CACTGCACGGTGATGACCGGTACGAATCAGCCATAACACGCCAAAACACGTTCTTAAAAACGCAAAAAAACAGACACTGATTTTCTGTGAGCAAATTAACTTGATTGTATCCATTTAATCGATTCAATACATGATTCTTTAACAGCAGTTGCAACGTACATAACTTGCTTAATTAAAATCTACGGTCTCTTCACAATGATGTATAATAGTGATCTTTACAATCTTTTCGTTTTGAAATTACATAAAACCAACAAAATTGGCTTAAATTCTTATATTTGCTTTACAGTGTACATAAGATATGACATCGCGGGGAAGTTTCAAGAGTTCAGCATTCAGAGCTAGCAACTAGTAACCCCACTTAATTGAGTGAACGTTTTCACAGACCTAATCATTTCAGGATTCAATTACTCTCTTTTTGTAAGTTATGCCTCTCTGACGTAGACAAAGACATTGTGTATTGATTGGCTACGTGGCACCATACTTGGCTGGGAAGCCGATTAAAATATAGACTGTCTGCGATCACTCCAAGTAGAGATATGGAAGTTGAAAGCTCCGAGACACGAAACCCTGAGAAAGTTCGTTATTTACAAGTTCCGAAAAATTTTCACTGACAGCTTTTTAACATGCAAAGAAGACACATGAAACTAAAGGACAACTTTCTTCGTCCCCACTTAATTTTCTGTACAGATAAAATACACTTTGAATTCTCTTTACAAAAATAAATTTTACATTTATTTATTTACCTACAGAATTATAATATATATCTATATACATATTTCTTTATTCGTTTATTCATACATCGATTCGTCAATGCAGGGCTTTACAAGTGATGTAAAAAAGCTCTTTGAAAACGAATGAAAGGTTTAAGACTAGATGAAATTCACTTCGTTTTTCAAGTAGTCTTTCAGGAAGCCAAGCCTATACATATGATACAGAAACGTCTAATGTTTTACTCAAAAGGGAGGTCGTTTTTTCTCTCACTTGAACGAAAGCCTTAGTCAAATTTAAGTAATTCTAACGTAGTTCAATTGTTTCTTTGGGTTTTTTGTTGTTTTACTTCTGACAACTAAAACGTTGAAAGGTCGTATACAAAAGTGCGGCCTGCAATAAGCCTACCCCTTTTTAGGAATGTTGCCTTGTTGGAGAAATTCCGCCCCTTAATCGTTCTAACCTACCCACCTCATCCATTCACAATGTTGTTTTTTTATCACCGACTTACTTTTTCCGTCATCAACATTGAATGGGGAAGGGAGTGGGGACTGAATGCAAATGTAACGTAAAGATGAATTTTTCCTTATGGTGGTCTTTTCAGTAGTCTCAACTACTTTGGTCGCTTATTGTAGCTGAAGGTTTTGCTATTATCTGGGATTTGCATGAAAAAACCTGTACATTAACTCTTTCTACCCAATGTAGATTTTCTTTGTTCCTAAATGATTATAAGTGTGAAGAGATGTCTGTTAAATCAAGGAAAATGTTGACTTCAAATTCAATGCATCTTTGGTTTTGTCGAAAGACTCACTCATTCAACTGTACTATCGCTAATTCTTCTCATATAATACCATGTCGGTCAAAATTAGCTCATGTACACTCCAAGAATTTCGTCGGGTCAATCTAATAACCAGTGCTACAACCAGATTCGGTGAAAGGCTGAGCCGGAGAGAGCTCAAAGTTCACATTCCCAGTAATTTATTTTGCAGGACATTAATTCGTTTGATTTAAGTGCCTTGCGTGTACCATTACAAACACAACTGTATTTAGGCAAACCATCTTGTCCTTTGGAATGTAACAGTTCATGTGTGGAGGCATCGTTTGAATAACACGAGGCGCTTATTATCTTCTTGCCCTGTAGGTGGCAAACGGCAAAACAAGATTTGATAAATTTATTTCTACCTTATTTCTACCTACCGGTAAGTTACGGACCGAGTTTTTTCCCGTTGATTTATGGCCAAAGCGCGAAGTGCGCGGCCATAAATCACTGAAAGGGAAAAAAACAAGATATTTATTGTATCTCGGAGGTTAATCCGGCGCGCAGGCAAGGAAAGTAGTCGAAGTCAAGCGGAAGGTTCAACTGCCACAAAGATTGCCGTGTCAAAATCAGAAAAACTAAATCTTCTTGGCCGTTTGAAATAGTTGCTTGGAAGATTCAAACAGTTTTACAAGTTTATGTAACAGAAACGACATGAAAAACTTGCTAGATAATGCTTTATCGAAATTTTAAATTTAGCGGACTGGACAGCTGGTCAGCCTACTAATTTAGCCAATCGCAGCGCGCGTACTAGCTGAGAGATATAATAAAATTGCATTTTGTGTAAACTGAGTATCTTTACCATCAGCCAGGGGCACCCAACGAATCTGTTCCCCAGAGGAATCTTGCTGGCTGGCAAAAATACAGGTGTTTTGATGAGCTGGCTGGGAAATTTATTATTGATAGAGGTCTTGCCTGGGAATTACTGACTTTTTCTAGCATTTCAACCCGAGCTGGCTGTAGAAACTCTGAAGACTGAGGACGACTAAAAAAAAAAAAAAAAAAAAAAAAAGGAGGACCCCTTCCCTCTCCCAGAGAGTAGTCACAAACATACGACGGCTGGTCAGAGTGATTGCGCTTGCGGAAAAAACCTGTTTTGTCCCGGTTTTGTCGCCTTTATTCGGTCGTTTTGGATCGAGGGATTTCAAAGCGCGCGGAATTCCTGGCTGGGAAATAAATTTGATCAGCTGGCTGGGAAACCAACCAATTTTATCTAGCTGGCTGGGAAATTTCTTGTGTGTCTTGCTGGGAAAAAGGAACAGATAATTTTTTCCCAGCAACACTGAAAAACACCTGGAAATGCCTTAATAACATTTATTTTCATTAACTGGGTTATAATAATACATTTTACAACAAATTGGTCGTTGGTTGCCCCTGAACGTGACCCTGCACAATCTTTTGTTTTTGGTTAGCAAGTTAATTTCGAATAAATTAGTCGAAGCTTTTGATTGGTTATCCTGCCGAAAAAAGCGTGTTTTTGTCGGGTTTTGCGCAGGGTCAAGGCCAAAAAAGCGAACAAAAACATGAAACAAAGAAACTTGTCGAGTTTCATAACCAGCCTACATCTATTAACTATGTTGTATTGTATTGTATATTGTGACCCAAATTTAGCGGTTTAAGTAATGTCAGGACTCCTGGTAATGTTTAAAAAAGGAGCACCATATGAAAATTTTCGTACTAAAAGAGAAGCGATAAGAGAAAAAAAATCTCACCTTAGTCTCCAATATGGACGCGTCAGTTAAGGCAGTCACACCTGCCGTTACATTTGAAACGAAGGTTTTGTAATTGCAAGAGCTGAAATTCCCAGCACCTCTCTGTCCGGGGGAACCAGGGGGACCAGGGGGACCCCGGGATCCAGGAATGCCATTAATGCCGTTATGACCCGGTGGTCCCTTTGGTCCTAGTGCCCCCGCTTTTCCGGGTAATCCCGGTAATCCGTCTCTACCTTTCAAGCCTGGTGGTCCTGACGGGCCTTGAGGTCCCATGGGACCATTTTGCCCGGGTGGTCCCGGCATTTTACTGATATTAGCCTACGAAATGAACATGCAAGAGGTTGTAAATAAGAGTCACCAAGTACTAGATGCTCATGGTGTCATTGAAAGGAGGATTATAAGTTTAATTGATTGATAATGGCAGGTTATCAGCTCATAACCCTGTTGCGAGAAGACTTTGAACGTGACCATATAAGGGACGGACCATTAGAAATAAGCCGAACTGGATGGGGGGCGTGTAAGCTTTGAACTAATTTTTTTCTCGTGCTTTGTTGTACCGAGAATAATTCAGTTATGGGTTTCACAAACCAGCTGCTCGGTTGGATGAGCATTGGGTTGCCATGCGGGAACTCACGGGTTCGAACCCTGGCCGAATCAAAACTCAGAATCTTAAAATAATTGGGGAGAAAGTTCTACCTCTGTAATTTCATCTGCAAATGGTTTGACTTTCAAGTCTGCTCGGACAAGGACTATAAACCGTAGGCCCCGTCCCACAAATATCTCATATATTCTTAAGTTCCCCGTGGGATGTTAAAGACCAATTACTCTTCACTATTCGAGAATAGTATGGGATAGAGTTCCCTGTGTTGTGCCATAGTTAATAGATGTAGGCTGGTTATGAAACTCGACAAGTTTCTTTGTTTCATGCTTTTGTTCGCTTTTTTGGCCTTGACCCTGCACAAAACCCGACAAAAACACTTATTTCGGCAGGATAACCAATCAAAAGCTCCGACTAATTTATTCGAAATTAACTTGCTAACCAAAAACAAAAGATTTTGCAGGGTCAAGGTCGGTTCAATATCTAATTGCGACTGTATTGTTCCTGCTTTTGAAATTCCCAGGGTTTCATAACCAGTCCCTAGATTAACTATGGTTGTGCCTGTCCTTAGGAAGAGTATGGGTCGGTGGGCATAGGAGGTCCACATTCAGCTGAATAGCTGCCAAAACTTCAATCTGCTCAAATAAATAACAAAAAGAAAACCAAACAAACAAACAAACATCAAACACTAACGTATGGAAAAAACAGTTAAGTTGGTGAAGTGTAATTGTTTTTAAATGATCGTTGAATGTTTGGTAATCCCTGAAATCACAGTTAAACATTTAGGATTGTGCCAAAGATGCATGAAGGGACATGATCATCTGTAATACCAACTTTGCGTCACCTTGTGCGCTTCTATTTCAGTTGTATTTGTTACTTACCAGTTTTTCTCTGAGGAAAGTCACTTGTTGGGAAAGCTGGTTAATTTTCTCTTCGTAATCAGTTTTCAAAGAGGCAAGCCCAGTTCTTAATTCGCCTGAATAATTTTGGCCTGAAAAATAGAAAAGATGTGATATTTAGCATTGCGGTTCTTTGCGAGGTCGTGTACAATTATGATAGTTTGGTCAAGATTAAATCGTTGTTTTGTAAAGAGTTCTTCCGCACCATATTCGACTGAGAGGAGGAAATTTGGGTTTTGATTTAAGAACGAGGTAACAATGTCTGATTTGAAAGCGAACAACGGAAAATTAAAACAGTATTGTTGGTTCGCATGTGACGTCCTGGTGACCATGTTGGTTGGCAAGACTCTCCGCTAGGCCGCTGGGAAGTGAACTTGATTATTATGCAAATTCTGCGAAAAGGAATAAGGTGAGACATTTGGTGACGTTCGTGGCAATTCCTGACAACCTCAGTGTTAACCCGCTTTGGCAGACAAACAACACTCTGTTTACGCAGAGAATAACTGTTGGGTCAGGCACTGATCTCTAGTGATTAGTTTTCAATTGTTCTGGTGGCACCATATTTAAACTTAGTAAAACTTTAGTAAGATCGTTTGGTACTTTCTATACACAAAACTAAGTGTCTCACCTAATTCTAGTCACAACCAAAAGAAATTGTGTTTGTATTGCCAACCAACATGGCCGCTTTGTCACGTGGGTGAAAACCAAGAATCTATTTTAGAATTGACTCAAGAGTATATTACTTAGAGTTTTATCTTGATAAAGCTCATGGAGACTAAGAGGATTACTGAAATTCCATAACAGATAGTTGTGTGGAAAGAAGATTTTACTTAAGGTTTCAAGTATGTTTTAAGTATGAAAGAACGCCTTATCACTTGGAGCGTCAGAAGGCCGCTACATGAACATTCAAGGGAAGTATTTTTCCAGAGCATGGCCTAGCTAACGCCTTTGTACAGTAGAGTAAAGGGAAAAGATAACTTTGAGGTTCGGTTCACACTATTTGGATATGAGATTTACTTTAAAATCTGCCGGATGATCTGCGGGTGAAACAGTTGGCCTATAAGTTGAGTAACTGGAAGAATGTCCGACACGAGTTTTAATTCCGGCAGAGCTTAAAAGCTTCATGATCTCAATACAATTAAAATTGTTGGATCAGAGAACATGTCGAGTTGCCAAGAGCTATAAAAGTTTAGATCATTTGCTCCAAATTCGAGATATGCCAGATACTTCAGAATTGTAACCGCGCGTATTTGTACACTCTAAACAGAACGCTACGAACGAAGTATAGCGGAGTATATCATTCTTAAGAAATATTGCTTCTACGCCTACATTTTCAGCGAACGGCAAAGTCCCTTGATGGCGGTTTCTGCTGAGACATCCTGATAAAGCATAAACCTTTTTTTTTTGGACCAGCCATTTATTTTTGCTGGAAAGATAGGCCACACCACAACATAGGGAAGTTTGTAAAGAGTCCCTCGGAATTTATGAGCAATGAAGTGGGTTGCAGGACGGGTTTTACTTTTCTTATCCAAGTATCCATTTCCGGTTGAAGTTAAGTCCGGTGGCTTCGAACTCACACTTCTCGCATAGAAGTCCGATGCTCAAATGACTGAGCAACAGGTGTACACTCTCGACCAGAACATTATGCGCTTTTTTGAAGCGTTCAAGTTCGGTTAGCTCAGGGGTCATCTGCTCCAAATATGAGTGGCTGGCGAGCGGGTCCGCCTTGAGTCATCATCAGGAAACAGATACATAGATGTTTGGGTACCTATTCGTTTTGCAGCGTAATTTAGCCGACATGTCAGAGACAAACAAGGAAGCCTCTTTGAAAGTTAATCTGGCCAGCCTGACCTCAGATTTAATCAGAAGATGCGTTTTCTGTTACACTTATGTGATTGTTAGTAAGCTTTGGCAGACAAAGAAGACCAATGCAAAAGGCGGTATAGCTTGGTGTGTTGACCACGACAGGAAACATCAAAACGCGATTTTAAAAAAGCGCCAAGTGGTTCTTTTTCAACCCGGCTCAAGTCAAGTTAACAAAGAACGTGATCTACTTATTACAAAGTCAAACGCCTAGAAAAGAGCACAACTGAATGAATTCATCAGTTCTTGTCAAAAAGCCGATTTTCTGGCATAGCATTACACATGCGCAATAGAACGTTTTGTTGTATCCACTGCTTAAATAAGTACGTACAAAGTTCCTCAGGAACGTTTAGTGAAGTGGTAGTAAATTTAAAGGAACTCGTAACTGCCAATGACTTCCAACCTGTCTCGACAAGCCTTCAGCACTCCCTCAAGTCTAAAGTCCAAAGTGCAAAGTTCATGCCAGTGCGCCTAAGTCGAATTGTTTGTTTTTCTGCCAAGCTAGAGTACCACGGTAGTTTTAAATAGGTTGGTTGCCCGTAAAGTAAACTACATTACTTTCCTCAATTTGCTTCTTCTTTTTTCCCCCCAGAAACGCTTGTAAACCGCCTTTTATCGTATCTGGGTCATTTGCCGTGACGATGAATTTTTGCCCCTCCGAAAAAATTGCCGGAAGACTTATTTCTTTTGCGTCATAAAACTTTTGTCTTCCATGGTAAGAACCAAACAAGACCAGAAGAGAGAAATGGAAAGAAATGCGGCTTTTGACAGCATGTAAAACAATGGACTCTTGGAAGCACTTCAGTCACAGTCATAAGCTGTTTGCTTAATAGAGCGACAGTCAATTACATGACCGTCTAGCTACGTGGCTTTCGGCGGCTTCGAGAAAGGGATGTTAGATTGTTAAAAATAATTCTGCATTGACCAAAGGGAACAACAATTTTTATCAAGTGTTTCTCCATTCCACCCCCTCCAAAACCCCGTTGTTTTCGTAAGGTATCAGCGGCTTACTGATTTGGTCATGTTTGTAGTGAGTCAAGTAAAATTATGCTGCTAATAGCTTAATTAGAGGTGGAATGATGATGAATTTAATTAAATAATAGATAATAGTGACTTATTGTGGCGATAATCCTACTCCAGCTTTTTTCTTTTGCAGCCGAATTGATTCGTTCTCAGAACAACGCGTCATAAATTAAACAATTTGCTATAGCTAGGTCAAGAAAAAGAAGATCACTTTTTGTTTGGGAAAATAAACACCTACGAGACCGTTAACAACCTCATCGAATTGCATAGCCGCAATATTTATCGTGATTTACACCTCAATGGACATTTGCTCATTTTATGCCCACCGGATATACTTTGCGTCTGATTGAAACGTTTCCGACAACCAAGACCTGCCTTTAAAAATCGGCAAACCTGAAATTTTTCATCGCGAAATGTCCGTGCGATGATATACGGTTTCCAGCTGTTAAAAAGCACTAGTCAAGTGTTAAAAAGGGTTGGAAAGTACTGTGACGTCACGTGAAAACTAAGAATACACGCAGCTTTTTCCGGAAAAGCGAACGAGCAAAGTACAATCTTTCCCGATGTTGCGGCAGTCGTAACTGCACGTGACCAACATCCTAACGGTACGGGGTCGAACTCATCAAGGGTAAAAATGTTTATATTTACGACGTATTTAATTTCATTTAAACTCGTGATTTCTCTTACTAACAGGAAAAACTGGATATTTTCCCTCATTCTTTCATACGTTTAAAGATTTAAAACTTTTCTCGGTTTTTATCAATGGCATCATTGTGCATACAAAACAGACAATTCTTTATAGATGTGCATATGATGAAGTTGTTTGTAGCAGCTTGGACGAATGTTTGGGTTTGAGAATGGAACATAGCGCATTGCTCATGAAAAGAAAAAAGTTGACCATTCTTCTCTCGTTGTTTCGCTTACCATAATGTGAAGTGGTTATGACAAAATATTCTTACCGTTGAATGCAACACTTTGGCTACGGTCTCCAGGTGAGGTTATGCTCTTGTTGATGATGCCAAAATTGTAAAAGATGAAAGCAGTGAAAGCAAGGGAGCTTAATGAAACCAGCGCCAATATAATTAACCAAAAGATGAGGCATTTTGATCGTCGAGATAAGTTTCTTGTTGTAGGTACTTCAGAGACAACGTCGATATACATCGGCTCCAAATGAAGATCTTGCTTGCTAGCATCATAGACGTTGGTAGTGCTCATTGTTAACGCAGCATTATTTAGAAACTCTTTTCCTTGAGCCAACGTTGCGTAATAATTTTCTTCACGGTCTGTAGTGGCTTTCGAAGGCACACAGTTGTTGTAGTTATTGTCTGCTCTTCCCAAATACATATTCCCTCTCTACTTAATTAAGGAACTTTCCCGGTTGATTTCGCGTTTGTTTTGATCTAGCGGGAAACTCCGACAGTGACAAGTATCGTTTCAACTGCGCAAGGTTCCAGTTTCCCGCCTTTTAAAATAGATCACCCGTACCGAGACTGCGATCACAGTTGGAGTCCAGACTGCAGTATAGCATTTCATCGTTTAGTTTATGCTTGCGAAACGCCAGAAAAACGTGGCGTTTTCCATTCGGAAATAATCCATCAATCATTCAAGTTAATCCAATTAACCTTTTTTTCATCATTTTCATCATTAACAGAGCGATAAGTTACAACTTGTAAGAGTAATTAAAAAGATCGTTTTTTTCGATATCGCTGTTTTTTCAACAGTTCGGATGGCGTTTTATGCGCTAAAAATGTGCTCGCAGAACAAGTTAGTGACGAGAATAATTTTTCCCATTGCTTTTTGAATAAATCCCGATTTCATTTGTTTTAAGATAAAACATTTGCCGGAAGATTTAACATAGTTACTCCCCTAATTCCATTCAGCGTGTAGTGATTTCTTAATGACCCCCAACTGGCTTAACTTGGGTAATCTTAAATGCAGCTGCCATGTCAAAACAGAGAAACCCGTTAGACTGGTTAAGAGTACAATCTATACATAACTTGGGTAAAAGGGATTGGTTGCAACTTCTGCTTGGACTTGTCATCACTGAAACGACAAACAATGCTGTACCGAAACAAGACGAGCCATCGTTAGATGCTCCTGACAATATCTTCCTTTTTACTTCGATATGAGTTACTTGAAATAATTTCACCGGAAACTTGGTACAATAAGTTTTGAGCGTAACGAGGTGTCAACATCAGTATACCACCAATTTGCACAAGAAGAACCCAGGCTGCTGTAAGTACTAAAATAGAGAGTTTTGAAGCAAGCAACCGTGGACAAAAAATAAAATAAAATAAAATAAAATAAAATAAAATAAAATAAAATAAAATAAAATAAAATAAAATGAAATGAAATGAAATGAAATGAAATGAAATGAAATGAAATGAAATGAAATGAAATAAAATAAAATAAAATAAAATTTTTAAAATAAAATAGAATAAAATTAAATTAAAAAATAAAAAAAATAAAGGCACAAAATAAAATAGAGGCACCGCTTACAGAGTGTAAAGACAAAAGATTAGGGCCTAATTCCTATAGGCTGTTCTTTTTGGAGCAAGACGAAGTCAGTACTATTCAGGTCTGTAGTCAAATGGGCTTTATTCACTCGGCGGCCATATTGGGCCATAGACAATAGGTTTCGTACCCCCGAGCCTCGATTGAAATGTTTGGGAGGAGTTTCGGTGGTGAAAACAAAAGGTTTCAATCCCTTGCCACTCAACATGGCCGCCATAGCCAAACGTTCCTTCACATACGTCGTGTTAATGTCTTAAAGTGGCATCAAGAGCCCATGATTTCATTGTATCTTTAGAGACCGACTGATGATTTTTAGATTGACTGAAACCAAACCTTTCCAGCTAATCACAAATCTTGCATGAAAACTTATTTCCTATGGGATTGAGAATGGTCACTTGTGCAAGCCAAATCTTATTCAAGAGCTCGTCTAAAAAAAAGCTTCATCTGTGAAAATAGTCTAATGGGGCCGGTTCCTGGAAGGTGTAATATCTCTATTCCAGGTATAAATGTGCCGGAATAAGGTTAAGGCCTCCTAGTGTCATCTAACAGGGGGAGATCCAGAATTTTTCTTTAGGAGAGGGTGCACGACTTAGGAATGGCGTAGCTGAATGGTGATTAGAAAGCCGTAGGTCATCTCAGGTGCGGGGGAAGGAAGGGGGGGGGGGGGGGAGGCAGCCCATGCATCCTCCCCCTAGATCCGCTGCTATCTAATGATCGCCTTAGAACCTGTTTAGTCCTAATATCCGCGGAGTACCTGCGGAGGGAAACACTGGAGAGAATAAATCCTAACTGTTCCGATGGTGACAAAATCTATTTTAATGCTATCTGTTCCAATCCTCGGTTTTACCACTGTACTATTGTTTAAACTTAGTCGACCATGCACTCCCCGATGTAAGCCGTTTTGTTGGAGGCAAGGTTGTTGGAAGGCATATCTGGACTAAGTTTCTTGAAGCATTGGAAAGCCGCTAAGCATTAGTTACCTAAATTTAACAATCCTGCGGTCGTTGAGGTCATTAGAGACATTTAGCATCTAGTATTTTTCGGAAAATGGCAAACGGCCCGGTGAATGTCCGAGTGTCACGTGACATGGTCTTGCGGTCGAGTTTGCAGTTTTCGGTTCAAGTTCTAACGGCTCAATACCCTAACCTACCCTTCTCGAGGTAAGCGATTTACCGCAGCGTTTTTCACTTTAAAATTCTGTAGGAACTCACGTTTCAACCTATAAGTTATGTTTTTGAATGCTTTAAACATGTAAGGTAAAACAATAATTTCAACATGGTGCGTTTTTCCCGCAAAATGCCGAACTTTATGCTAAAGTTTGTTTTTGTCGCTACGGCAAACGGCAAAACTGCTAACGGCTAAATATATTTATTAAATTCTCAACCTCGGATGATGCAATTCTCGTGCTCTGATTGGTTCACTCAATCTCGGTTATCAACTCATATACCTTAGTTTGACCTTATATGGTAAATGATTGCGCTTAGCGTTGCTAAACTAAAAACGTTTACGCCAGAAAGCGAAATTTCTTTCGGTATAAAGCAAAAGAAAAACGTTTTTGTGGAAAGTTTGGATCACTTTCGAAGCTTAGAGATACGCGAAAAGGTAAGAAATGTTTTTGTGATGAGCCTGCGTCTGTCTGACCACGAGGTATTACACAACATCGCATCTTCGTCGACTTTTTTCGATTTCGCTAGGATTTTCTCGCTTTTTTCACTCGTATTTCGTACTTCTAAACTTCTCATATCCAACGCGCGCTCGTGGAATAATTGTTAAATATATATAGTTTAGTGTACGTAAAAAAAAAATCGACGAAGAGACAAACTCTTGACTGTTCTGGACGAGGTTTAATGCACGACGTTTCGGCCGTTCGGCCTTCTTCAGGTTAAAAGTTAAAAACTAAAAAAAACTATTTACAATGATTGCAAATCACAAAAACAGCGGCTTATATACACGGAACAGAAATATTGAAATTAAGGAAACGTAACAAAACAAAGGTCTAAGCTACAAGGTGACCTGGATTTGACAATCAAAGACAAATAAAGAACTATAACAAAGGTCGAAGCTACAAGGTGACATGGATTTAACAATCGAAGATAAAGAACTGTAGGTGACATATCGATAAAAATGCATCATATTGGGAAAATGTCAACTCACAACTACTCAATTGTAGTAATTAATGCGGTGTTTTGATCTAAATTCCCGCCTTTTGTTAAGACTATGAGGATTAAGGGTAAATAATTGCGCAGTCCAATAGGCCTCCCTAGTGAGTAACAATTGTTCAAGATGTAAAGAATTTTCAAAAGACCTAATTTGTTCGATAATGATGAAATTAATTTGTGAAATTTCATGTTCAGAATTATTAAAATGGATGGCCAATTTACGTACACTAAACTACAAATTCGCGTCTAGACATTGTATCCTGTGGATCCTCTTACTGCGAGTTCATCGTTAGGTTAACCAATTGAACACTGTTTAAAGGTTTTGTATATATATATATAAATATTTTAAGAGGAAAAAAGGACGCAACTACATTTCCCGACAAGCCTGTTTCGTGAATCGCTTCACTCTTCAGGGGTTTAATGAAAGAATATTCATGTGACTATCGTGTATATACTAGGAGAATTTGCATAATCGATTATTCATGCCGACACAGAAACAAAGCGTTGCTACGCAACAGCTGAACTTTTAACTTTTTAAGTTTACCGCGTAATCGATTATGCAAATTCTCCTAGTATATACACGATAGTCACATGAATATTCTTTCATTAAACCCCTGAAGAGTAAAGCGATTCACGAAACAGGCTTGTCGGGAAATGTAGTTGCGTACTTTTTTCCTCTTAAAATATTTATTCCGCTCTGCTTTAACGTATTGAGCACTGTTCCACGAGAAAATCGACTTACAGACTCCCTATATATATATATATATATATCGTTTTCAAAAATTGTAACGGTCACATTTGAAAATGTATGTTGACTAGCATACGAAACGTCAAGTTTTATAAAAAATGCATTGGAATACAATGTTTATCACCGCTGTTTGTGTTATTTTCTTAAAAAAGTACCAGTATTTTTTTTCAAAGACGAACACTGAAGAAATTTACAAGTGATTATTTATTCCAAATTGCAAGATAAAAATCTTCGATTACTTATAATGATATACATGCAAACATTTCACCTTTATTGCAATAATTTCAACTGTCTGCACTAATTTCACTTTTTTCACTCTGTTTGGGATTACTTGACGTGCTCTCAGCCAATCAACACGCTAAAATTTTTGCATGTATATTATTATGTTAGTTAGCAAATACAATCACACTCTTTTCTATTAAATGAATTTTTCCGCGTTTTGAATAATTAGCGGAAAAATATGCTCTCGTCGTTATGAACTATCAAGGGATTCGGTAAGAGTATTTAAGAAGGTGTTTTATGCAGATTAGTCATCTTGGTGTTCTCGCTGGAGGCACTTACTCTTGATTTTCTTTGCTAATTTGTCTGTTTTTCTTTCTTTTAGTTCTTACACGTCGCTGGCCAGTCGTCAGGCAAACCAAGCCTTATTTTGGATTTATCTTTTCTTAACAAATTTATCGTGAAGAAGTCTGTCAAGTACGAATAATTGAGAACAGTTCTTCAAATGTTTCTTCCGGTGATGTCTGTTTTTTCGTTTGATCTCAAGTCAGCCTATCACTACATTGATATCTGTGAGGAACACAGGAAATTTTTGTCGTTTAAGTGGCCTTCTTCTGATGGAGGTATGAAATTTTACGAATTTAAGGTTTTGCATTTTGGTTTGACTTCAGCTTCTTATGTCTTCACCAAAGTAGTTCATCCATTGATGAAATACTGGAGAGGTCGTGGACATCTTATTTTAATGTATCTCGATGACGGTATTGGAGGCAATATGTCTGTAGAACGTTCCAGAATTCTCAGCGATTCAGTTCGTCATGATCTTGCTTCATCTGGTTTCACAGTTAACGACTACAGATCAATTTGGGAAACTTCTCAGAGGTTAGTTTTTCCTGGGATCTATTTTAGATTTTGGCGAAGGTTTAATTCAAATTCCTGAGTTTCGCATCCATAAGCTCAAATCTTCCCTCGTTTCTTGTCTCCAAAAATAAACAAATTATTAGGCAGAGATCTTGCTTCACTTACAGGGCAAATTATTTCTATGGCTTGTGCAGCAGGCAATATTACCAGGTTGTTTACAAGAAACTGCTATGGAGCGATTGAATGTAGATCCTCTTGGGATCAGCCCTTGCACGTCTTTCCTGAGGCTCGTTATGAATTTTCCTTTCGGTTGAACAATATTGACTCTATTAATGGCAAGGTTATGTCTCCTAAATCAAGCGCAGTTGGTGTTATTTACTCCGATGCCAGTGACTCTGGTTTTGGTGGTTATTTCGTGCAGTGCGGCTTGGATTTAGTGTCAGGTGTTTGGTCCCACGAGGTAAGGTAAAGGTAAAAGTACACGTTATTTAACGTTGGAGGTTCCTTTGCTCTCTGGAGAGTACTCTCCCAGGAAGCCGACGGTGCGCTCATTTTACCCCCCTCTTAATGCGGTCTAGCTCTACTTTTAGAGAGATTTTGGCAGTCAAGTTTGTTCTGCTTTCTTTGGTAAACCAGCTTTCAGGTTTAACCCGGTTAAATGGTTTACGGACAATGAAAATGTACCTCGGATTATTTCGTCTGGAAGTAGTAAAGGTCATTTGCAGTCCGAAGCTTTGTCTATATTTAGTATCTGCTGTAGTCATGGCATTTCGATCGAAATGGAATGGATCCCAAGATCGCAGAATGATCAGGCTGATTTTCTCAGTCGTATTTTTGATTCAGACGACTGAGGCCTTTCTCCACTTTCGTTTCACCACATAGACTCAGTTTGGGGTCCTCATTTTGTAGAATCGTTTCGCAAATCATGTGAATGCCAAACTCCCTCGTTTCAAGTCAATATTTTGGAATCCAGGTTCTGAAGGCATAGATGCTTTTGTTATGAATTGGCACGGGGAGAATAATTATCCCTGTCCGCCTATCTGTCTTATTTTGCGTGTCTTACATAATATGAGTAACTGTAAAGTTTCAGGTTCTCTTATTGTTCCTTTGTGGCATTCCGCCCCCTTTTGGCCGATGATTTGTCCAGATGGAGAACGTTTTGCATCTCTCATTGTCGATTGGATGGAACTTCCCTCTTTCAAAGAAGCGTACATTTCCGGCAGTTGTAATAGCGTGTTTGGAAACGAAAACTTGAACTTCAGGATGATTGCTTTGAGAGTCTACTTCGATTGTTAGGTATTTTTCATTTTTCTTTTGCGTGCTGTATTTTTCTTTCTTTGTACTCTTGGGGCTGTGCGGCCTCCAGTTAGCACACGATAGCAAATACTGTGTCATGTTTTTCTATTGTTGTTTCGCACGGGTTAGGTGGTGTTAGGGAATTTAGACGAGAGATGAATTTTTCCGCGTTTTGAATAATTAGCGGAAAAATATGCTCTCGTCGTTATGAACTATCAAGGGATTCGGTAAGAGTATTTAAGAAGGTGTTTTATGCAGATTAGTCATCTTGGTGTTCTCGCTGGAGGCACTTACTCTTGATTTTCTTTGCTAATTTGTCTGTTTTTCTTTCTTTTAGTTCTCGATGTTAGCGTTACTGAGAAGTAGTTGATTTGCGTCCAGTCGCGTGTGCTGAGTCTTTATGGAGTTTATTTAGTAAACTTTTCGCTGCTAGTGGTTTTATATATTCATATATTTTCTGAATGCGTGCTTTTGTTTCGCAATTGATCTGTCATTTTGGTAGAATATGGAGAATATGTATTGGCCTTTTTTGTGCCAAGAGATTTTTGGGACTATCTGTGCCCTCGAGCATGGGACCATCTGTGCCCAGCTTTCATGGAGTTGCGAGTTAATTTACGGTGTCAAATAGTTTGTGTTTATTATTATCATATATTTTCTGAATGCGTGCTTATGTTTTCGCAATTGATCTGTCATTTTGGTAGAATATGGAGAATATGTATTGGCCTTTTTTGTGCCAAGAGATTTTTGGGACTATCTGTGCCCTCGAGCATGGGACCATCTGTGCCCAGCTTTCATGGAGTTGCGAGTTAATTTACGGTGTCAAATAGTTTGTGTTTATTTGACATGCTTTTTAAATTTGGGATTAAGGGACAATCTGTGCCCCCTACCGGACTCGGGACTATATGTGCCCAGCATTTAGGGAGTTGCGAGCGAATTTGAAGTGTCGCTTGGTTTGTGTTTCTATAACATGTTTTGAATTTGTGATTCAGGGACCACCTGTGCCCTTTGTCAGACGTGGGGCTATCTGTACCCATGACTGTGGATTTATTTGTAAAATCCTGTGTTGGATTTACTATTTACTTTTATTGCTGTTTATCAGTTTCTAATCTCAATTCATTAAATAATATAGACGAATGGCCTATCTTCTTTGTCTTTCTTTTCTTGTCGGTTAGTTCTTGTCTTTTTGCAGATGTGTTCCAGTCGGAAATGTGGTAGGAATTCTTTTCCTCAACCCCCAAGCATCTCCAACCCACTGCCTCCCTGGTGAAGAGCACAGTTCTTGGATCTAAAGCGGATGAATCGTCGTAAACTGATCACTTCCGTGACGGGGCGTGGATCGTTATCGCAAGGTCAGACCTACCGACTTGTCCTGTTATAAGGCCTTGGAAGAGTACATCTCAGCTGCGCAGATCGACCTCTCCGAAGATTTACCTCTCTTCAGAGCCCTTGCTACTCCTCGTTCGAAAGAGATGGTCCGGAGCCAAGGGATTAGCTATACGAGAGCTCGCGAACTTGTAAAGGACGCTTTTAAAGGTTTAACAGACGTTTCAAAGCTCAGTCTTCATAGCCTACGAGCTGGAGGAGCCACCTCAGCAGCTTGTGCTGGAATTCCTGAAAGACTATTGAAGCGTCATGGTCGTTGGGCGAGCGAAAACGCCAAGGATGGCTACGTTAAAGACGATTTTAATTCTCGTCTGTTGGTCACACGATCTCTAGGGATCTAAATTATTTGTATTGTTTTTCTTTAACACCGTGCCCGGCAGGTCGGGGGAGTTCTATCCATAGGGCCGGGGTTTTTCCTCAGTATTTGCTGCAACGAGCGCGGTGAGGTTTTTTCATCCTATGGATGCTCGTTAGTTCTTCCCCAGGTTCTGTTTTTTGCCTTATGCACCTATGACTGTGTTTGTAATTGTTGCTTTAGCGTGTCTCAATAAACGTGCGGCCTCCAGTTAGCACACGATAGCAAATACTGTGTCATGTTTTTCTATTGTTGTTTCGCACGGGTTAGGTGGTGTTAGGGAATTTAGACGAGAGAGCCTTTTTATAAGAACGTTCTGGCTTAGATTAACCAAAGTTTTTAGAACATACCAAGAATGTACCTAAGCCGAGAGTCAGTCAAAGCATGTCAATATTTTGCTCATTCGTTTTTTTTTTGGTGAGTAGTATACGATAAAGGTGAAAGAAATATTGAAAAACTGTAGTCAAGCAACACAATTAACTGAAATACATGGTACGTCTTTTAACATTAACAATGTGGCTTTCTTAGCTCATTGTATGATACACTGAAGAACTACCAAGTTTGGTTTGTAATCGAACATGTTAAGAACGTTTTCAGGCTCAGATTACAAAAAATAAAAACATTCAGCCCAGCCCCAAAATTAGTCCTTCTTATGAAAAAGAGTGTAACTATAGATAGCCCATGCAAACCAACTTTCAAACAATCTTGGATCACATTGACTTTTCCGAGTTGCTGCATGCCTCAGTTTCAAAGCGAGTCCTGGTTCATATTCAAATGGAAATGAGTTGCGTATTCTTATGCAAATCAAACTAATCTCCCTTACAATAGTTGAGCACCAAGACTCACTTCGAAACCGAGACAAACAACAACTCGAAAATGCCCCATTCCGAGGGTCTTCAGTCGGAAGACCACATAACAAGAAATTCCGGATGTCAAATCTTCAGTGCCTGGAACTCCCCCAATGTATATTAATTCATCTTAAATATGGCTTTATGCTCTTAGTTGGCTCCAGTATATTTGACGTATTTCCTACAATATTTCCTTTCGTGGTCTTAGCGCAATAAATCCGGCATCAGGAAAGCTCTTTCTAACCCGTTATATCTTGACTCGTTATTCTCTATCCTCTTATTTACATTTTAAGTTCAAAACGGTGACGACATCAGAAATCACGAGAAGCATACGGATGATGTCACTTGCGGTTTTATTGATGTTTTTTCAATGAAGTTTCGATTTCCTGCTTTCAGCCTCTTATTAACCTTTTTTTTTTTCGTTTAATCACGAAATTGTTTGATCTTCTATTAAATATTAGAGGTTACGATGAATTTTTACTGAGTCGCTAAATCGTCCCTTTCATTGACTTCTTGTTTAACCTTAAGCATTACCGGAGGCTATGAAAAAAAAATTCAACTGTGAAAAAGCCATTTAAATTTTCTCAGTGGTATAGCTGATGATGTGTTTGCATTCAATCGACTTAAATGAAATCGATATGAAAACTTGCAAAGTCATTTTGCAGTGCAAACGCGTAGGCGGCATAGTGGTCCAAGCCGAAGCATTTCCTCTTTACGCATTTTAGATTTTAAGGAAGGATATTAAGAGATTGAGTTGAAGAATGTATATTTATACTCAGTTGTCATTCAAAGAAAAAGATTTTTTTTGGCTGCGTGTACAAAGGACGTCCGTCCACACAGGAAGAAGGCAACCAGTTGGATAATTACGAAGCTTGCTGTGGAAGATTGAAATGGGAGTCCGCGTGGTAATAGAGAGCTTTAGATTCTAGTACGAAAACGACTACAAGTACGAGATTTTCTCATAAGACAACAGTGAGCAAGCGCAAACCAGCGTCATTTTGGCGGGAAAAACCGGTTACCGTCGTCATTTTAGAACGAGCTTTTGCAAAAATATCGTAGAATCAAAACAAGTCAACAACAAGGTAGCATTTTTTGACGAGCAAAAAGGCTCAGTTACCAGCTATAAGAATAACTGAGTAACCTATACTGCTAACAAAGAGTAAGATTAAGCGTACGGGTTATAAATTTCCGTAGTATTTTCGCTAAAAACGGGAAGTCAAAACTCGTACTCGTTCTCGTCCTCGTCATAGAATCTAAAGCTCTCTAATGACAACCGGGCCACCGCAACAATTTCACAGGAGACAAGCTCCTGAGTGAAACCGGTTAACCTTGAGATTGAAGGAGGATCTTTATTTTGAAACAAAACAAACAAAAGAGACCTCACTGTTTGGTAACTCAACACTTTGACACCAAAGCTTGATATCTCAGTGGTATAGCAATGTGTAGTCATAGGTTCGAGTACCATTCGAACTTGTATTTTAAGGCTTCTTTACAACAGCTGCTCATGGGTTGATCCTTCTTTAAGAAAATCGTTTCATACCCGCGCTTGCAATATATGACTTTCACATATTCTCTTCAAACCTATTTTCACATCTTTCAGGATATGAAACGAACTTGCACAGGCACCGGATGGCTTGACAGCTCAGTGACAACGCATGCGCAGTGCATCCGCACCTGTATGGTTTCAACTGCCGTTCAAGCCTAAACTTTTCCGGCGTCTTTACAATAACTGCTGAAGTAGTTTAATTAAAAAAGGCGTTCTTTCGTCAAGGAAATCCCTTTAATACAAGGGATAAGTAATACAAAACCGTTGCCAATTGCGACTTCAGATTATCAGTTCTCGCCTCAGAGTCACGAGATCGAAAGAGAAAAAGTCTTGACTGACTCGGAGTGTATGCCTTTCCGTGCATCAAAGACTAGGACAACAGTAGAAGAGTATCGTGATACAAAATATGTAGCGGATAGTATGTTTCGTATTTTGTGCGCATATGGCGATTTCATAGACCAATACAGCTAACTCAATGTTGTACCCAATTCAAATCTCTCGGGGTTAAGATTCTTTGTGTGTTGAATTTGTATGACAATGAAGCATTCACATTTAAATGATATGGAAATACTTGGAACAAAACGTTTTATTCCCAAAAGATTTGAATTGGGCACAACATTGAGTTAGCCGAATTGGTCTATTGCGCTGGTGGTGAACTCTTAAGACACGATTCCAGCAGATAGAAAAAAAAATTGCTTGTTTCGTTTTTGACCTTTGGAGTTTTAGATAGATCTTACATGGTAAACCCTGGCGTTTTTAGGGGTGGGCAATGGAGAGACGGGTAAGGTTTTACGACGTTTTATTAACTGACTTAAACAGTGCACTTGTGAATTGTATAAGTTTTGGTTGAGTTATTACAATTCTGTTGCTATGTTTTTGTCAGGTGTATATTCTATCCCAAGCGGTCAAAAGTGGATTGATTTTTTATATCAAATGCACCAATGAACTCGAGTTAGCTCTGCGGATATCTTATCAAAATGGCTGTAGGCACGAACCTTCTACGTGTACGAGTTGATAAGTACCCGTATCCGCGCAAGTGTTGTCCGGCAATACAGCGGCATAATGAGATTCACATTACTTGATGTAGGCGTCTCAAAGTAACCCTTTAACCATGACCTTGACCAGAACCCTAACAGAGAATTAAAGGTGGCTCCCCAGAGTATTTGCGAATACCCTCATTACAGAGCACGAGTTGCAAAAGGAAACATAGTTAATTTCTCCTAAAGTTTTCCTTTTAGAGATTTACCAGTATGGGTACCATATAATAAGGCTTTTATTTTTGCAACAATAAAAGCAAGGTGACACACTCTAACTGGGTGGCTTAGTGGTTATCAACCGCGCCTCCCACCTCTGCGACCTAGGTTCAACCCTGGTTCCGAGGTCGTATGTGGGTTCAGTTGATCTCAATCTGACTCCGAGGCTTTTTCTCCGGGTACTCCGGTTTTCCTCCCTCATGAAAATCGACTCTAGATCAGTAACATCTGGCCGGATACCCTCGTATAGGGATAACCTCTGGTATCTCTCCCTTTCACTGGATGGCGTAGCTAAAATACCAGGCGGATGTTGGCCACACCCGGGTTGGTGTTATGATGTGTCACCTTGCTTTTCCGTTCTGCTTGCACATCCTTTTGGAATGTTGTTTCTTGTTGTTGGGAGTTGTTGCACGAACTTTGAAACTGATCAAACTTTTACGCCAACAACTTCCAAAATTTCTTTTGTTCCGTGATCGCACAGCTCTTGCAACATTGTTGGGGCCACGCACGCGCATGGTCTCCATGGTGAAAGCAACACAAACAAGGTTGCAGCCGAAATTTGTACGTTAATCTAGTCTTACGGGTCGTATCCTTCCCATAATATAATGCACGTCCTTACATTGTTGGAAGTTGTTGCGTCCGTTTGACAAATTGTGACGTAAATGCAACTGAGGACATGTACCATCAATCTCTATACTCAATCAATTAAACAGCTATATTGGGCATGTATGATCCCCGCACCAGTATCGTGACAGATATCTTTGGTGTCTCACTGTGATAAACAGACGCTGCAATTTGACCCAACAAAATTACTGAGCTTTGACAGATGTGGTAAATGTGGTCACAAAAGTAAACGATGGTTATTCTGCGTTCACCAAAAATCAAGTGATTATTGATCGCGGTCCAGTTTATTTCTTTGTTGTCTGTTAGCGCCAAACTATCGAGTAAGCTATAAAAAGGGAGAAATTAGCCAGAAAGTGGAAACTTCTTGAAAGGCAACTGCGGGTCGGGTCCTTTACCCTGCTTAGCAGAGGGTCCTTGATGCTTATCTGGAGAGTTGTGTGCAGTAAAAACAATAAACCAGCTTTTTGGCCACGTTTATAGTTTATATTGCCTAACAACAAGCTTTTGATCCTATCAAAAATGATCCTTTTCAGGGGCGGATCAAGGATTTTTCTTAGGAGGGGGTGCACCAGTTCTATTAGAAATCCTCAGGCCATCTCGGGGGATCTAGTGGAGGGTGCAGGGAATGCGCACCCTCCTCCCCCAGATCCGCCTCTGCTGGTGCTGTTTTTCTTAACGTTACTGCAAATTGGCTTACGCTGACAAAACATTTGTAACAAATACTCAAAGAATCTGCCAATTGTAACTTTTAGGACATCTTAATAATGTATGTTTAAAAACAAAGATTCCCAACTCTACGTACTTAAGCAATAGAAGACGTTATCCGTGTTTCCATATCCTCATCTAAACACAAGGCGGAGTTGGGAGAATTCGATATACAGTTATGCAAACTCGAGACGCAGTCGAGGGTTTGCATAACCTCGAATCCTATTCATCGGTTTCTTTGATGCACTGTGATCCAAGTGATCTCGGATCAGTAGTGATCCTTTTTCGGATCATCCCAAAGGAACGCACCGTTAGTACCGAAAGTCAATTTTAGTGCGTGATTTTAAAGCACTTTAAAAGTTTGAAAAATGTAAAAAAATTGTGTGCTGGATGGCAAAGCTTGCTGTTTTTCATCTTAATCTCAGTTAATGTTCACTGTAAAATCTCTCACCGAAATGTCAGTGGCCTCAAAATTGACATTCTTACCAATTTCATCACGCTCTTTCCATTTGTACACCAACTATCTTTTATGATTGACAAGGTCACGTGACAAGTCATGCAAAGCAGATCACGTGACTAAGCTAAAAAGGGCGCGAAAGCAGTTAGACTCCAAGGCGTTTCTATTCAAGCGAAGTTGCTCGATGGATGCTGAAAACTTGAATTGAAGTTTTAGGAGTATCTCTCGAAAATATGATGTACAGTTAACTGGAAAGAGGATGGAAGTTGTCACAGGCGCTGCAAGTGGTATAAATCGAATGATTTGGGATTAAATCAGTGGTTAAATTCATTCAGTCGACGTCCACGCTGTTCGAAGAGTTATACCAGGTTAGTGCACAATGTAGACGTAATTTTAGCTTATTATTATGACCCGAAAGGAATTGTTTGACTTTGAATTGTTGGACCGAAACGGTGTCATAGGTAGACAAAAAATGAAGTTAATTAGCGAGGCTAAACTGTATATCAATCAGCCAGGCTTCGGTTCCAAGCAAACATCGCCATTCTCGCCGGTGTTAAGCAATATTAATTCTGATGAAGCGTTTTGTTTTTGATACTTGAAAACACAATTATCCAAGGCTGTGAGAAAACTATATGTTATGTTTCAATTTAACTTAATTAGTCTTACAAATGATGGTAGTTTTATATATTGTAAAAGCGAAGTGAGAACGCTGCAATTTCTCGGCTTTTAATACAGTGATACGTTACATTTCCGGCATTCCTGTCATTGTGATGTCCTGTTTTCTGTCGTCTGGTTTCAGTATGAGGATATTATTTTCATAAATTGGATCGATTCAACAAACTACCGTTTAGTTTGCTGTTTGCCGCATGTAAAAGAGTGTGCAGAAGTGTTTTTGTGAAAGAACACCTTTGATGATAAGCAACCAACAAATTTTCTTCAAATGAATGAAGGGGATAGTTTCTAAAGAAACTGTGGTGCTGCGTCGGTGGGGAAGTAGTATACAAAAATTTGGTTTTATCAACGGAGTTGATAATGTAAATTGGCCACCGTTCAGAGATTCTAAAGGCTGACGTTTGGAACGTTAGCCCTTCGTCAGAGCGAATCGAGGAATTATGGGTTACGTGTAGTTTTTATAGTTGAGTAGGAGCTACGCTATTGGTGGTATTTTTTTTGGCAACGTGAAAAATCGGAATGTATTAGTTAAATGAAAAGCGCTCATTAATACCGTGAGGATTAAGGGTGCCGATTTAGAAGATTTATTTTTGTTCTAGATTCTTGCGGCTTTCCGTCGTACCTAGATGTAGAGAAAGGCCGCAGATAGCCATGTGTTTTTTGGAGTGGTTAGGGAGATTAAAATGACGAGCGACTGGCTTAGATGCATCTTTGTCATTCTTCTCAACATCGCGAAGGTGTTCGCGGAATCGGTCACCTAGTCGTCTACCTGTCTCGCCAACGTATAATTTATTGCATAACGTACAGGTTATGCAATAAATGACATTTGCGGAGGTACATGTGAAACGATCGGTGATCTTAGTAAACGCAATGACATAGTTGTCAAATCGGCCGACAGAGGCGGCGCGGTAGTTTCCAAAAAGAGGCTTTGCGGCAACTTTCGGATACCTCGTTTTATGCCAAAATCCAGAAAGATCTCACTTCCGAAAATCAAAAACTTGTCAAAGACACCATTCAGAATCTCATAGTTAATCAAGAATTACTGGACACCGCCACTAATCTCATCATCAACACACCTAGAACTTCGTGCATTTACTTCTTGCCTAAGATTCACAAACCTAACAACCCAGGTCGCCCTATCGTTTCTGCCTGTAGTTGCCCCACCGAACTCATTTCTAGCTACTTAGACAGGATTATGACGCCAATCGTCAAATCTTTGCCATCATACATTAAAGACAGTACACGCACTAAAAATTGTCCGCGATTTCAATTTCTCCGGCCAAGACAAACTTATTTTCACCATGGACATTACATCTCTGTACACTGTCATTCCCAATAGCGAAGGTCTTCAAGCACTTAAACACTTTTTCGATCAACGCACTGTCAAAGAACCAAGCTCGGAAACGCTCCTCCGCCTTGCCGAACTAGTTTTAACGCTTAATTGTTTTTCATTCGCCGGCAACTATTACAAACAAATTAATGGTGTAGCGATGGGCACAAGAATGGGACCTAGCTATGCCAATGTTTTTGTAGGATATGTTGAACACCAATTTTTTAATCAGTACAACAGCCCCAAACCTGAACTCTACGGTCGCTACATCGACGATTGTATCGGCGCTATTTCATCCAGCAGAGAAGAACTTGATCATTTTATAACCTCCTTCAATTCTTTTCATCCGGCTCTTAAATATACCTAGGAAATTTCGGAAACTTCCTAGATATCAAAGTTTCTATTAGCGGCAACGTGCTATGTACCAGTGTGCACTACAAACCTACAGATTCTCACAGTTATTTGTCGTATTCATCGTCACATCCATCACATGTCAAGAACTCCATTCCTTATTCTCAATTTCTTAGACTTCGACGTCTATGTAGTGATGACTCCGATTTTTCCAGCAAATCAGAGGAGATGTGCCAGTTCTTCGAAAAACGTGGCTATCCTGTCTTTGTGGTCAAAGCGGGCCATCATCGCGCCCAACGATTTGATCGACAGTCATCACTACAAACGTCACAAAAAGATAAGAATGACAGAATTCCATTCACCCTCACTTTTCATCCTCATAATCACGCAGTGAAAAGCATCATTCTTAATAATTTTAAATTACTCCAAAATGATCCCGAGACTGGTAGAATCTTTTCGCAACCTCCACTTATTTCATTCAAACGCGACAAAAACGCAGGCAACTTTTTAGTTAGAAGCGCGCTCAAAACCAACAAGCAACCCGCCACTTTCAAATGCGCGCGCTCACGATGCAAAACTTGTCTTTTCATTGTTAACACTAGCAAGATATCGGGACCTAAGCGATCTGTTAAGATCACCGATCGTTTCACATGTACCTCCGCAAATGTCATTTATTGCATAACCTGTACGTTATGCAATAAATTATACATTGGCGAGACAGGTAGACGACTAGGTGACCGATTCCGCGAACACCTTCGCGATGTTGAGAAGAATGACAAAGATGCATCTAAGCCAGTCGCTCGTCATTTTAATCTCCCTAACCACTCCAAAAAACACATGGCTATCTGCGGCCGTTCTCTACATCTAGGTACGACGGAAAGCCGCAAGAATCTAGAACAAAAATTCATCTTCCAAATCGGCGCTCTTAATCCTCACGGTATTAACGAACGCTTTTCATTTAACTAATATATTCCTATTTTTCACGTTGCCATGTTACCACCAATAGCGTAGCTCCTACTCTACTATAAAAACTACACGTAACCCATAATTCCTCGATTCGCTCTGACGAAGGGCTAACGCTCGAAACGTCAGCCTTTAGAATCTCTGTACGGTGGCCAATTTACATTATCAACTCCGTTGATAAAACCAAATTTTTGTATAAATTTTCTTCAAATCTGTTTTACGTCACAACGATTTAATGCTATAAATTCTTTTTGTAGTCAGCTAGAGTTAGGTAATGTTAGTAGTTTCCTTTGTATTTTACTCACGGCTACGTGAAAAGCAGCCTTCCTGAATGTATTTTTACCGTGACGAAATAAAAGGCTATTATTATTATTATTTCTTCGGCGAGGCTGAACTTTTTTATTTTTGTTTGAGAAATGATCCTGAAATGTCCGTAAAATGTTTAATATTCAGAACTTTTTTCCTCGGCTCACTGATTAGAAAAGGACAGCCTTGCGCTACACTGAGGCCAAAAATTCCGCGAACTGTACAAACAGCAACTCGGGAATGGCCTATGGATACTCCAAAAAATGGTGGGAAGTGGGGAATTTGACCTTTGCCTGCATGAAGTTTAACCAGAACAATTTATGAAAGCTAACCATTTTGAGTCGGCACTTAGACCCAATCACTAGAGATCAGTGCCTAACCCAGCAGTTATTCTCTGCTTAAACAGAGTGTTGTTTATCCCAATCTCGTTCCCAGAGTCATCATACCCTTGACCTGCGGTCGGCAAAGAGAGACTCTGGTGGAATCCTATAAAGGCCATATTTGATTGGCTGTTGAAAAACGGTTTCATTTCCTGCCATTTTCAGTCTAAACTCGAAAATCATGCTTTCTTGTGGATTTTTATCTACACTAGGCAGAAGATAATCTAGAATTAAATTATTTTACAACTTACCAATTCCGTAACGTTTTTGTTTTTGAAACTACAGCAATTTTCACTTGCGTGACACCAGATGCTAAAATCTGTTTTAATTGATAAAATGTATCTCGTTATTGTTTATTCTCTGCAGTTTAAAAGCTTCGAGTGTATTAGGAGATGTGTTTATACTCATGTGTCTCGCGAGTGAAAAGTAAGCGCTGTCATGGCAAGGTGAACTCCACTGTTGATTTCCAACCGTCTCCCCTCACGCACGCGCAGTTATTTAACCGGAACCAGAGTTTTCTGGTTCCGCTTTTGGATTATTCCGGAGCCTCCCGCGTCCGTTCTGCTGGACATGGGTAACGGAGGCTCTGGGGACGAGATTGTGTTTATCCACCAAAGCGGCTTAACACTGAGGTTGCCAGGAATTGCCACGCAACGTCACCAAATGTTGCACGTGTATATGTGTTACGAAGTGTCTCACCTTAATTTGGAGTATCAATTCTAGTTAAATATGAAAGAAGTATTCAGTGTTTGCGTCATCAGCGACGTAAGGTGCAAAGCACCCTTATTCAGCAACTTAATCTGACTGTTAGAACATGTTCTTAAAATTTTGGTTTATCTTTTTACCCTGTTTAATTAAGCAACAACGAGGAATAACCAAAGATCGTTTATTCTCTTTCTTTACTACAAGATCATTCATATCAACCAAGTTATAAGATATGTCGCTTTAATGTCCAACATGAGCGAGATCGAAAAATCGCGAAATGGTACGTCTCCGCAAAGGTACACTTCAAAATGGCGTTTTCGTCCACATCGCTACTGCGTCAGTTGCTGCACAAAACCAGTGTTCGATACGTAGTATCTTACTAATTTTCCCTTAGGGCAACATGGCTTTTTTTCGGTTTCCCGCCTTCTAAAGACCTGTTGCCCATTAAAACTCAAATGAGGTTTGTAAAAATGTCCATTTTGTGTAAAATATGTGCGAATTGGTTTTGACAGACCAACGCGACTCCTTCTGTGTGTCCATGCTGTTCTAGTAGCCTTCGTAGCCTTCACAGTTTTGCTTTGACAAGCAATCTTTAAGCGGCGATTGTCCTTTTCTGTTAGAGATCTATCAAGGGAGATTCCTTATTCCTCAAATATCTCAGATATTCAGCTGGTTTTGAATTAAATGCCATTTGTCCCGAATAGTATGCTCTTTGAGAATTTCAAAGCTGGTTAAAATTGCGTGACAAAAGGTAAAATTTTCTTGTGCACTTGTTCGATAATCGAAGCGTATTTGGCCGTGCGAAAACTGGGTTCGATTGTAACAAATATTCTTCTCGCGCGGAGAAAGATCGCGGCTACGACTTACATGTTCTTCCAATCTGGTTTGAGGTTTGTACCATTATGTTTTTAACAGGAAAATAAATGTCATAAAAGAGATGTAACGTTGTTTATGTTTTATTATCGTGTTTGCGGTGACTACGTCATATTACTAGTCAGTTTCTTCGTTGCAAATCAAATAGTTCCGCAAAATATCAGTCGAACAAGAATTCTGATTGCCTGATTGGGCAAGTCTTAGAGTTGTTTTACTTGCCCACGGATATATTTCGCTTGCCCCGGGCAATCGGCCAAGCGTTAGTGTCGAACACTGAAAAGAAAGGTGAAGAAGTAGAAATCAAAAGCGAAAGTTAAGGAAGCCAACTTAGAACAAAAGTGAACGTCTATAAACCCACACCTTATTGTCATCAAAACACACTTAAAGCAAACCAGTTCTCTCATATTGAAAAATGAAAGGTATCATGGCCGCCGCATACTCACCATGGCAACAGTTGATAGATCTGTTGATATAAGTAATACTTCGATAACAAACCACTCCTGATATGAAGATCGTTCATTTTTCCTGTAATAGTCTTATAAATGCAGGTTATGGCTTGGATTACCTGACTCCAGTGTATTTTAGCTTTTCATCGTTGTATAATTTAAGAACATAGTTTCTTTAAGTTAACGCGTACGTAAACCTCCTGCTTAAACAAATCTTTTGCTCTTGTGTTACTCCGATGCCATTTCCGAGTTCAGAGCCAAACAGAAATATTACAAACTATTGATTTGAATCGGCATTAACCCAGGTTTAGCACCGTTGAACTTGCTTCGCTTCTCGTTTTTCAAAACTCGACAAGGCATCTTTTTGTATGGTTCTGCTTGGAAGAAATACAAAGACATGTTACTTGTAATAATCATCATCTTTATTTCATTAAGCACGGTTATCATGAACTTTAAAACAAAAGTTAATACGGTACGTACGTTACGACAAATTTTCAAACATTACAAAGTGCAACATCTATCCTGCAACTTGCGTCGCAACAGTTTGTGGCATCAGCCAATGGAAATGTCACTACGACCTCATGTGATCATTGACGAAGGTATTGAAGTATCTAAGGGTGCAAATGACGGTACGTTCGTTCGCGGACACGCCTCAAACTACGCGGGTACCATTGTCCTAAAAGTGGCCGGCAACTTTTAAAAAAGGGAACAATTTAATAATGTCCTAGGTGAACACTTGTCAAAGAACAACGTATCTGTACGTGAAATCGTTTGGAGTGTATTCCGGTCTTGGATTTACATTATGTCGTTGGTAAAATAATCATAACTACAATAGATACAGCGTGGTTGTATTACTGAGGTCTACGTATATTGCAATTAAAGAACTTGGACCTTTGCAACTGTAGGTATGACTGCACTTGCTGTTTTGATCAGGTAATGTTGCATTCATGAAAGCCCAGCTAATATCTTTAACTAAGCAGACACAAGCATTGGTTACGTAGCGTCTTACAAATATACATATATATATTTTACAAAATGTGAGTTAATACGCACAGCTTAAGCCAACATGAATTTAAGATAAAATACTGTTCACTTTCATAGAACGCTGTTTGCGTCACGTCCAATATCGCTAAACGAAAAAAGTATGTATGTGCCCTTAAACAAGCAAACGTTTGTGTCAATGTGCAGACCGTAAGCCTTATCTTGGGATCAGATTTCGTATTATCGTTTAACACAAAGCTTTCTTTCCAAAAACATCGAAGTGATCTGGGCAGGAAAAGATGAGCCTGTAAATCTGAGGTTTACGTGCATACCCGCGGAGTTGATTTGCAATGAAATACATATATCGGTCTTTAGTAGGAATCGACGCACTATTAATAATCTCACACACATGGTACTCTCTTCGATTAGGATAGTTTAAGAGTGTATTTGTTGAATACACACTCGGATGAATTGAAGAAACTTTTTCGGAGCCTCAATTAAGTCTAGAGAAAAATTAGGGTCAGGTTAGTTAAGAATGCTCAAAGCAGTCTAAACGTCATGGAAATCAAAATTAAAGTGCTACTATGATAAAAAAAATCACTTTCTTTTTTCCTTCAGATTTTGAAAGTGTGATTGCTTAACACTGGACTGGCAAAATTTTTATCTTTGATTTTTATCCAAAGGCTGTTTACTTTGGGTTTAAGTTTTGGATTTCACTGTCTGCCATGACTCACGTTCCAAACTGACCGATTGGACCTCAGAGGGTTGGATCTAGGGAAAAGTGACACATTTACTCACTAGCTTAAAATTTCAGCGTGTAAAAGCAGTGTTTTATGTATGCGAAACACGAGTTTAAAGGTCTGAAAGCCAAAAACTCCCGTGCTGCATATTAATTTAGCGACGTACACGCGCATTGCATTCTTCAAGTGTTGAGGGTTTGACGTCATTTTCTCCTTGATCTAGCTCTCTCAGGATTTTCAAGTTAGTAATGGCTGACCATTAAACACGAAAATTCCAGTTAAAATTAACGGTCAAGGCTTAAAAACTGGGTCACTTACTGATTAAGTAACATACTTTTGAAATCCGAAGAAAAATGAAAATTGATTTTTTTGGTCATCGTAGCACTTTAAAGCGAATCTCGTAAATGCGCAATTTCCAAATTTCCAAATTCACTTCATCCTTTTTTCAATCACGTCCATTCTTGCCTACATAAAAGCTAAAGAAAATTGACTTTGACTGGACTCATTAAGGAAATACTCTATTGTAGTGTCATAATTGTGACTTATCGAGAATTCAAATAGTCGCTGCAGTAGAGATTGACGAGAATTGCTGTCTCTCATGCTGGACATTCCCAGTAGCGGATATAGCAAAACATGAGTTTAGCTCCACTGTTAAGGGTGCCTTTACAATCACATCTGTACGTTGTCGTGCCGTTTTTGTTAACTGGGGTTTTGAACTTCACAACTTTCGCATCATTTGTTCCACAATTGACACCGAGGAATTTTTTACCCTGGCAACAAAGAAACAAATGCAAGT
>NC_090880.1:40286026-40303526 GCF_036669935.1 Montipora foliosa | reverse complement strand
TTAAAAGTGGTGATGTTGTTTTCAAGGCCTTGTATGTAATTTGAAAGTTTCGTGAAATCATCATTGAAAGGGTAACTTCCTGAAAAAGAAAGAAAGAAAGAAAGAAAAAGAAAATTTGCTTTGAGACAACTCGAACCCAAATGTTACATGGACTCTAAAACATCGGAATGTGAAACACAAGAAAAGAATAACCTTTGCATGTATGTTTTTAATGTGGATACGATTAGTTAGTTAGTTAGTTAGTTAATGTCATAATTGCAGTTTGATAATCGACCCCTTTGTGGAAAGATCCTGTACGTGACTCCTTCTCAACGGCAGGAATATTTCGCTGAACCGATGGCATTGGTGAAATAGAGCGCTTGCAGGGGTTTCAATAACTTTTGAAGTAGATGCCTGAGCTAATCGTTGTAAGGGGCAATCACTCTTGTCGTTTACAAGGATCTCAGTGAAAATCAAGGCAAAGTCGCAGACGGAGAGAGGCAAATTTTTGACAAAGTGACAGACGGCGGTATACCGCCGGTGACCGGCTTGAAATGAAACCTCTGCTTGCAACCCTCTTTGAAAGGAGAATTGCGATAAGCAAACAGCATTTTTCTGTAAACTCTGACTGGTGGTAGGATGGTTGCACGGAACCCCGAATTTTCTGTTTTAAGTTGCCTTGGTAACGCCTTTGCGACAGGCGCTGTTTGCTAAGCAACAACTACCGCAACAACAAGAGTTGTCAACCTCGTCCGCAGTGTCTCTCGTCTTCCTTTTCTTGTATGTCCTCACGTACCCGTGAATGTAGACTTGCCGCAAGTCGACCTCACGATAACCCCAGAAGAAAATGTTTCGGCGAGCGAATCGTGATTTTTCGTACGCGAAGTGAATGAGCGAGCGACAAAGTCGCAAGAGGTCGACTTGTCTCGCTTGCAAAGTTTTCATTTGCGTCTCGCGCCAAAAAGGGGATGACGTCATTCGCAAGCCCTGAACTTGATGGCGCAATCCGACGAAAACAGTCGAACATGTTTGTTTCTACGAAATCGAAAGAGGAAATTTGTTAACTTTGTGCTAAAGGTATCAGAAACAAAGATGAAATAAAATGAAAGCTTTTTTTCAATCTCGAGTCGCCGCTTGGAAAGGAGATCTCCAGTGGTATTTTCTGGACCAAGACTTGGGCCGTGATTTGTGCCGATAGAAACGAAAGACTAATATATTCGAAAGATTAGCAAGTAAGGGAAAGCTTCGAATCGTCAAGAAAGTCAATTGATTTCACTCATGAAATATCAGGTACGCTTCAGGTGTAGGAGACGTACTAGACCGGGATTAAAAGATGCATCTTAGTGAAACTTAAGCTTGCCATTTAGCGATGCAATGACTCTCGTCGATGAATACACATGCATTTTAAAATTTTTTGTTAGTCGTTGAGAATCGCCTCGGGACTTCCAGACACCCGTTTATACTTAAGATTTTAAATGTGTTGTGTCCTAAAGAGCGACCGGCTAGAGACCAAATCTTTCGTGAGTGAAATCAGTGGAAGAATTACGAAGACGATAGCATTGCCACCCGCTCCAAGTAAACGACCAAAAGCGTACGGGACTAGTTCAAAGGTCAGACTTTTCCCAGCTCCGGTTGGAAAAGACACAAACATATCTATGCAAGACAGATATTCTTCAATTATTTTTCCTCTGATGGTCGCGTAATTTGGAATATCCGGTGGCCTTAGTTGCATGTTTGAAAATCACGTTTCACTGCGTGTGGCAAATTTTGATTGACAACTCTATCCCCTGGGGTCCATGAGGACTACTCTGATTGGCCTAGCTCAGCGACCCGTTTTTCGGTCGCTAAATTGGCGCCAATCAAGTATGAAAAGTCCTTCGTTCCGCGCGTATCTAGACGAAGGACTTTTCGAAAGTCTACCGTGAATGTAAGATGCACACTTCTAAGCATATCCGAGTATGGGCGTGAAGAGAACCCTTGACTAGCGTGGAACGTAAAGTACATTTTTAACTTATTCAATGGATGAAGTTACACGACCTTTCAACAACTTTGATCAGTTTATTTGCATTTCCTTCTCAACGACTGTTATTTCACTATGAAGGAAACAATAGCAGGAAATAAAGGGATGATAATAAAAACATATTATATCCATCAAAATACAGTATTTGTTAACAAGGTGAAAAAAGGTTACACTGGGTCTTAGAGACCTCAAATACGAAGTAAACCATCGAGCGTAACATCATCTTAACATGAGCGTTCACTGAGGTAGTCTAGAAGAAATGAAGCAAGCGCGAATTCAACAAAAGCACGCTCTGATGGAAAACCATGTAAGACGTTCTTTTTGTCAAAAAGTGGAAGAAATTCTGAAGAAACTGCTTGTTTCTTCGGATCAAAGTCTGGTTGAAAGCATAATCGAGGGCAATTGCTGACAATTATGACCCCTTAGCTACGCCTTCTTTGTGACGGGAAGCAATTTATCAATGACAAATACGTGTCACGGCGATGGGACTGCAGTTTACGTCTGCCAACATTTTTTGGATCATATCGATAAAAAAATGCCCGGTTATGAAATACAGATCTTTGCTTCAGGAATATTTCATAATTTGCAAAGATGTGTTCAAACTGTCAATGGGGAGCTCTCATATTTGTATATTTCTGTATATCCCCTTTGATCCCCACGCCTTGAATGAAAATAAAAAAAAACGATACAATTTCATTGATAACACTTGCACTCCGGAAGTATTTTTTGCTCTCAGTTCGTCCGTAAGAGCATCATCATGATTCGGATGAATTGGAAAATGATAATTTGGCATCCAAATCGAAAACTTGACTTTTTCTGTAATTTCTGTGTATGCTTTGGCACCAAGACGCCGCTTTCGATTTACAATTTTTACTGAATGCCTTCGGATGTGTGATGAATAGAGGTGGATTAGTTGTCCAAAAGTGATAAAGGTTAATTGGAATAAAGCGATTTGTGAGTGAAAGTACATAACGGGGGTTTGTTTGTGTTGGGGACATTTTCTCGTGTCCAAAACCAGCGGCACTTAAGTTTGGTTCGGGCAAAACGTGACTCCAAGGAGACATTAAAACTTGGATCAGCTCGAGCTACACAAACTTTATTTTCTATTCCATCTCCTATGACTAGACTGTCAGTTTAAAATTATGTGGACATGCACTCTCCTTACCTTCGATAGCAGTTCCAGAACGGTTTTTCGTTTCAAAAAATCCAGTCAGGATCAGAGCTGTCAGCGCGAGGGCAGCTACTGAAGCTATGGCAACAATTACGATTAATGTAACCAGCGTCGTGCTAAGTGATGGCCTTTCTCGGACGTTGTCGTCTTTATCAGTGCTGTTTACGTCCCTGTCTTTTGATAAATTTGTCTTAGCTGCGTTACGCAAATGATCCGGCGTTTGCACAGCTTTCAGAAACTGCGATCTGGGGTCTGTTTCTTGGAAATCTTCCAAAATGTCATTATTATTTTGAAACGACTTGTTTTCAACAACAACAGCTCCCCGAAAAACGTTCCTCGATGCATTCTTATCCGAATTGGGACGATGCGGCATTTTTATCTCTTCAACTGTCCACGCTCTTTGCGCCGGCATTTTTTTTCTAGTTTCACGTGTCCATGCTCCTTGAGGGTGCCGATTACTTTGAGAAACGAAAGCCATTGCCTTCTTTGATATCAATATCAGAGATTCTCTCTTGCCAAGCCCAACAACACACCTCCAAGCACGCGGCAGGCTACCCGGAAACCTTGTGAAAATGGGCGGACAGATATGTATGTGACCAACGTATAGGATGATATGCTTCTTATCTTACATAACCTCAATAGACAGCACGTAACCATGAACCACTGTTTTAAGCGGGGTTCCTACGCAATTAACTGGATCCCTTTGACCCACATGAATAGTATTTTAACACTGCTCACTGCAGTTTGTTGCCTTGAAATGGGAATCCTTCAAATGGTTTTTTCTAAAAGTTATGGCTACAATCCAGCATATTTTGGTATTCGGCGAAGTTATTTACTACTTTCCTAAAAAAAGAAACCAGTTTTGAAAGGCACAAAACTTGATCAAACAATCAACAACTGTGACCCATCTCAGTGGCAAATATGCATGTGTTCAAAGTTTAATGGGATTTTGGCAAGCTACATAGTGCAGAGTGCACATTTCTCTTGTCGCATGAATTGCATGAATGCTAGAATCAATCATTCTATGAAGAAAATTTCTATTTAGAATGATAGAGTTCTCCAAGTGCGTTTTGTCCGACTTGGGAGATTGTTTTCCCACCAAACTTGTCGACGATTTCGATAGTCACTGATGAACAGCAAAGAAAATGTTGCGAACAAGTAAACGAGTGAGCCAAAGTCCAGAGCTATCAAATTTCGTTCCCATAATTCCATGATGCCGTACGGAAAGTGACTTGGAAAAAGCTCACGTTGCTTTTGAGTGCGCACACGTGTGATTTGAATTTGTGGAGCGGTTATGTAACCGGTTCCCCTGCTTTGCAGGCTTTGGGCTTTGCACACGAATCATTGGATCGACGGAAACAGAATGCAAAACATCTTGCGACCTTAGGTTACGAGTTTGTTTATTCTAATAGTTCGTCATCTGGACAGTTAAGGTTTCACCACCTTGGATGCCAGCGATTTTTTTTGCATTGAAGGCGTTAAATAGCCAGGGCTGGTCGTTGTTGCAAACACGTCTCTTCTTTTTTACCTTTTTCAAGGTTTTGTTCATTGAAGCAGTGAGGTAGTTGCTGACTCGGCATTCGTGACGTATAGAGGATCAATGTATGAGATACCTTCATTAAAAGTCCTTCGCTGATAAATGACTTTCCTTTTTAAATAAAAAACGAATCAACGAGCGGTTGAAACCCGAACTCAACAAACAAGTTAATCATGTTAGTTTTCATTACACTTTTAAACTTTTACGGCTATGTCAGTTGTATTTTCTATAATATTATTGCTTAGTTTGCATTTGTATGCTTGTAACGGGCATTTAATCTACAAAGAATCATTGTATTGATTGTTATGTGTATAAATGGATTATCTCGTAAAAATTTTAATATTACAGTCACAATGGCTGATGATGATGTTTGAGACATCGAAACATTAGAAACGTATTTTAAAAAATAATGAATAAAACAAAAACCTTTTTGATGTTCCTTTCACTGTCAGTACCAGATTTGACTGTGGCAGTAATCGGTGCTACGTAACAAAAAACAAACTTGTGACGAAGTTAGTTGTCAGTTATCGTAGTAAGTTAGCGTAGTGAAAGAAACTCTCAAAAGGTCAAGGGGCGGGTCTTTTAAAGAAAAAAAAAGAAGACTATCAAAATGCGTGACGAACTCCTGTCATGTGTCTGCTTGGGTTATGCAGTGTTGAGGGTTTGTTGGCATAGGAACAGGTCCATCTTTTAGCTCTTCTTCGATTCTTTGACTCGTCCTTCAACAATACGGCATGCTTATTTGATTGAACAGCCGTTTGAAGCCCATAACACAGTGACCCCGGGTCGCCCTGGGTTTGCCCCATCTGAAATATCCAGCTCGAGGTAGAGCCACAACAGCCATGTCGTGACTTTTCCCGGGCGGCACCTTCATGCGTATCTTCAAGTTGGCGGACGGTCAAAAAATAAATAAGCATTTTTATACTTCGTGATGAAGTATCGAGTGCTTAGTTGAGATTTTCAAGTTTAATAACTACAAGGACACGATGACATGCAGAGGTGACAAACAAATGGCACAACTCGTTTACCTAACGGCTTTAAACATTTTAATTCCCCTCATTGCCACTCGCAGGTTCTGTAGGAGCTAGGTTTTGAGTATTAAATTTAATAGCACCGTTGTGAGGACATCGATTGCGTAACAATGGATAAAAAAAGTGATAAGACGTAATTCTGTCGATCGCCTTATCAATGACGGTGCCTCGTTGTCCCAGAAGGGAAACATGAATAGAAAACTTTGGTGGAGGGAAGAGTCATGTACACTACGAACGGATCCTCCATAAATAGTTCGTGGAAGAAACGCTAAATGGATTAGTAGTAAATAATTAAATACATACGAGGCATAGCAATGGAAAGTTGATGTTGATGAGCGTTTTTGCAATGTAACTTTGAAATGCAAAACGGTAAGGTCCAAAAGAGTTCATGGCTCAGTATTGCACTTTGAGGCACAAGCATAGAAACTGATTACAGAAAGCAAAGCAAATTAGCCTACGGTACTTGATGTGTATGACAATATCATATTGCCAAGTTATTATTTGCGATTCTTTTTCTTTCTGGAAAACCGGCCGTTCCGACTTTTTGGTTTTACAAGAGATCCTCCTTTCATACTAAGAAACTATACTTCCCACGTCAAATGACCCTTTTTAACTAGTGGAAATGGCTACAAATGACTGCCATGCGCCAAAAACGAACTTTTACAAAAAAAAAAAAAAGAGTGATAAACGGTGGAAAATAACTTAGTTAATAACCTTCGGAGGGGATAAGTCTCGGAGCAAGACAGTATCAAATTTACTATGTAGTGGAAACCATTCAGGGAACAAAGGTTAAACTCTTCTCTTTGGGGTAACTTTGTTTGTTCTAACGATACTATGACAAGTTAGCAATATTGAAATATTTCTGCATGCTTTACTTCTTAACTAACCTCGCAACGTAGAACAATCATTCGCCAGACTGTTTTGCGCCAAAATCATCTTGAAAGCCAATGCCAAAGTACCTGCTGCAGTCAGGAAAGAAACAACAACAACTATGGTTATGATGCACAGCATTCGCTGAACAGCCACCTGAACTGATTGACAAGAATGCGGGGATTCTTTGCACGCTTTTCCTCTCTTGTTGGCCGGTGCTTGTCTTTCAAGAGGCACTTGTTTTGGTTCAGGAACAACTGCATTTTCCACCACGAAGTCATAAATTCCTCCATCGATTGCCCCTTCTTTGCATCTCATTTCAACGTCATTGTAGTAAATGTTCCTTCTTGGAGCTGCTTGCCTACTCATCATTTATGCTTTTTTACTGTAGCTCCGTTCGCTCCTCCAAATGTGCAAACTAACAGTTAAGTGGGTTTTCCTTAGAAATTGTATCTTTTACTGCTTCTTTAATGACATTTATGCGTGCCCTGAATATTGAGGTTATAAAACACTATCATATGTACGTGTTGCCATGTGATACTATATTTTGACTTCCGATGCCATTGATCGCTTTTTGAATCATAATTCAGCTACCGTGGAACATGACCTTTGGTGTGTGTTGGGGGAGGGGTTAGTGTCCTTCCCCTTTCGTACCAACATTAAAATTTATGAACGGCATTATTGTTTCGTTTGTTGGTAATGTCATGCATACTCGAATTTTGAATTTCGGCCCGGTTCTTGCTTTGTTTTCCTGTTAAGGGAGGCTACTGAGAATATAACTATCGCCAAGGAAATGATAAAAAGCGGGTTACTTTTCCTCGTCGCATCAGTCATTTTGTGTTGTCGTACATTCCTGCTTTGGTCTGCTTTATTTGTTTAATCGGAACTAACTGGATCTAACTGCATGTTAAGCTCCAGTTGACAATGCAGACTGTTTCTTGTCAAGCTCACCTTGTGGAGCTTACAATGGATGTTCCAGAATATTAAGTGATAATTGATGCTTTCCGGATTCGTGTTTTTTAATCTTTGGATTGGGTTCATTTGTATTACATTGACACACCATATGTTAATGATGCCGCCCCAGTGTGCAGTAATTAGTTAAAAAGAAATGGCTTGTATGTTTTAGTGAAGGTAAATTTGGAATATTTTATATCATTTCGTAAGTGTGTTTTCATAACATAACTCACGCGAGACAGTTGAGTTCAATGGTGGTCCTGCCTTCGTTCCAACCGCCGTAGTCCTGACCATTATGCATACCAGACAGGATTCTTATCGTTGTCCTTGAAAACTTGCTGGCACTGAGCAAGAGTGATTAGGAGGCGTGCAAATTAGATCCTCTTTTCTCTCAAAACAATTACCTGATACCGTTTCAAATACATCCCATCTAATGTTCCTTTATCAATATCATTATCTTCTATTTTCTTTTATTAAACAGGGAACATAAAATTGATTTGAAGATAGAGGTGATAGATGTGCGATAAGTCCTTGTTATGTTGTCGTTGAAAGGTCACGAACATGCCCGAACTTGAATGTGATTGCACCATGCGTCGTCTTGGTCGCAAAGGAATTAGAACAAACCGGTGAGATTGGAGGAAGGGTTTACAGAAAAGCCAGCATGTTTGGACATACGTTTCAAGGGAAGGTAGTAATTTACGTGAGACAGATTTTGGGTCCCCGGTCACTCCGTGGAAAAAAACACGGCTTTCGAGTCGTTGCTTGCAACAGTGAGCTAAGTCAAGTTGAGCGAATTAAAGCTAATTAAAATCAAGAAATAACCCAGTGCCTGATGATACTATTTAATTAAGGTGGAAGATTTTATTTCTTAGTTTGCAAGGCCGTCGGATCCGTATAAGAGGGAGGCTCGTTTAATCCGTTTCCTCCTGGCGTATTTTCTTTCACTGAGAGATGAAGCTGTTGCACATGGATCCGAGGAGGTTTTCATGTTTTCATTTTTCTTGTCCGTAATATTCATTTGCACGGACAAACGATTACAAAACGTTTTGTCGGGGAGCTTGGACTTCGTACCACTTATGGTCGTCTTTATTTATGTTTTAAAAGTCTGAAAAGGAACAGACTATTATTGAAATAAATATAAATACAGCAAATTTACAAATTCATATAAAAATACTCTTTGACGATCTAAATATACAATAATACAATTAACGTCAAAAAAGGAAAGAGGGTCCGATGGAGACAAGATTCCCTTTGATGCGTTTAACGTAGACTAGAGATAAAAAGCGAATCGATGTTCTTTTCAAACTGTTTTCTTGGGAGTTAATGTTTGCTCCTTGGTTTTCTTCTTTTAGTTTGCAACTCATCATAATATTTATAAATAACATTTCGGTTTTTACGAAAACGCTTCTCTTACCAACTAAACACTAACAACGACGTAATCTCTATATTAACCCTTTTTAAAACTCTTATTTAGTGGGTGTTACTTAGCGTTACACCTACGCTCCTTTTGAAAACAAAAAAAGGAGAACCCGGTGCGTATCTTTAAAACATAGACTAAAACATAAACATGATCAGTAAAATAGACATGTTTAAAACATAGACATCCTTGGGGGCGAGAAAGAGCTGCCAAAAACTCTCGAGACTGAAATGGAGAGGAAGAGTCAGGTAACTGAAGTAAACTTGAATCTTCTGGAGAAAGGTCAACCATGCATTGCGACCTGTTAATGAGCGCTATTTCTATCCACAATCTGTGGGTTCACACTGGGCACTAAGTCTGTCTAAGTCTGTCTTAGCCTAAGTCAAGCCAAGTCACCCTAAGTCCGCTTAAGTGTTCAGACATATCTAGAAGACAAATTCTTTCCGCGCAAAGCTGTCATCATTAACGATAAAAATAACAGATAAGGTAACTAACATCATAAACGTGGTGAGGTAGTCACGATCCATTTTAGCGAAGAAGTTGAGATCAAAATGAGACCAAGAAGCCGTAAAATCGCTGTAATTGCGACTGTTGTCTCTTTATTAAAATTACACAGGTTGATCAGCCAAATAAATGTGCACATTGTCATTTCTGCGGCTGAAAATGGTGAATTTGAGCGATTTGGTGGGTTTTCCGTTGACTTCAGCCGCAGATATGACAATACACAGCAACTGAGGTTATTTTGAGCTTTAACATAGTCATTTCTCGATCTAAGTTTACTATATTAGGACTCTTCAATATTTCCCATACATTTCTTTATATTTCGAACATACAAACAGACACACTGTTTGTGTGGGCTCCCTATGGCTGGAGCACCAGGTTTAACCACAACGGGCGTTTTCTGGGGAAAATGATACATTTGAAGTATTATCTTTTTCCCGGTATTAACCAAATCGGACCGGAATTGTTCGTGACGTAACAAAGTAAATTCATGTTGATCACGTTTCTCCAAGAAGTAAAATCTCGCTCTCTTGCGGGGAATTTGCAATTCGCATGCTCCCTTGCCTTTTTATAATGCCTGTATCCACATTTAGGGCGCGTTTGATTGACCCTATTCCGGAATAAGAATACGTGGAGTGGTGATTTAAAACACTGTGCGTGGCGTTTTGCAGCAACACAGATAATAAAGCTATGTTTAAAATTGCATTTTAGCAGATGTTTGACAATATTAATGTGAATATCCGCAAAAACGAAGGATTTCTTTCTTCTATTCCCTATATTCCTATTCCGGAGTACGGTCAATCGAACGCGCCCTTAGCTTCTCTGTTGCTCCAGCGTATAGAGTGCCTTTTAGCAGTCACTTCATTGCTAAAGCGTGCCACCCGCCCGATCCTCAAGCAATGCTGACCTTTCCACGCCTTCTTCTTACACCTCTATTTGAATGTGCACGTTTCCCTTCCCTCGGAACCAAAATAAATACTGACTCTCTGGTGGACTTTTTAATGTCGTGCAAGCAATTGGAATGCAGGAATGAACTGTGGTTTGTTTCCAATGGAACCCTATACGCCACTGATCTACGAGGCAGACATAGGGTAAGGCACCCAAAAAGCCACTATATTTCCGATATAGTTAACTGCCTAAGACTGGTAGCAAGGAGAGTCACGAAAGCGAGGCTTGCGAACTTGGAAAAGGATTTTCGTTTTAGTCTTTAATAATCGTAGTTAAACGATGGTCAAATAATGTACGGTTGCGTTGTGCTCTCATTTTCGCTTTCCATCTAGTCAGGAACTGCCCTCAAGAAGGGAAGCATTTTATTGAAGGGCGGACAGATTCCCCCGATATGCTCCGTAACAGTTAGTACGCAAGAAAGCTGGAGGTCATTTCAGGTGGTGTGCAGACAATGTTTAATCCCCATGAAACAATCTGTAGCAAAGAGCGGTCCTCGTAAAGAGAAGCAAAACAAACAGGGTCGTCGAGCAGAACACTCGGGAGATAATTCATCCAAGTCACCGGCGGAAAGGCGAAGGGCAAACGAGCAGGAAGGCATGCACAGTTGGTTTCAATTCATCAGAAGAATGTAGTGCAGCGAACACTGGTGTGATCTGCGACCACGACTACAAGAACCCATTGGCAGACGTGGACGAGCAACCACAGGAATTTCAGTGCTATGCTAGACCGAGCTGATAATGAAAGACCTTTGGGAAATGGAAAGGGAAACAAACAAACAACGACAACAACAACCACTGACTCGCCAAGACGTTTAAGTAGATGCTATAGACCACTTTCATAAATGGCGACTGATTTAATATTCTATTGTATTTATGTTAATTGGACCTACTGGCCTCATTTTGGGTAACGTATTCTTTTGAATTTTGCCCATTGCAACGAGGCTAGGAAGGCTTGTCAGCATTAAAACAAAAGAATATTTTATTCGGCCGTCATTATGAAAAGGGTCTATTGCCTAAAGAAACAGAGCAAATGGTTCAAGACGTGTTGAAAAGCGCAATCAGTAAACTTTTACACAGGGATTCATTCACTATCGTGTGTCATGCTTCTCTTAAAAACCTTGGATTGAGGGAGGAGTTTATTCGTTCGCAGTTTCTGCCAGTACACGCTTACGAAGTAACTTGATTAGATGCATGGCGAAGTGTCCCCAGGCTCTTATCGCAACTTCAACATCAGTCATTCACGACATTCACGACGTGTATGTCTTCATAAGAATGAAGAAAATACACGTCGCAACGTGCCCACCAAACTCTGCTCCTTTAGTAAAGCTACATTGCACTAACCTCAACCTAAATATAATGCTAACACTAACACTTATCTTTTTGTTGGAAATGGTAGAAAATGCAACTCATAAGACATTTTGTGTTGAGTATCAAAATTGGACGTGCATCTACTTGCATTTCTCTGGACGTAAGTGCCAAAAGATAAAATTCTAACCAACATGCCTTTAATCGTTTTCAAAATACCCAGGCACGTGCGTTATAACTGCGCTTTTAATAGAAAAACCTTCCTCTCCAAAGTCCACACGGAGTGATCTTAAACATGGTCACGCTGTAAAGTTACTGTGTAGCAGACAAGGAATGACAACTGAAAGGATTCTAACTCTGTATTTTCTCAATTTGCTGGCAAATGAAACTCCCCTGAAAATGACCAGTTTGCTTCTAGAATTAACACCCTCTTACCTACATTTTCTCATGGAAACAATACCCAGATACCTACCATTATTATTTGGGAAAGATTGAATTTTTAGGCATTTATTTCCTTCATTTTTCCAAATCCACACATGCCTTTTTTGAAGATTGTGGAAGACAGAATTTTGCCTCCTTACCGTGGGTCTGTTCAGTAATAGATCACAGAAGACATCAAAATGTGGTAAGAACATCAGTGACACACTCGGCTATCGCCTCGTGTGCCACTTTTTTGTTCTTACTACATTTTGACGTCATCTGTGATCTATTACTGAACAGACGCACGGCAACATGGAATCTATTTGTTAAACATTTCCAGCAATGCCTTCAACCGAGGAACTTTCTTTAAACGAGGTTACGTTGAAATTAGTTCTGTTGCTGTTGTTAGAGAAAGTACGTCCCAAGACGAATGATCTGGAAAACAGGCTAGCAACAGCCGAAAAACCCACCTACGATTTGGAGCCACGAGTTGAAAACCTTAAATTTGATCATGATACTCTCTAACAATATACAAGAAAATTCAACGTCGAGGTTCATGGAATACCAGAATGCGAAGGTGAGAACCTGAGAGAAATTATCACAAAGGTAGGGCAAAATATTTCTGTTGATATATCTGACAATGACATCGACGTTGTGCACAGATTGTACAGGAAACCTCCTGCCAAAAAGCCTGTTATTGTGAGATTCAGTTCTTATAAAGAGAAAAGATAATTCTATAAGGGCAAGTTTAACTAAAAGGACACGAACTTATCAGGAATTTTTGTCTCTACGCTTTCTGACTCTCAAACAAGAATTTTCATCAACGAAAATCTCCGGCACCCAGAGACTACAGGAACTCCTAGCCATGGCAAGAAATATGAAAAGAGCACAAAAGTTAAATCGGGTTTGGACAGTACACGGAAAACAGAGGATTCCAGCGTTGGGACTTGGAAAATTTGGCTTCCTGATGTCATGAGTGATGTCATGGCTAACAAGGCATTTGTTAATGAATGAGTTGCCAGTAATCGGATCACTGTTTATTCGCAAAGGGTTCTTGGATCGCGAGGGGGCAAACATTGTAAGTCGCTGTAAGAAAGTGTGTGGTGGAAACTTTTTTCGACGTCCAAAAAACGATTTTGGAGAGAGATCAATGCTTTTTTCGACACAGTTTTATCCGAAATTGATTTGGGCAATGTTGATACGCAGCAAGTGCAAGTTGTTGTTTGAGTAACCGTGAAATATGAGATAAAATCAACCTTGCTCTTGTAAGGTTTATTGTGAAATTGACATTTTGTCAAAGCCTCGATA
This sequence comes from Montipora foliosa, assembly GCF_036669935.1. Taxonomy (NCBI): domain Eukaryota; kingdom Metazoa; phylum Cnidaria; class Anthozoa; order Scleractinia; family Acroporidae; genus Montipora; species Montipora foliosa. The sequence goes on along the minus strand of NC_090880.1, from coordinate 40,290,066 downwards.
TATTACAAAATTAGGTATAAATCTGGAGGAAATAACTCAATGCAATAAACCCTTTTGAGTTGTATTTACGTGTGCATAGGCTTTTGTCGTATTAGTTACGTCTTGCATAAAAGAATTATGGCTTCTAGAAATTACCTCCTCAAAGGAGAAAAGTTGTTGTCTGAGGAGATGGAAATTGTTTTTACAGAGCTATTGCTCTTTGGAATGGATGAAATGAGCGATGAGAAACATGAGGAAATCCATACGTTGAGTTTTAGTTTGATTGAGAAAAATCAAACGGTTTTGAGCCGCTACTATTGTCTACAAATCTGTGAGAGCCAATCACTTTAATGTATTACGATGATTCTTCTCAAGCAAACCGTTTCAATCTTCCCTCGATTCTGCCTAGAGGTAGCTGTTGTAATTCTCTTCTTCCAGAGAATACATCATTCACTTTTTCGACAGCTTTAGGCAACACTGGGAATTCATATGCCTCAGGTGTTAAACAAACCTTTTCTTCTGTCAAACTACCATCTACAAGTATTAAAGTAACTGGATCCAAGCAAACTTGTCAAGCTCCACTATGACTTCGACCAATACAAAAGCGTCATCATATATTAGTTCTGTGTATATCTGATCTTTGGAGCAGGTCTTAAATGTTTTAATACTCACACAATCGTACTCTTTTGTGCACAAAGTTAGTATAGGACATTCAAAGGTTCTGTAACCTCGTACAAAATTATTATTACTCATCGAAACCTTCAATTGGACACGATTAATAGCTCTAGCGCACGACAAAACATCATTGTTATTCCTGGACGAGTAAAATCTTAATATTCCAACGTAAGGAAGAATCTTTTACTTGTCTGGGTACCTTTGAGCGTTGTCACAACCCCACACAGCACAATGATCGCCACTAGGCATATTTCCAATATAATTTGAATTGCTGAGTTTAGAAATAGGCCAACATCCAGCCTATACATACGTTAATGCAACTGAAAAGGCTTTATTGTGTTACTTCCTCCAAATTTATTCCTAATTTTGTACAATTTTGAGACCATTTCACAATAATCCTTAAGCAAGCAAGGTTATTCAAACAAAAACTTACACTTGCCACCTGTCTACATTGCTCAAATCGATTTCTGATAAAACTGTGTCGAAAAAAGCGTTGATCTCTCTCCAAAAATCGCTTTTTGGACGTCGAAAAGGTTTCCGCCATACATTTTTGCAATATTTGCCCGGTAGGAATCCCACAACCCTTTGCGTATAAAGTAGGGATCCGATTACTGGCAACTCATTCATTGTCTCTGTCTGTTCTTGAATTGTTTTTTTTTTCTTTAATTAGATTGAGATAAGTCTCTTTAATTAACTTGAGATAGATTAACTTAAAGTAAGTTTACACTTTGTCCATATTACAGCGATGTTTGTATATTACGCTTTAATTAGGTTTTCTTTCGGGTCGTTAGGCGGCATAACATAACTATTTCATGTTATCCGGTCGGCTCATCTAACGAAATTTCGTTGTTTTGAGTGTTGACTGTGTATACTGTGTGCCGCAAAATTTGTTATCTTAGGAATTCAGCTCACCGTAATGTACCGTTGCCTTATACGTTTAGTAATTTACGATATCGAGCAACATTTTCGAATATCATCAATTTAAACCGTGTATCCGTTTTCCCATATTTCCCTTCAGGTAATTTGGTAGCACTTTTTGTATTCTTTATTCTTTGGTGCCTGTAGTCCCAGTTGCACATCAAAACAGATTTAAATGGTTGATTCTTCCACATTAATTTCGTTAACGTAAAGGGCGTAAGTAATTAAAAAAATAGAAGAACAATTTTCACTTGGTACCCGAAGCGCCAAGCAGATATCATATTTCACAGGAAACTCATTCGACGGCTCAAACAGACACCCAATGGAAAAATGAATGGGGAGCAGAGCTGCATATTAGTTATGGCACCTCAAACTCCATTGGAGTTGAAATTATGGTCAAAGATGGCTTTGATTGTACTGTTTGTCAAAAGATCCTAGATCCCTTGGGAAGATACATTATTCTAAAAGCTGTTATAAAGGAAACGTTGTACGTGTTGAGAAATCTAGAGCCAAATAAGGACAAAGAGATAATAAATTTCTTGAAAAATCTTATCATTTTAAGAATGAAAATCTGGATTCCCAAGAAAATATCGTAATGGGAGGCGACTTTATCTTTCCTTTCAGACCCTTTCAATCTTCTTGTTGATAATCGTGGTGGCATTTTAAATCAACGAAAATCAGCTACAACTTGCATTGGCTATTTACGAACCAAACTCGATGAAAGTAGATGTATGAAGAATAAAAAATCTGGAGACAATGAGTTTCACATGGAGTCAAAATTTGGCGGCTGGATTACTGGCTGATTTCGCACTATTTAAATGATTTAGTACGATGAACCGATATAATCCCTGCTATAAGAACAGACCACGATGCAATTTTCTTAGAAACTGGAAAGCTTCAAAACGAGATTAAAGGTCCGGGTCATCATTGGAAGATGAATTTCTCTTTGTTGACCGATGAAGAACACAAATAGTATCACTGAAATGATTCCAATATGGACTGATGAGGGAAGGAAAGATCTGTCACAGCGTTTGGGAATGGATTAAATTTAATATAAGGACTCATGCCATTTGTCACTCTAAAAGAAGAGCGACGCAAAGGAATGAGAGAAAATCAACTTTATAGAAAAAGGATTGAATAAAGCAAAGCTAGCATTTGAAAGAAATCCAGATGACTTTAACGCAACCCGTTATTATGAAACCCGTGAGAGACTTGAGTCATTCTACGACAATAAAACAAAAGGAATAGTATTAATACGTGCACGAGCTCGGTGGCACGAGAATGGAAAAAAAAACACGAAATACTTTTTGAACTTACAAAAAAGAAATCATGTTAAAAAACATACAAGGAAACTGAACATAAACGGTACAATCGAAACAGACCCAACGTGCATATTGATGGTCAGGAAAGATTCTACCGTGAACTTTATAAAAGTAATTATCAGATCAGAATGTCGCTCAGAACATTTCTTCATTCCTATGTGAGCTAAATATACCAAAACTCTCCGTAGAACAAAAACGTTCTTCTCAAATTGGCAGATGTTGTCCTCCTTAGTGACGTCCCACCTTAATCTTTATGCGTTGTCGGGCCTGTCGCGCAAGTGTGTCCTACAGAAAGGCAAAGCTGTCGAGAAAAGCGGTGCCGCACCATCCTGTCCAGCTCTCTTTATGGGTTGCATAACTGCTTTTCAACATATATTAAGAATAAACTATTGTAATTTACTGTCCGGCAGTGAGCCATTCCAGCTTTAATTTGAATTGGACCTTTTTATATATATTAAAGCTTTAAGGTCACGGTCATGCTGTGTGGATATTGATAATAGCTACTATCTTCGAGCATTTATTATCCATCCTTGATACATTACAAAGGACACCGAGAACTCCGTGTCAGACCGGCGCACAGAGCACCTTTATTTATGACAAGAATAGAAAGTCTAGAAAGGAACGACTTTCTTTTCAGTTGTTTAAAGACTTTAACGTTTGCAACTATGTCCTCACGTAGAAGTAGTCCGAAACAAATAGCGTTTTTTATACGGCCGAATTATATGGACCAAATGACAGCCTAGGAATGGTCTCTCTCAGCTGTCGTATCATTATTTATCACCCCCAACCCAAAAAGCTTAAATTTCAACGTTTTCTTATGTTTTAAATATGCATTTTCATTAGCGAGGTTTTTTTAAACTGTCGCGTTAATGTCTTGCGTGGAGATCATATTGTGGGTTTTTATCTGAGGTCATGGCGGCTATGTTGGTGTACAGAACAATGCTGTAAAATGTCTTCTGGGAAGTTGACTCTATTATTGTGCAAAAACTTGTGGAAACATTTTCTATTGTTTTGTACACACACCAACATGGCGTTCTCATCACGTGGATTAAACCAAGGATTGAAGTCAAAATACTTGGTTTCCCAAATTTTGTAGGCTCTGCCCAATGTTACGCAATGCTCCTCGTAAATCTGTAAAGCCATGCG
>NC_090880.1:40263526-40281026 GCF_036669935.1 Montipora foliosa | reverse complement strand
CAAAAGTGAACCGCACAATACATCTTTGATTTTGTCTCCCCTCGCATGCGCGCCGCCTTGTTATTCTGGCTTTCAGTAATCACCCTCTATTTTGTTCTTGTTGCAAGAACGCCAAGGCATTTGGTTAAAGCGTGGTTTGTCATGAGTTAAATTGTCAAGAGTAGGCTTTATCAAATCATAAGCCCCATTTGTTAAAAAATGTTAGTGATCCGACTCAACCGATCAGAGACAACCAAGTTGTGGAAGTCATCCAGATACATTACAGTGCAAGTTAATGAGGATCTGAACTAGTAATGCCTAAAGCATTCAGGTCGCCATGAAACACTACCGAGAGCTATCAATTACACAGATTACTCAAGGCGCAAAACAAAGAACCTCATTTCGTTTTTTTCTTGATGTGTTGGCATACTTAAGGATAGAAGATAAACGTTCCAATGGAACGAAGGTCGCAAAGCAATAGTCCGATTTCTGCTCCTGGGGCACTTGTATACAGATATCACCTTTTCTATAGATATTACTGTTCTAAGATTTAAAGTTTTTGGATAACGTTAGCCATATTTGTTAGCTAGGAGAGGTGTTTCTCAGAACGTTGTCCGCAATGTAACGAGCACTAAGTGAAGAAATGTTTTTCCTGGATGCTTTTAGATCAGCACTCCCAAAAGTGAACCGTACAATACATCGTTGAGTCTCCGGTATTTTGAGTACCTGTACAGTCGCAACGGTACGTTCTCTTTCCGCCAGTTTCGGTGCTGCTCAATAAGACAACTTTGGCATCATTTGTGGCACAGTTGGCTCCAATAATTTTCTTACCCTGCATAAAAATAAGTGAAGAAAGGAATGAAAGAGGGAGAATTTAAACTGAAAAAAGGAAATAAGTTAGTAAAAGAATGAAATCAAATCAAGATAAATGAAATGTATTGATGAAAAGCAAATTCAATGAAGGCCAGTTCTAGTCACATGAGCTTATGCCAGATCCAGAATATATTCTATTAGGACTGCTCGTCCGAAATACGCCCGAAAAGTTTCGGGATCTTTGAGAAACGACCATCAGGACATGTCTTGAACCCGGGATCCCCGGATCCCAAGAGAAGGCCCCTAACCACTGGGCCACACTGCCTCCTAAGTCTCATGTGAGGCTTATTTACGTTTAAGCTACTGGGTTGAAAAATATAATAAATTGGAAACCTACATTTTGTTCTGTTACTGAGACATCCGCAGCAGCATAGGAACCAACAGGGGGTGTCACAGAGCTCTTTTTCTCTTGATAATTGCACAGCGTGAGGTCACCTCCGGCCGGAGAAATACCAGGAGCACCCTGGGTACCATTGTAGCCGCGAGGGCCCTGGGTACCGTTAAATCCGGGGGGTCCTCTGGGACCTTGAGTAGCACTTATATTGAGCATCTAATAACAAATGAAATTCGCGTGAGGTCGATGTGAGATGGATTGCAAAACAGCGATTAAACGAAATAGTAATCCCACTACAAAAGTACAACTGGGTACGTAAGTTCAACATTTCCGTCTGAAAAAACGAAGTTAAGCCACTGTTTTTACGCACTCATTTTCCAAATAAGGTATGGTGGCCATTCAACCAATAAGGAGGGGAGAAAGGCGTTATTAGCCGAGGTTTCAACTGCTCTGTTATGTGACCCTCACAACCTGGGTGATTGAACTCAAATGAACTCAACTAGGAATTATGTGATCATTTGTTATTTTCAATTGAAAAAAAGTGTTGAAACAATAGCTAGGTTCCTGGATAAGATCTTGTGCTATGGGTCTGGTGCACTTTGCATTAAAGCTTTAGTAAGGAGCCCCAAAAAAGACGAGGCTTTAATTTAAAGAAGCCAAACCTGTCAATGAAGTAAACTTTAATTTTAGAGCAAATGTTCGACTCATGAAAATCACCGTTCCAATGCCTGTCACGTATCGAGCGCTACATAGACGCTATGTTCCTGTAACAATATTATCGTTTAATAAAGAGTTTCAGTCAAGGAAAATATGTATCAGAGGAAAAATGACCCAAAATGAAGCCATACTCGATAGGTAACTGAGTGGCATCAAAAAGTGCAACCCTAAGCATACTGCTTCCTACAATCAAATCGCCTTTCTCGCACTGACCTTCTGATCCAACCGCATTATTTCTTGCATCACATCTTGTGTGTTGGACTTGATTGATTGCCAGAGTGCTGACGTGTTACACTAAAACAAGAGATAGGGGGCTGAGTCTCGCAAACCACTGATCTATCTAGTCAGGTGCTATTAGCAAGAAAGGGTTCTTAGTGTGATTCTGCGGAAGCATTGCATGTCTGTTTCAGGCAACAGATATAAGGGAACCCATTGTATTAGATATAAATGGAGACGAGTAATGAAGAAGAACTTCAGAAATAGTGCGTGGGTACCTCATGACTCAATTACTGCATAAGCGTTTGGGAGCCAATTAAAGGCGAGTAACCGAGCAATCCATCCGCCAACCGACCAACTGATTACCAATTAATCACAAACCACACCTTCTTTCGGTAAGCAACGTGCTCGAAAAATCTGTATGAGGGCTCACTTACCTTGGCTTTCAGTTGTTCATATTTCTTTTTCATTTCTTCAATTTCCGTTATTATAATCTGTCATGTGAAAAAGAGAGTGCAAAGTCAAAATACAAAGGAACTTCGATTTGATGATACTGCCAAGACGATGTTCCCTAGCTGATACAATGGTAAGGAATTTGGTCTCTCAGTCGCTTGGTTAAATTCAAGTTCCACCGTAGACCTCTTCCAGTGACGACATCATCACCATCATTATTATAATTATTACCATAATTATCGTTATTCATGTACCTTCAATTGATAGGCCATTTTCGAATTTACATCAGCTTTTCTTTCATATGAAAGGGAGAACTTGTGACCACCACAAGAAAAAAATCGCATTTGGTCTCGCTTTGAAACCGAGGCAAAAGTCACTTCGAAAGTTGCCCGCTAATTTAGCATACTGAAGAATAGTTAAGAGGCGGCATGCGCATGACAAGAAAAAGAAGACGATCATTTAAATAATTAATATAAATTCTTGTATGGCAGTATGGAGCTAACATAGCAATCCATTAGAGGTGACTGATCACAGATCGATCAGGTGACCAACATTGTTTCGAAAATTGCTTACAGGCTGATGCAACTAACAATCATGCTACCTCTGTCGAATTCTTTTCAACTGAAGACGAAGACATGTTCTCCTTCGTAGGCTGCCTTGGTACAACACGCTTTCCACTTGAACTTGAAGGGGTTTGATCTATGTGTAAAAACAAACAAGCAAAAAAGGGTTCAATTCCCCATGAGGCGTACTGGAACCAGTAGATCCTTGTCGCAAAGTAATTGTTAAGGCAAGAATTACTGTGGGGTGAAATGCCCTGATGAAACTTAAATGTCAGCGCAAGGCAGTTGTTGCAATTTCCGAAGAGCATGCCGGTTGGGCAGTTAGTTTTATTTCCCACTGAAGCTGCAGCTTTTGACGCTTTTAGTATTCCTATATTCGACCAAGGACTGGCCCATTTCAAGTCTTGAAAGTCCTGAAAATTCGTTTTTGAAACTGCGATCCGCTTGTTTTGAAAAACTGGTCTTTTAACGTGTTTCAAGGAAATAAACAGCAAAATGATGGTGCACGAGGTTTGACGGCTTAAAAAATGACCTTCGATATTAAGACACATACGAAATTGTGGCACCCAGAAAGTTTTGGGATTTTCGAGAAATTGGCTTCTGGGGCCTTGGATGATTCAGTGAATCATCGAATTTGGCCGGATGGTAAATTAAATCCTTTACCTTCGAATACGTTTGCTAATTATGGGTTGGTGTCTCGGAGTAAACTAACAAACAAACGCCGAAAATCGGAGGCAATGTAAAAAAAACCTGTTTCGAGTTACAGTGGCTGGGGGCACACGTGGACAGAAAGCCTGTCCTGTCGTCCTGTTGAAGTTGAAACTGAAATTTCGCACTGGAAAAAGCAATTGTTTATATTTCAAGTTTATTTTTTAAAAATGTTGTATTAAGTCATAACCTTCCTAATACCCTTAATTGAAGACCAAAAAATATGGGTCGGTTGGAAGATGGTAAACAGAGGAAAAAGGGGAAGGCTTTATTAGCAGCGGTTAGTCCCTCAGTCAGGAGCACATGAGTACTTACGGGCTGCACTCATGGACTGCTGGCCCCTTTTCCAAAAAAGCTACCAGACTTTGTCAAATGTAATTGAAATTCTTATTATTTTTCGACTCTGTTGAGAAGTTCAACGTCGGTTTGCAGTAGGTGGCGAAAGACTTTTTCATCTCTCCAAAAAGCTACCAGACTTCGTCAAATTTAAAATTCTTATTGTTTTTCGAGCCTGTTGAAAAATGCAACTTCGGTTTGCAGTAGGTGGCGAAAGTCTTTTTCATCGCTCCAAAAAGCTACCAGTCTTTGTGAAATTTAAAATTCTTATTGTTTTTCGAGCCTTTTGAGAAGTTTAACGTCGGTTTGCATGAGGTGGCGAAAGACTTTTTCATCTCCCAAAAAAGCTACCAGACCTTGTCAAATTTAATTTCGAGCCTGTTGAAAAGTTCAATGCCGGTTTGCAGCTGGTGGTGATAGATGTTTGTCATCTCCCGTTTCAAGACCTGAACCAAATTAAGTGGCCTATTTTTGTTATGATAAACGTATTTCATATTCCTTTCGAAGTTTTAACGTATACGAACCCGTGATTTTTCTCATGGTTTTATTAATTTATAGGACTATCATCTTGCATTCATTCTGTATTCAATGACAGAGTGTAAAAGGTTGGTGCCATTACATATTAAGCTCACGTACTTCTTCCAGATGAAACACTAAATCACTGACTAAATAAACAGTTCTGACATTAAACTGAATCTACCATCCAAGAAACAAAAATTCAGATAGTGTAACGGACACGTTTTATATTTTAAAAGCTGAAAAATAACATCTACGTTAAATATTATGAAGCCGGTTTACCATCTCTGTAACACCTTGTGCACTGTAAAAGCCAGGTTTAGTCGTTATGCATGCGGAAATAATTTTGAAGCACTGAAATGAACCTCTGAATTATGAGTGAAGAAGTGCTTTCAAAAAGTTGTGTAATCAGCCAGTCATAGTGGGAAACTCGAGCTCGAACTACGATTCAACTTCGTCGATAGCGACACAAGATTGGTGCTCAGCTCGTTGGCTGCAGAAAGAAAGTAAAGTTTTGAGAATGACATAAACTTGCTTCTCATCTCGATGGCTGCACAAAGGAAGTTGATCTTGGAGAAATATTCTTTGCGTGGATTCTTTTGCAATAACAATAATTCGAATTTCCTCCTACGTAAGCTACTTAATACTTTTTGAGTGTCACCTTACCTTGCACGGCAGCACAGCCACAGTCTATCGACTGAGTGTTTCGCGCTGACACATTATACACGGCTAAAATCAAGGTTGTAACTGCAGTCAGGAATGAAACCAACACAACCCCAATTACAATGATCAGAATCCGTTGAACTGTCACCGTATCAGATCGACTGGAATAAATACTCTCTGTCGATAGTGCCATTCTATACTTCGAGCTGTGCTTAACCAAAGTGGTTTCTTTTGTTGGAGTGTTGTCATTCGCACCAACAAGCTCATAAATGCCTGTCTCGTTTGTCTCCTTGGATTCCATTTCACTGTAAAGATTTTCGTTGCTAGATGGTGCCCTCTTCATCATTAAGTAAGGAACTGTTTCGCTGTCTTTATTGACGGATTTGGACTCCTTCGCAATTGACACTTGATCTCCACAAGTGTTTCGAATAGCATCGAAGTGACACTGAGAGCCCATTGTGTTGTCACATCACATGATGTTATTTCAACCTCTAGCTCTTCTTTGACTTCTTGTCGTAAATGTTCGCTCGCAAAGTGATCTCTCCAAAATTACGCGGATCGCCCGTTCCGAAAACGCTCGACATCTTCTTAGTATGGCCCTACCGCGAACGGTTTTTTTTTCATTTGTAAGTGGTTTGAGCGTATTAGACACCACCGTCCATAATTTGTGCTTACTTTCAACGACGACATTTTCTGACAGGAGCCCATGACTAGGAGCCTCCCAATGCATTATATCCTTGAGTCAACCTTGCGCGTATCTTTCTATTTTTAGAACTAATCCTTCAGCAGGAAACTCACATCTACAACAATTTGCATACATTTTTTTTGCTATTTTTGTCGTTGTTCCACTATAACTTTATTCTGATTGGCCATTCTAAACAGTGTGTGCAGAGCCGGAGAACTCGTGGCGTTCTAAAAATAGAAAGATACGAGCAAATGTTGACTCATAGGGCTTGTATGGGAGAGGCAAGCTCCTATTCATGGGCTCCTGACTATGATCAAAAAGCAAATCTTTTTTTCTTTGGATTTCAAAACTATGTTAACTAAACACGAAGTGACCCAAATTTTAAGTCTTATTTAACTGGAATTTTTCTATTTAATGGTCCGCCATTTCCTACAATATTTGATATCATTGATCCAACAACCACTGTGTCCGCTGACTCTACTCAAGGAAATGAAGCAATCTTTAGTGTGAATGCTGGTAAGCAATGTCAGTTACTGCTATTATATACCATCAAATACAAGATATTAGTTTGTGGACTAATTCTACTATGAACAATATTTTGGTTATTGGAAATAATCTATACAGTGCTATAAGATGTTCTGTGCCAACAAATGACTATTTGCTGTTAAATGATGTTCCAGACATGGTTTCAATATTTGTTAAAGTGTATTCATTACAATATGGTGAGTCATTTACTGGAAGTTTGTTCATGACATCAAACATTGCTCCATATGTCTCTTAGAAATTCACTTCTAACTCTAACGGAATTACAATAATTGTTGTTTGTTAACTATTGGCATTAATACACTATATTGTAATGAATACACTTTATCAAATATTGAAACCATGTCTGGAACATCAGTTAACAGCAAATAGTCATTTGTTCGCACAGAACATCTTATAGAACTGTATAGATTATTTCCAATAACCAAAATATTGCTCAAAAGTAGAATTAGTCCACAAACTAATATCTTGTATTTGATGGTATATAATAGCAGTAAGTGACATTGCTACACTTTGCTTACCAGCATTCACACCAAAGATTGCTTCAATTCTTTGACTAGAGTCAGCGGACACAGTAGTTGTTGGATCAAATATCAAATATTGTAGGACCTGGATTTTCCTCCACATCATTTACTTGCCTTATAAGCAATGGGATGTATAAACATTGTAGCACATCATTTGTGTAAACCAAAACATCACCTCATTACACGACTTCTAATGTCCAACAACTTGTTTTAATGTTGGCAAGTAAAACACATTTAAGTAAAACATCATAAGCATTGTAATCCAAAACTGCCCTCGCACACGTGAAAATGCATCCGTGGCTTTCACAAAATTGTTGTGACAGCCGATGTACGGGTCCGCAAATGATCCCAGGACCGCAAATGATCCCAGAACCGCAAATGATCCCCAAACTGTACCGCAAATGATACCAGGACCGCAAATGATCCCCAAACTGTACCGCAAATGATCCCGGAACGCAAATGATACCCGTTTTGGACCGCAAATGATCCCGAAAAAAAAGTGAGGAATGGCATGGAGGGTGGAATGGTCTGGATTGAGAATTAATGAGAAGAGCGCTTATTTTTATTAAAATCACTTTAAATCATGCATGGCTAGCAACAGGTTTCTGCCTCATTATAGTTTAAATTTGCCACATTTGATTATCGGATACAATCATCAAAAACTAACTTGGACGCAATTCAAAACCGATTGTGACCAGGGGCCTGTTTCTCGACAAGTCCCGATGACTTTTAGCATGTTTTTTCGAGATAACTAAAAGCGGATTGTGAAACACTTAAACCCTCTCCCTTCTTGAGATAAAGAGGGAATTGTGACATGTGAAAAGTTTAGGGACTTTCGAGAAACGGCCCACTGATCTCTTTGACGAGGCGAAAAGGATGCCACCCGGGCCCGGCTTGCAACAATCGTAACATTAATAACTAGAACGCAATGTTTTAGCCTATAAGCTTTGGTTCAACATGCAATACTGCAGTTTTGTTTTTTCCCATGTCCTTGACTAAAAGTCGTCCATTAAACAACTATTACAGAAAACGCTCTCATTTGCGTAGACCTGCAATGCTCCACCGCTCTTAAGTACATCTTGTGTGTAGCACTCGAATTGCCTTCCACATCTGGGACAAATCTCTTCTGTTATTTTTCCTTCGCAGTATTTTTGCTTTGATTCCTAAGCAATGGCTTCTGAGCAGCTATTGGTTCAAGGCTATGGTAATGCAGCTCTGCTTCATGGCCAAGTAAGGCCATATCTCTGGTGGCTTCGTTTTCATAACCAGCTCCGGGGTGGATAATATTCAATCCCGTTTCTCCTAAGCTTGATACTACCGCCACCGGGATTTCAAACATGTTAATTAGGCCCCATAAAGCAATCCAGTCACCCCATTCACCGTCCATAGCCATCCTTCTCAGATAGGTATCCCATGCTCTGTGTTTGATAAATTCTCTGAAATGAGTCCCGTCCGGGGTTGTTGGATTACTACGGAGGTAATTTACCAAGTCACATCGCACTTTTGTGGCACTCTGCGAGACTCTTCCGCGGCGTATTAGCTGGTCATTCATTGCATGGAATAGACAGTTTCCATCTTTGGGGGCTGGAGGATGGCGATGTGTTAATCCTGCCTTTCTTAATTCCATGTCCAACCGACTCTTTGGTGATTTACCTTTGTCTGAAGCTTGCTTAAGCCTAGTTTTCATATGTCGGGAAAATCCCAGACGATTAGGGATTTCGCAGTTTCCCGACCGTCCCAGATTTTGCCGACATATCGGAAAATCGTCAGATGCTTGTCCTAGATTCCTCCGATAGTGACTTTGGCGAAAAATGGAAAGTGCTCAGAATCCCCAGCTAGCCATTGCTCAGGAATTAAAGCAAAAACACTGCGACGGAAAAATAACAGAAGAGATTTGTCCCAGATGTGGAAGGCAATTCGAGTGCTACACACAAGGTGTACTTAAGAGCGGTGGAGCATTGCAGGTCTACGCAAATGATAGCGTTTTCTGTCATAGTTGTTTAATGGACGACTTTTAGTCAAGGACATGGGAAAAAACAAAACTGCAGTATTGCATGTTGAACCAAAGCTTATAGGCTAAAACATTGCGTTCTAGTTATTAATGTTACGATTGTTGCTAGCCGGGCCCGGGGTGGCATCCTTTTCGCCTCGTCGAAGAGATCAGTGGGCCGTTTCTCGAAAGTCCCTAAACTTTTCACATGTCACAATTCCCTCTTTATCTCAAGAAGGGAGAGGGTTTAAGTGTTTCACAATCCGCTTTTAGTTATCTCGAAAAAACATGCTAAAAGTCATCGGGACTTGTCGAGAAACAGGCCCCTGGTCACAATCGGTTTTGAATTGCGTCCAAGTTAGTTTTTGATGATTGTATCCGGTAATCAAATGTGGCAAATTTAAACTATAATGAGGCAGAAACCTGTTGCTAGCCATGCATGATTTAAAGTGATTTTAATAAAAATAAGCGCTCTTCTCATTAATTCTCAATCCAGACCATTCCACCCTCCATGCCATTCCTCACTTTTTTTTTCGGGATCGTTTGCGGTCCAAAACGGGGATCATTTGCGTTCCGGGATCATTTGCGGTACAGTTTGGGGATCATTTGCGGTACAGTTTGGGGATCATTTGCGGTTCTGGGATCATTTGCGGTCCTGGGATCATTTGCGGACCCGTACAGCCGATCCTTGACCGGTATTGTTCGATTGTTGTTCTCATGCTGGCGGCAGACAATAGTAAGAGTACGAAATACTATTCTTTGAGAGTGCAAGACTCTTACTCAATGCAAGCATTTTTTAGAGTACAATAACTCTTTCAGTTTTAGGTGTAACCCACACCGATAGTTCAAGCCGATAAATACTGGCTTGTGAGAGCTTGTGAGATACCCGTGGGATACTTCTGAGATATGTGGTGCAACCTGCACCGGATTTCAAGCCAATGAATGTGGGATTGCGAAAGCGTCTTAGCTTCAGTGCAGTCTGCATTACACAGAAGCCGAGTCTAGATATGTTGGCTTGCGTGAGTAAACAACTCCCGTATCGATATCGCACCCCACAATCAAGATCTGTCTGACTTAGGGGTCTGTATGCATGAGCATAAGACCCCAAAAATTCAATGTTCCTTATAAAACTTCGAGAATATGAAAATAAAAACTTAAATTTGAAATGTGGATGTCAAATTCCGAAGTTGAATTTTGGCGGAAAATTAAAAGAAAAAAAAATTAGAACCCAATGAACTTTTTCTGCCTTCAAAGACTCGATTTCCGGAACTTTGCAACGTTTCGATTATGGCCATAGTGGGCACGAGAAATCAGGTTGACAGCAATTGAAAACTTGTTTCAACTACTTTCTGTTGCTAAACCAATCAGAGTACTCGTTAGAACTGACAAGTTCCCGGAACCAATCGAATTGCTAGGGTCAACATCTAACTCTGGGAATATAAAACGGAATCCCAGTGGACCGGCCTTTTCAAAGAACTCAGCGGCCTGCACCAGAGGTTTTTCCTCGCCTATTCCGTCGCTCTGAGAGAGAAAAACCTTTGGCAGCCAGGGCAGGGTAAGTTTTCTCTTCCGGCCACATAAACGTCTACAAGTGTTTTTCAGGCGCTGTCTCTTGTACTTTTTTCGGGAAATTTTGCAACGCTGAGCAATTTCTCCCAGAGTAAGATCAGTACGGTGGCCTTGAGAACTGTGACACTAATCTTGCCTTTGTTTCTTTGGTATTCTTTTTCTCGATGGCATTTTTTCTTCATTTCGAGAGTTATACCCTTATTCTTTATCGTACTGTCAAAGTTTCACTTAAGGTGAGCCTTTTATGCGCTCGGTACCCCTTAAAATATCTACCATGTAATATCTCAACATAGCAACATAACAACGCGCGTGACTTCGTCAGAGGCCAGTGATTTCGAGTGATAAATGTGTTTTCATACATCCTCTCAATTGAGCAAATCCTTGAATTCGTGACGTCGATACCCTTTATACAGTACATCGAGGAGAATATGACGTTGTCGAGATTCTAGTTATGCAGATTATAGCTTTCTTCCTTTTTTTAACCTCGTTGTAAGCGTTCGTTGCAAGATTAGTCAGGCGTCTCCAGCCCGCGGTCGGTAGGGACTGGAAATTGCTTCAAAACATTTATGGGATGGAGAGTTTTTGAGAGCACATGGCGAGCGAGTTGTTGACCTGTAAAGCTAGAGTTGCGGCCGATTAAACTTGGTGTGTTTATCAGTGTGCTTGAACCAATCCGTGAGTTTATTGTCACATAAGCATTTCCGACAAAGTGATGACCCTGCTAGGACTTAATCATGCCAAGAACCATGGAAGAGGAAGAAAAAACAATCGGCAACAAACTAAAGGTGTTAAAACTGACGCACGAAGGATCAGACAAAATCGCTGAAACTATCGCAAGCTTCTCGACAGCAAAGTGGAGGAGTGTCGTGAGATAAAGGCTAGATAGAGTACAGGAACTGAAACTTGAACGAGGTGACGAGGAGGACGACATTCGAGCGTGGAGCACAGGGATTGAAAAGGGCTTGGAGTGCGGTCGAAGGGCTAGAAGAGTTGGAGCGAAGTTTGAGGGAACGAGAAACAAGAGAAATTCAAGAGGAGGAAGAAAGGTCGAGATGGGAGATAAATAGAAGTTTGAGGCGAAAGCTGACGAGAAGGATAGCCATGCTGCAGGTAAAACGAAAGGTGAATTACCGGAATTTGTGATTACCAAATTTCAGGGAACGTATCTAGACTACCAAAGGTTTTGGGGGCAGCTTGAAGCGGAGATGGACAAATCACACATTGGCACAGTTGCCAAATACTCATATTTGAAAGAATTACTTGTACTAAGGGTCAGAGCCTCCATAGATAGGTTACCATTTACCAGCGAGGGTTATGTAACAGCGAAAACAAACTGTAGACCAAATATGGGAGACCAAGTCATGTGGCTAATGCACATGTGCGGACATAATGGGCTGTTAGTCATCTCAGGAAACAAACATTGAGACACCAGAGAGCATGGGGAAGGAGGAGAAAATTTAAAGGGTATGTTAGACCTACTCTAGACAAATTACCAGGCATCAGAGCTGACCCTGTGAGGCTAGATGACGATTGGCAGGAATGGGGGTTTCCACAGTTAGTAGAGGCTTTGAAAAGTGGTGTGAGAGAAACCCAGTGCCCCTGGATAGCCACAGGGGTGGGACCTCTGGG
Source organism: Montipora foliosa (assembly GCF_036669935.1). Lineage (NCBI taxonomy): Eukaryota > Metazoa > Cnidaria > Anthozoa > Scleractinia > Acroporidae > Montipora > Montipora foliosa. Next base: position 40,268,728 of record NC_090880.1, on the reverse strand, counting down.
AGGCATGGCAGAGGTTGCGATTGGGCATTCCAAGCTAAACAAGAGGATTGGAAACCCAAACCTTGTGTTTACTCTAAATCAGTGGAACATAGATCTGTTGATAGTGAAACAATCAAAGGGGTAGGAGATAGAAGAAGGTATTTGAGTACCAGCAAGACATGCTACAACTGTACCGGAACAAAACATCGAGCTGCCGAGTGTCTGTCGAAGCGGACCAATTTCCAGAAGTGTAATGGCAAACATCACACTTCAAATTGTGATAAGAACTCTAGCCAGTTATGTTGGCAACATGGCAGGGCTTAGTGATGTATCCAGTAGTAGTCGAAGAAGTAGAGAGAATTAGTTGTAGTGCACTATTGGACACTGGTGCAGGCGGTTCATACGCATCGGCTACATTGAGTGAACGACTGAACAGGCAACCTGAACACTAGCAGTATAAGAGAATCGAGGTGATGACGACAACAAGCCAGAAAGGACAAATGTATAAGGAGCAAATCTCTAACATCAAGGGAAATTTCAGCCTTCCCAATACCCTGAATAAAGTTGACAAAGGTGTCCTTCTGACAGTTCCCAACCCGCGATACACAGAAATGATCTCACGGCGCCAATATCTACAAGGTGTAATGATGGACAATGAAACTGCCAGTTCATATGATCCTGGGTGCTGGTGAATATGTAAAGCTGACGACAAGCTCATTGCCAAGAGGTGGCAAGCCAGGCGAACCAATAGCAGAGCTCACATACTTTGGTTGGACTATTATGTCACCAGGTGGGGAGACCAACCTGAGTAGCGTGTACCTCACCAAAAGTTCTTCGACAGACTATGAGCAATTGTGTAGCCTTGATGTCTTGGGTTAAGAAGATAAACCAGCAGGTAATCAGCAGGCAGTATACAGTGAATTCTAAGAGCAGCTTGTACGTCGTCCAGAGTGTTGGTACGAGACTGGCCTTTTGTGTAAAGCTGGACACATACCCTTGCTTAACAACCGTAATGGAAGTCTCCGCCGACAAGAAAACCTTGTGAAGAAACTGGAGAAGCAACCTGGCCACCTCGATGAGTACGACCGGATAATCCAAGACCAGCTTGAACAAGAGCCAGATTGTGGAAAGAGTGAGCCACAGGGAGAAAGAGAATCCTACCTACCTCACAAGGCAGTGATAAGGGAAGAAACAGAGAGCACAAAGATGCGAATAGTATTCGACGCACCAGCTAACGCAAGTCCAACAAGTCCATCATTGAATGATTGTCTGGAGACAGGGCCCCTACTTCAAAACCTACTCTGGAGTGTTCTACTCCGGAACCGTTTTAAACCAGTTCTTGCAGGTGCGGATTCGGGAAGCAGACCACGATGCTCTACGGTTTAATTGGATAAAGGATAAGGACCCCTCAGACGTTTGAGGTTTTGAGATTCACTCGGGCTTTGTTTGACTTAATACAATCACCGTTTCTTCTCGGAGGAACTCTAAAGCAACACCTAGAGAGCTTGAAGGCTAATTTTCCTGTGGAGGATGAGGAGATTATGAAGAGTCTGTACGTTGATGACATCATTAGTGGAACGGATACTTTTGATCAGGGGTGTTTCAGTCGCAGTGCTCGGTGAAGCAGGGTTCAAGCTGCATAAATGGCACTCGAATTTGCCAGAACTGGGTACTGAGAAATGAAGGTGAAACATTTGCCAAGGAACAGTTGGGCGTAAAACCCAATGAAGCTAAGCTTTTGGGGCTTCCTTAGAACAAGGAGGAAGATACCCTATCCGTGAACTTTACCAGAGATTCTGCAGAAACTAGTAAGAGAGAAGTATTGAAGAGTTTAGAATCAGTATTTGATATTTTAGGAGTAGCCGGCCCCACAACATTAATAGGAAAATAATCTATAGAGAGGCATGTGAACAACACCTCCCGTGGGACGCAGAGCTACCAGAGAAACTGAAGAAACAGTGGGGAAAGTTCAAGAAAAGCTCGCCCGATGAAATCAGAATTCCCCGCAGTCTAGCTACAGCCAAAGAACCAGTCCAAACTATTGATTTGCACGTGTTTGGTTATACTAGCGGGACGGGAACAGTGGTGGCTGTATACGCAGTAGTTAGGGTCTAGTCGCAGCAAAAGCTCGTTTAGCAAGGAAAGGGCCAACCATCCCAATTCCCAAGGCGGGAACTTGTGGCAGCTCACATGGGGGCCAATCTTGTTGATAACGTGAGAAATGCGTTGGAGGGTTGTGCAGTGAGGTCGGTGAAGAACTCTGGCTGAAGGGACCAGACCTGCTTTCCAAACCAGAAATTTGGCCGGCACCTGTGCAAACTGAGCCGAATAAGGAAACAGAAGGAGAAGCAAAGTTAGTCAAGGAAGTATTTTCAGTAGCTGTGGAACAAGAGGACAACCTAGAACAGATCCGGCAGAAACATGGATTCTGTCAAACCATTCGTATCACATCATAGGTAGCAGGGTTCATTCACAACTGCAAGTCCAGCAAGGCAAACCGCCTGTCGCGACCATTAACCACCAGTAAAACAGATTAGCAAGTTAAGGATTGGGTGATGAGAGTAGAAAACAGCAAGCCAAACACAGATCAGTTCTAAGAAGATCAGCTGAAACTTAACCTGCAGAAAAAATGGGTCTGTATGCGTGCCGAGGCAGAATTCAGGGTTGATACCCCATCAATCTACCTGCCGACGCCCTTTTGACAGAGAAAATGGTCCATGATGCACAAGTTCTGAGCCTTCACGGGGGAGTAGGTCTTAACATGAAATTAATCCGCTTAAAGTACTGGGTGCCACGTCTGAGGCGGTTCACGAAGAAAGTTACCAGAACTTGCTACACGGAAATAGAGAAAGGGAGTTTCGCCCCATAAGGAATGCAGCCATTGTAGCAGCTAATAATATCCGTCGTCTTGCATGTGAGGAAGCAGCTGAAAACTGAACATTGAACGCTGTTCACTGAACATAGCACTGTTTGAGTATTTGATCTAAGTTCTTAGATCAAATAGGGGAGTGTGTCGAGACGCAGATTATAGCTTTCTTGCATTCTTTGTGAGGGAAAGCCCACACGAAGTTGGCAGTAGAGGTATTTGTTTGTCGGTATGTGAGAATGGTCACGTGATTTCTAAGAGTTTGCAGAGGCATGGGTACTAGCGCTTGGAAAAGAAGTGGCGACCATCTTGTTGCCATCTGTTTACGGTCACTTGTGTCCACGATTTGCAGCTTTCGACAAACGTTTGTTTTGTTTTTTGCTTTGAGACACCGAGGTACGTTTTCTTTCATTTTTGGGTGTAGCCTATGATCTGAATCACTTAGGATCTCATTGAAAAGCGTGGCACAAATATTACTGTGGTGGACGCTAAGCGGCGCTATCTCCGTGTGAGTAAGAGCTTTATCGTAACTGAGGCTAGGGCACATGATTTTTAAAGCCCTCATCTGGACTCGCTCTAGTTCATTAACTAAATACTTTGGGAGTGAATAATCATACACAGGGATCGCATAATCTAAAACTGATCTTACACACGTGATGTAAAATAACCCTAAGTCATTGCAGGGAATCTTGGCCCTTTTTAGCTGAACTGAAAAGTATAGCCTTTTGGCTGCCTTTTTGATAACATCATTTACATGAGTGTTCCATGATAGATCACTTGTGATTCTTATTCCTAGTAACTTTGCACTATCAACGAGCTCTAGCTCTTTGCCATGAACCCTAATTGGCTCAAATATTGCCTTATTTCTAGAAAAAGAGATTCGGAGCTTTTTGCATTTCTCATTATTGAGTTGGACTCTGTTACCCTGTCATATTCAATATTGTTATATGAAAGGCTCATGTGTTTCTGATTATATACAATAAGCTTACTAAATGGTGGACAAAATTTACTGTGACTCCTACTACTACAGTCTGAGTCACTATATTTAGTTTACCTAAATGACATAGGAATACCTCTTATCCTCGTTAAGTTAATTTGTTAAACAAAGTAGCAAATACTATTATCTTCATTTGTTTGTTTGTATTGTCTATGTAGGTTTCATTATTAGTTTTTAAATAAAGTTGATTTATCCTATGAAATGAATAATAATGTTTGACAGGTTAGTTAATGACTGTACCAACCCTCCAACACTTTGTCGTGGTCAAGATACAGTAAATGCCTATACATATGATAAGATGTCAAGGCTTAAAGTGTGGGCATCGCTGATGGCCAGGTGCAAAGCCCCAAAGCTAACTATCAAACTTAATAGAAACTAACTGAGAGAGAGAGAGCAGTCTCGCTGTTTTAGCATGACCCACTGACCGACTTATTCAACAAAAGATAAAATGTGAAGGGGAAGCCATTTGTAATAACATTGCAGCTCTTGGTCAAGTCTATGGATTGTTAGCCACTCTTGGGCAGTTGAGTGCAGCTTTTGGGATAAAGTGGCTAGGATATATATTCCGACTCGGAATTATTTTTATCCGATTCAGAGTAACTTTTTCAGCGAATTCTATTTTGAAACACTGGGTTCACGATCAGAATTGTATATTTAAACCATTTAAAATTTGTGAATTTTGTAATGAAGTTATGTTGATGGAAAGCCTAGACAGATTTTCCTGGAAACAACCCAGTCTTAGAAGGGTTCACAGTGTAAGTAAAAACATTTTGATGGATAGGAGAAGAGTACAATGTACAAAGTAGGGGAGGAGTATCAGGGAAAGGCGGAGGGGATGCAATGCAAGTGTGGTTAACCTTTGGGGGAAGCAGCCAAGTCTACACATGTACGCATTGCGTACCTATTTTTTTGAAACTCGTTGTAAGCGTTCGTTGTAAGATTAGTCAGGCGTCTCCAGCCCGCGCTCGTTAGGGACTGGGAATCGCTTCAAAATATAATGGGATGGAGAGTTTTTGAGAGCACATGGCGAGCGAGTTGTTGACCTGTAGAGCGAGAGTTGCGGCCGATTAAAACAGGGGTTTTTATCAAAGTGCTTGAATCAATCCGTGAGTTTATTGTCAGGAAAAACATTTCCGACAACTTCAGAGACTTACCAGTTTTAAAATGCAATGCCTTTGTACTCGACTAAATCAATATGCAGCACGGGAGTTTTGGGCTTTCAGATTTTCAAACTCGTGTTGTGAATACGTAATAAACTGGGTGAGTCAATAAGGTCACTTTTCCCAAGGTCCAACCCCCCTGAGGTCCAGACCGTGAAATCCAAACTCACACTTAAAGTGAACAGCCATTGGATAAAAAT
>NC_090880.1:40206026-40258526 GCF_036669935.1 Montipora foliosa | reverse complement strand
TAGATCAGCACTCCCAAAAGTGAACCGCACAATACATCTTTGAAACTCCGGTATTTTGAGTACCTGTACAGTCACATTGGTACGTTCTCGTTCCGCCAGTTTCGGTGCTGCTCAATAAGACGACTTTGGCATCATTTGTGGCACAATTGGCTCCGATAATTTTCTTACCCTGTAAATAAATAAATAAATTACTCAATGAACAAACGAACGAATGAATAAAGGAACGAATAAATAAATAAATAAATAAATAAATAAAAGAGGGAGGAAGGACAAAACTCCAAGAAATCAAATCAACTGATAAAAAATCTCGTTTGTGAAGGCTAGGCCAGACAAGCTCAGATGTGACCAGATCTCACCTGATCTTATTATTCACTTAATTAATGTCAAGCTATAGTTAAGGCAATAGGTGGTTTTCACCTGACGTCACAGCAGCCATGTTGGTGCACAGAACAAAAGACGAACGAGTCTTTTGGGAATTTGACTCTATTATAATGCAAAACGTGAGCCATAATTTGCTATCGTTTTGTGCACGAACATAGGTGAGTGAACACCATCGTGTGTGAGTGAACACCATCTATAACTTAATTGTCTCGGCCAAGTCAAGCAGGTCCAGTCATTCCAGGCACGTCGATCATATTAGGTGAAATCTGCAGGTCAAGCTTTTCCTGTTAAGCCAGGCATAGACAGATTCTGCCCAAAAAATCTTTAAAAGTTTTCCAAAAATACCCTCAAAAGTTGTTCAAAAAATATATTTATTCACTTTCTTGTTGCCTGATTTGTTGAAAAATGATAAAGAATCAAGTTTCTAAACTCACAGCTTCAAAAGATCAAGCAGAGGCTCACTAGTTCGCCATTTTGTTGGCTTAGCAACATATTGAATCAAAAAAATACATCCATTTGCATTGGCTGAGCTAGAGCTGTCTTAACAATATTTTCAATTGAATTGGGAGTTTGAAGTATCAAATTCATACGATATACAATAATAGCAGGTACTAGTTTTGAAAGAAAACTATAACAAATAAGAGACTGACTGAGGCTCCAAGCAATGAAAATTTCCCTTTCATTTTCGAACAAAAACTATAACAAATAGGACGCTGACTGAGGCTCTTTAAGAAGTCCAAGCAGTAGCAATGAAAATGTTCATGCCTTTCTCTGGCACTCATTGTATCTGATCATAACAGATGCTTCAATACAGTCTTCTAAGGCATTTGTCCTGCTGAGAAGACAGAGTGCTGAGTAAGCTGAAGACCCTCTCAAAAGCAGCAGAGCTGGGCTGAATGAGGAGTAACTTCCTAACAAGTCAATGTGGGAGGGTGTGACGACGTGCTGCCCACCATGCCAGTTTCTGCTCCTCACTCAAGTCAACAATACCATCCGCAGCAGCAAGGCTAGCAATGGTGTTATCATCCACAAAGGGAAAATTCTTGAATTCTTGGAGGGCTGCAGCATTAGGCATTAACAGTTGAACTTGAACTGGGCAACAAAGGCGTGCTACCTTGAATGCACGTACTATATTCGGAACAAGACGCTGAACTTCTCTTGATCCTGATCAATCAATCTAGCTTGGAGGGTAGCATCGCCATTTCGGCAATTTCTCTGGCAACAGCCGTGGTGTAAGGGTAGTGGCCTACCCCAACTGCTTGAGCAACAGCTGAAAGATATCAAGCGGTCGTCACCTACAAAGGTGCATGTTGACTTAACAAAATGAATACCAGCATCAACAATAGCGGCGAGCTCTAAGCGGAGATCTTGACGGTCTTGAGGATTCTCAGATATCCAACAGATTTTGGCGGATAGCAGGGAAAGATGCACATTCTCTTCTAGAAACGGTAACACATTACCAAAATAGTCGGACACCTGCTTGAGCACCTCCTACTTACTCCACCAACGTGTATTGCTGTAGGGCTTAATTGACTGCCCAGTTCTGTCTATCCAAAGTAACTTCGCATTAAGACTATGAGCAAACAAACTCACCCAGTATTGGAAAAATAAGTCCAGAATGCTAAAGTCAAATTGAGATCCGACATTATCAATTGTATGAGAGAAACATACAACATCCAGAATATTGGGATAAAAGAATAGTAGTTGCCTTATGGTAGCCCCATTTACTGAAGCACCATCTCGCATTGCAGCAAGTACCATGTCTGATGCGAAGTTGTGCTTAACAGCAATATTGGACATCAGTCTTTGGGAACGTTCAACCACCTTCATTGGCTTTGCAAGAATCCCAAGGCACATTAGGCGTTGTGTCGGCTTGAAATCCTCCTGGACATAACGCACTATAATAGCAAGTGCCTCGCCAAATCGGGCAGTCCCATCGAATATAACCAACACTTCTTTAACTTCCTGAAGCTTGGCCTTGACTTTTTCTTGTTCCCTTGCCAACACAGAAGGAATAACGTCTTTTCTGGTGTACTTGCAGTAAGACTATGGGCATACTTCTCAAAAAGAGGGCGCAAAACATCTATCTTGAAAATCGGTATGCCAGCCATAAGGAGTGTCTCAACTACTTAAAAACGCGAACGACTCGCATATCCATTGGTAAAGTAGCCCCACTCACTTGCCCTTGCTGACATTGCTCAATACTCTGGCTTTTGCCCTTGTCCCTTTTAATATTGGCGATGCCATTCAAGTGTTTTCGGGACTGCAAATGTTTCTGTACAATGGTCTTCTTTGTGACACATCGTAGCTGCCCTTTGACACAAGCGAAGTGATGATCTGGACATTCCTTGATTCGGTCTTGAACCGAAGTTTTGGTCATTGGATTTGACATCCTACTTGCCTTGTACATGCCCGACGTTCTAGCAACTTTACGTTCTCTCGAAATGGAAGCCCTTTCACGTTACGTCATCGCTGCCCCATTTTCTCTAGCAATTTGAGTAGGGTCTTCGCTTTCTTGCATGGCTTCCGCCATTTTGCTTTGAGCAATACAGGTAGCTGTTCTATATTTGGAATATTAACACAGGACTATTAACACAGGTCCACATCAGCCAATGGCTGCCAGTCTTTTCACCTGCGAGACCAACTAAAGTATGTATGTATGTGTTTATGTATGTATGTAGGATACCCAACGTGACATCTATATATGAAAGATACACCAAAGGACATCCAACGGGACATCCATATATGGAAGATACACCACAGAAAGAACACCCAAAGATACAGTGAAAATCGTGCTTATAGCAAGGTATTTCGTTCGGTGTTTGATTTAAAATGGCAAAATGTATCAAAAATTGTCATTTTGGTAAAAGTTGCTCGGAAAATCGAAAAAGTTGCTCAGAATTGAAAAAGTTGCTTAAAAGTTGCCGAGAAGAATCTGTCTATGCCTAACCTTAAGTGAGACCAGGTAAAGGCGAGACCTTTGCGAAGGCAAGAAAGCAAATATGAGCCTATTGTCTTAGCGAAGCCTATTGTCTTAGCGAAGCCTGCCAATGTAATGCTATGTGATTAATTCGTATCAGGCAAACAAAGTAATCGAATTATGAGTTAAAAGAAATGTAGCCAGACCGGGTTGTCCCGGTTTAGAAACGTTGATGAGTTTGAAAAGAAGAACACTTAGGTCCCGTTTTGATTAAAGAGAGATAAATCTGAAATGAGGCTTGTTCTCGTTTTGCGTACGGGCGTATAATAAATTGGTAACCTACACTTTGTTCTGTTACTGAGACATCCGCAGCAGCATAGGAACTAGGGGTTTTTTCAGAGCTCTTTTTCTCTTGATAATTGCAAAGCGTGATGTCACCTCCGGTCGGAGAAATACCGGGAGGACCCTGGGTACCATTGTAGCCACGAGGACCACGTGGTCCAGAGTCACCTGGAGGACCTTGAGTACCATTGTATCCAGGAGGTCCCCTGAGACCTTGTATCCTACTTATATTCACAATCTATAAGAAAACAGATTTTTGTCATTTTTGTGGCTACGTATTGTTTTCCGGCTGTCCTTCGTCATCGATGAAAGGCGTATAAGAGACTTGTGATTGACAGCCAAAAATTCCATATCATTTTTGAATCACATCTTAAAGCGCGCCCCCCCCCCCCCTTCAATTGGAATGGGCGCGCATCTTCCCGTAAGTGCATCCAATCAGCGGCCACTCAAGGTGTTAACGTCCATCCAGTTGTCCCTAATTCCCGAATATTAGGCCAAGGGAAATCGACGGAACTAATCTTGGAACGGTGACTCAATGGGCAAGTGTGTTAGCCTGGCTGCTGTAACATGACTGAAAGGAAAGCTAAAAGAGAAGGGCGGTGCCTACTAATTCAAAGGTATTTTTGCCCCGGTTTAAGATTATTCCAGAAATGTAGATCTTAACTATTGTTATTGAAATTGTAAAAGAAAATTGGGGGTAACCACGCATTTTTCAAAGATAATTCATGAACGATATTTGTAAAAAGCTTTAAAATACAAAGCAATGTATGGCGTTCTTTCTCAAATTGAAGCTTAATTATCTCTTAAAAATGCATGGTTACTCCTAATTTTCTTTTTGGATGGCAATAGTACTTACTAAGATCTACTCTTTCTGCATAATTTTAAACCGCGCAAAAATATCCCTGTATTAGTAAGCATCACCGATAGCAAATCCGAATATCTCGAGATGCGCAGAACGTATGCGCAATAACAGTAGTAGGCACCGTCCTTAACAGGAGCGGGTTGAAATACAGCTCTGGTGCGGTTCAGTTACATAACCTTCCCAACTACTTTTGTGTATGATTGTAGTTTTCCAGTCTGCCACTGTTGACATGTGTTGAAACAAACATGAAAGCACTTCATTTTATATTTCAACGTCCTGGAAGGCAAATAATCATCACGTTACACCTAAAAGCGCTCTTCAGGCACACCAGAACTCGAAAAATACATAAATTACTGCTTAATTGTTAAGAAAATAATGACAATACCGTATATCGTCGGCACAACTTAAACTGTCACATTATGTCACGGAACAAGGAAGCCTGTGTTTGTTTGCACTACATGCTGAGCGTTTTTGTCTACTGGCGGAAAATGAAGGTAACACAGTTAATAAACTTTAGAAACTTCCAATTTACATTTCTATCTTTTTGACAGCAAGAGGTGCATGTATCTCTCATCAGACGAGTAGAATTAGCAAGTCACAGAGCTGGAAATGCTCGTGGACATTGTTAGAAATATTGTCACCAGTCAGCATGCAATGATGCTGCAATATATATGTAATTAGAACACAAGGATAACTCATTTTAATATACATTAAAGTTATTCTGTATCACTGTTGCTCTCTTTGAAGTAACTAGATCCCCATGTGATATGGGGGTTATTGCGATCATCTCCGCATTGACAAGCATCTGTACGCCGGAGAGAGACCATTCCGGTTGCAAGTGCAGTGACCAGTGGAGCAGAACCCATTTCAGCAGAACCCAATGCAGCCATAGATGATCATGTCTAGTAAAGCCTCTGGAGCCAGTGGCAGAGACATCCAGTCAATGCTAATGGTATCATTTGTAACTGTACATCCAAAGACAACGGAACATGGTACTCTCGGGTCTGCCTCAGGAGTGCGGCGCCAGATTGCTGGTTGAGTTGGCACGCCAGGTATGCTTTTCCAAAGCATCTAGGCTGGGCGTGAAGTGTTGAGATTGCTGATTTGTTAAGCTAAAACGTAAGTAACTGCACTCCTTTACGTCATCGTGATCATTGAAAAACCCATACAATTTGCACACAAACTTCTCACTTCTCTTGAACGTTGATGCCTGTAAGGAAAATTATCTCCCAAGCGCTGCTACGGCTCCGCGACATTCCCTGTCGGGACATTTTTTTTCCTTTCCCTGCAAAAGAGCTGGCCCGGTTGTTCGAAAGCCTATTAACTTAATCCAGGATTAGCGTAAACTTTCGTTTCATGATTTCCAGTTTGTGGTGAAAGTTCCTTTTGCTTATTTTTGTTTTTCAAGATTGAGTTCCTCTAATGTAAAGTTTTCCCGAATATCAGCGTTTGGGAGTAGAGAAATAAACTTCTTGGTTAATTTTTAATCTGGGATCAGCGTTCATCGGCTTTTGAACAACCGGGCCCTGGTCGTGTCACAGCCAGTGAATGCATGCGGCCTTGGAAGAGCGTCACGTAACTCAACTCCAGCCTTCTAAGCTATGGCTGGGATGTCTAAGAATATGGTGCGTGTCTTCAGGCTCTTATGGACAAGTAAAAGTGCAGGAATACGATTCTGGAAATGACAAGCCAGCATTGTAACATGGCTATCAGGAGACCTGATGATTACGGTGCCTTGACCATGGTCATCTGCATGCTTGGCGTGAAGAAGGATTCTGGTATCCACTTCTTCGTGGGTTCAATTCAAATTTTTTACTTGGTCGGACATAACATTGCCATCAGCAACGGATAATCGCATGCAGTTATCACCAGCTGCAAAGAAGAATACGCGCTCTCCAAAGCCATTTGCGTAGCTATTTCCTGACCACTGAGGAATTCTGTCATATTTGTTTTGTTCTTCCCGTTGCCAGAGAGCTTTTCCACTGTTTGGGGTATTTCTGCCAAGGCCCTTTTATACTGTTCTTAGGAGATCCGCTACCTCTTTTGGCTTTTTCAGCATTCTTTATTGAGGTTTCCAGGTACCTGTCCGTTACAAGGTCAATTCTTAACCAGAGCCTCGGATCGACCCATGGCTCTGGGAAAATCTGTATAGGAGAACATGCGCCGTAGGGTTCTTATGGCTATGAAGTGGAAGCTTACATTTACCTTATTTATGCTTACATATTATAAAAGAGCTATATCAGAAAACTGTTCCAATTACAATATCAAAAACAAGGCAGAAAACGAGGTAATTACAGTACTTTAAGATGTGGTAAACAAGAAGACAAATTTCTTCCACGTGACCGGCATCTTGGATAAAACCGCTGACCTCAACGATTTAGGTTTGACATTTTTTAACGCGTAGATATAAACGAATCATACGCAAATTCAAGCAACAACAAAAACTACAACAACAACACAATAATTTTTCAAATATCTGACACGATGAAGTTCAAGGTTTGTTGAAGGTTTTTTTCCAGCTTTATTAAGTCACGAAAAGTATGATTTTCTACAAATTGTGTACATGACAAAATCAAGCAATGATTTCTAATATGTAATAGAACTGTTTGAGTGATGATTTGATTTTGTGTGTTTTATAAAAAAATAAACCCACTAACTATTTCTAACAAAAGATGTACGTTATTGCCGCCCATTTCAGTAGCGACCTTAAGCATGCTCGACGATTACGAGAGCGAGGACGACCGGAAGCGAAATTTTCGATTAAGGACAAACTACGCATGCTTGTAAGTTTGTTTTCGTCCTCGTGCTTTCGTCGACGACGACAAAAGTGCAGCGAAGTCGTTGTTGTGAGAACGTAAGTTTTTCCTTTGAATTTATAGCCAAATAGCGTATTATTCCAAAGCATTTAATTGCTAAATGTATCATTAAATATTCGTAGAAGCAAATGTGTGAATTTAAGCGCTTTGAGTTGAAATTATTATTAAATACAAGCTTTTTTGTTTCTACTTTTGAAGAGGTGATGGCAGCCGAAGGAGCGGGAAAACCATGAGTAAATCAAGCTTTTGTTACTTGTCTCCTTAGTGAAATTGCATAGTTTAGTCGGTGATTTTCTTATTGCTCTTTTAGTGAATGATTTAGTTTACTCACAGTCATATGTTCTATCGGATTTTTAATAGTTAAGCCACAGACTATTAAAAGAGACTATTTTGGAAACGCTACGTCTCTATCTGCAGCAGAATGTAGTTATCGCACAGCTCAGTGAGTCCTCAGTTTTTATTTAAGTCAATGAATTCCTTCTGTCGTGGAATCCCTATAGTCCGAAATTTCCTTTTCTCTTTAAATCTGTAAATGCTTTAAAAAAATTTATGAAGATGTCGTTGTCGTCTTCGGTCAGGATGCTTAAGTCTTATTTTTTCCGACAACAACGACGTTCTCGCTCCAGTCTCTTTGACACTTTACGTCATTTTGTCGTAGTCGTTCTCGTAATTGTCGAGCATGCTTAAGGTCCCTAGTAACAAACTTAGAACCGAAAGTGGAAATTAGTCATTTCCGGTATAGCTTTTCTTAACAATTAAGCAGTATTTTATGTATTTTTCGACTTCTGGTGTGCCTGAAAGCAAAAGAGTGCAATGAAGAGCGTTTTTAGACGTAAAGAGATGATTATTTGCCTTGCAAGACGTTGAAATATAAAATGAAGTGCTCTCAAGTTTGATTTCAACACATGTCGACAGTGGAAGACTGGAAAACTACAATAGCTTAAATTAGAGGTTAAATGGTTGAATTTGTTTGAAATGAATATTTTTGACATAATAGTTCGTTGATTGTTGATATGACGCAAGAAATTTGATTTGCAATGTTTTTAAACAAAATGCTAGGTTATAAATGGTTCCAGTGAAAATGTCTATAGAATTTCGCGGAAGGCGTTTGGACACGTTTTCCAGGTGGCAACAAGCAGCTTTAAAATGATACCAAGAACAGCTTGCCACTCAGGGGGTCCAGCCAACTCGAAAAATAAGGCTTATTTTGAATTTGGCTTCTAGACTATAAATCCACAACACTGAACTAGTCGTGACGTTGTGCTCATGTCGAATAATCTTCCTCAAGAGACTATCAGGTGAGAGAACACATCCCCCATACATGGGCCTCTTCCTATGATAATCAATCAATTTTAAGCTTCGCGCCCCGCTGTGAAAGTTATTTTTAGTTTCGTCCCCATGGCCGCGCGGCCTATGGTCAGAGGATCAGATGTCATTGTGAAGAAACTTACGAAGACTTTTCTCGCCGTCGCATGATCTTTCCTAAAATAGCCTCACAGCTTGACTACGAGCTAAAATTAGATTGAAAAAGATTATCATAGGAAGAGGTCCATGTACGGGGCATGTGTTTTCTCACCTCATAGTCTCTTGTCTTCCTATACTGTAAATGGGAAATTGGTTACTTAGGAATAACCTTGCATTGGACTAGAATCCTATCCAGGGGTAGAAGAAGTCCTTCAAGTTGCTTTATGGCACAGTGTCCGGGATGAACTGTGGAGCGCCACCCACCCTGAACAGTCTTTACCGCACCTTATAACCTTATTACTAACGTGGAAATCATTCTATCGAAATGGTTCGAGCATTATTCATTCAACTAAGTTTCATTAGTTCCTTGAGTACAGCGCGATTACCTTTTGATCCAATTGCTCAACTTCTTGCAACACTTCTTGCCTGTATGCTGTGATTGTGCTCCAAAGAAGCGATATATTATCCTGAAGAGAACATCGAAAACCCGAAAAATGTGTGTCAGCCATTGTACCTCAAAAAGTAAAGATCGTGTTCCGAAGCCCAGGTAAAGCATATCTCAAAGAAATAATGTTCACACTTGAATATGCTTAGTGATGTTACAACCTTAGCGTAGGCGCCGAAGCGTTTTGAAACTTATGGAAAGGCCATGGAGTACTAAGAGCACACTCTAAGTAAAAGCTTTCGAAAATGTATTTTGCGGTGTAATACTAAACTCATTTGTGGACTGCAGAAACGTCCAAGTAAGCAATATTCTTTTAATCTTTTTTTCGGCACAGTCGAAAATCTTTCAGCTTCGCATTGGATTGCCAAAAAGGAAAAGACATGTTTACTTCCTAAGCACGTTATCGCGTCAACAGCAACAAAATGTTTCTGTCTTCTTTAGTAGAAAAGTCAATGCAGTAACTGATTGGCTTATCGATCACAGGCCGAAACTGTTAAAAAAACATTACCGGCAATAAATCATTTTGTCGAGCACAGCACACAAAGAATGTACCTAGCTTTCTGTCGGACAAATTTTGTAATCGATCTACTATCGGTAACAGCCAGACCAGACGTAGGGGCACCCTCAATATTCCGATCCATCTTGTAGAATTACTGTCGGACGCGAAGTGGAGATGGCTAGTGGTGGATATTTACCGAGACGCTTCGCAGCTCGGTAAATATCCACCACTAGCCACCGACACTGAGGTGAATAGTTGTTTCAGTATATACTAAACCAGTGAAATAAAATAGCACAAAAAGATGATTTTAATTCTTTTATCATTTTCGTGCGCAAATTCCGCACGAATTGCTCGGAGGTGAATAGCAATGGATATCCGGAGTTTGAGTAGCCAATCAGCGCGCGCGTTCAACGCTATCCACTGTTTTGGTATATACTAAATAAAAGATATTACATGACCGCGCTATGATACGAATTTTATCTTCTCATGCTGGAAGTATCTCTCACGAGTGAGCGAAGCAAACGAGTGCGAGATACTTTCAGCACGAGAAGATAAAATTCGTATCCCCAAGCGGCCATGTAATGTTCTGTTTATTTAACAATTGATTATCGGTGATTATCGATAATCACTGAGCCTGAGGCGAATAATTGTTTTAGTATAAATACACAGGTGTTTATTTCAAAAAAGAGAAAGAAAAAAAAAAACATTTCAACGCGAAAATCATCTTCACTTACAGTGGCAAAACGACTACTGGCAGCCATTTTGTCCGTCGAGGTGATTATCGGCTGATAATCCGAGATAGCGAGTCAATGAGAGCGCGCGATTTTGTATAATCACCTGTGTATTTATAGTAATATATAGATATTAAAACGACTTGTTTTACTCATTTTCGAAATGATGAAAAAGTGGTCACCAACCGCTAAAACCCGCATGTTGTGTAACATGAAACAAGATATGAATGTTATGAAAAACAAATCATGATAATATACAATTTTGCAATAAAAATGTTAATGTAGTAGAGGAGAATTGTATTAAAGCACAAAAGTATGTTACAATGAAGAAGAAGCTCGCGTTTTATTGGCTAATCGTGTTCGTTACCATGACGACACCTATATTCTCACATGTACATGTGAAAGATAAAAGTGATATGTCCACTGCGTGCGGCGAAGATATGATTTTTTAGTAAAAGGAGAAATCCAGGTATTTCATCAGTATCTATATAATAATAACTGTTATTTTGAAAAAGCCCTTTTCAGAGACGCTCAATAAATTGTATGTATCTCTTAATGTATGAATAGATTTGTGAAGGATCACGAGACTCAGTGGATGTTTTGTCAAACCACTTGTTAATGTGCTCTTCAGTAGAATTTTAGCAAACAACATCTTTTCCTACCTTATTGGAATATTCTGATCCTGCAGATACGTTGTTTGCCGCCGTCTAG
Organism: Montipora foliosa; assembly: GCF_036669935.1. Classification (NCBI taxonomy): domain Eukaryota; kingdom Metazoa; phylum Cnidaria; class Anthozoa; order Scleractinia; family Acroporidae; genus Montipora; species Montipora foliosa. Next base: position 40,247,355 of record NC_090880.1, on the reverse strand, counting down.
GAAATAATGTCAGATTAAACACTGTTACTGAGCTTTAGATATTGTCTTTTCACTTTAAGACCAGGCGTGTGTTTCTTTCGGACTAGAACGGTTTTAAGCTCTGTATTCACTAACTGGAAGTACCTTTGAGTTAAAGCGTTAAATACCTTAACGGTTTTTACAAAAAAACACACTTTCTTTTAACTTTTACCTTTTAAAATTAAAATCCACCATCAATAGATAGAGGGAAATAGTGAAAGCTTGACAGTAAAAGAGTATAAAATTACTGGGGGAAAAGACGATTTTAGCAAACAACATCTGTTCCTACCATATTGGAATATTCTGATCCTGCAGATACGTTTTTTGCCGCCGTCTAGGAAATAATGTCAGATTAAACATTGTTACTGAGCTTTAGATATTGTCTTTTCACTTTCAGACCAGACGTGTGCTTCTTTCGGACTAGAACGGTTTTAAGCTCTGTATTCACTAACTTGAAGTACCTTTGAGTTAAAACGTTAAATACCTTAACGGTTTTCACAAAAAAAAAAACACACACCTTCTTTTAACTTTTACCCTTTAAGATTAAAATCCACCATCAATAGATACAGCGAAATAGTGAAAGCTTGACAGTAAAAGAGTATAAAATTACTGGGGGAAAAGACGGTTTTAGCAAACAACATCTGTTCCTACCTTATTGGAATATTCTGATCCTGCAGATACGTTTTTTGCCGCCGTCTAGGAAATAATGTCAGATTAAACATTGTTACTGAGCTTTAGATATTGACTTTTCACTTTCAGACCAGGCGTGTGCTTCTTTCGGACTAGAACGGTTTTAAGCTCTGTATTCGTTAACTGGAAGTACCTTTGAGTTAAAGCGTTAAATACCTTAACGGTTTTTACAAAAAAAACACACTTTCTTTTAACTTTTACCTTTTAAAATTAAAATCCACCATCAATAGATAGAGCGAAATAGTGAAAGCTTGACAGTAAAAGAGTATAAAATTACTGGGGGAAAAGACGATTTTAGCAAACAACATCTGTTCCTACCATATTGGAATATTCTGATCCTGCAGATACGTTGTTTGCCGCCATCTACGAAATAATGTCAGCTTAAACATTGTTACTGAGCTGTAGATATGGTCTGTTCAATTTCAGACCAGTGTGACGGTTTTTAGCTCTGTATTAAGTGAAAGCCGGTTATTAAACGAGCATAAGGGAGAAGACAACCTGCCATAGGCTACCAGTATTCGGAGTTCCCCGGCCGCAAGGTGATTGTAACCAGAATAAATCACAGTCAATATATTTAACTCATCCGTTTATTTCTACGAAGCGTTCGCAGCTATCGCCAATGCATTTAAGTCGTACACAAGTTGGGTAATTCCTTTTTCTAGAACGTACTTTTGTTGTCAATCACCTCTTGTATTACACACACAGTCATCATCAACTAAAGGTTGGTTTACACTAGCGACGCAATCACAAGTGCAAAGCGCAAGAGCAAGTATAAGTAGCTTATGCTAGTGAAAACGAACGTCGACATAAAGCATCATGAGTAAAAATCAAACACAGCACCCCCCATCGGGGAATCTGGAACGAGTGCTTTAAGGACGGTGCCTACTAATTAAAGATATTTTTGCCCCGGTTTATGACTGTGCAGGAACTGTAGATCTTAACAAGTGTTATTGAGATCCAAAAAGAAAATTGGGGGCAACTATGCATTTTTCAAAGATAACTCATGAATAATATTTGTAAAAAGCTTTAAAATACAAAGCAATGTATGGCGTTCTTTCTCAAATTGAAGCTTAATTATCTCTCAAAAATGCGTGGTTAACCCCAATTTTCTTTTTGGATACCAAGAGTACTTACTAAGATCTACTTTCTCCGGATAGTTTTAAACCGTGGAAAAATATCCCTGTATTTTTAAGCATCACCGATAGGAAATCCGAGTATCTCGAGATGCGCAGAACGTATGCGCAATAACAACAGTAGGCACGGTCCTTAAATGAGTTTCTTGTGCTTATGCTGTGTTTCGTTTTCACACAACACAAGCGAACGCAAGCATAATCGCAAACACAAGGAAAAGGAAAGATTTTGATCCATAGACTTGGGCTTGCGTTAACCCTGTTTTCACGGTGAAATAAGCGCTCTTATTACGCCTTGAGCGTGTGCCGCTACGCTAATGAAAACCAGGTTTAATGAATTTGCTATCTTGGCTCGTTTAATGATGAATTATTAATTATGACTACTGTTACTCAATCATTTAATGTTTTCCCTATAGATAGATAGAAGAAGCTGTCTTCTGTGCACGCTCTAGATCATTCTTTAAATATACCGGAAGAGTATAATGATATAGTGCTGCGGCGTAGCTTAGAATTGATCTAATACAGGTACAACAGAACAAAATGAGTTCGTGGCATGGTAACCTAGCTCACTTTACCTGTACCAGGAAGTGCAAGCGCCTTGAAGCCTTCTTAATTACTGTGCTAATTTATGTTCATTCCAAGTAAGGTCATTTGAAATTGTGACGCCTAGCAACTTAGCGCTGGTAACGCACTCCAAAATTTTCCCATTTACGTTAATGGTTCGAAAATCGTCCTCTTTCTTAGCAAAAGAAATCCTAAGTTCTTTGTATTTTTCACTATTTAGCTGAACTCTGTTGTGTGATGACCACTCTACTACTTGGTCAGCTATAAGTTGGGAATTAACTTGTTTTCCTTTAAAAACGATCTCAGATGTAGATGTGTGATTAACATATTTCCACAATTCTGCATTTGAGTCATTGCCTACTTCTAGATCATTAATAAGAACAAGGAAAACGCCACGGACCTAATTTTGTTCCTTGAGAAACACCTGATGGTACTGATCCTCATTCGGAGAAACAAACCTTAGCGAGTTTTACGCGCTGGCAACGATGCGATAAGAAATCTATAATCCAGTTAACTACTGGAATGGGAATATGTAATATTTCACTTAGCCTAACCCTAACCTTATCTTGTAATATGTTGGACCTGCCCAGTTCTGGACAACCAGAGCCTTTTCAATACTCAGTCTTAAAAGGCTAAGCTATTGGCTTCTTACCTCTGCTTTAAGCTGCAAATATTTCTTTTTGATATCCTCAAGTTCTATCCCGATCTGTCAAAAGAACAACGCAATTGGTAATGCCCATCCGCACTTTTTCAATGTTTTTTTAACGCCTTGCATACCTCAAGCGTCAAAAGGGGCAAATTCAGTTTAATTATGTTGAGAATAAAAAGAGAAACGATAACTATTAGCAATTTTTACTTTTATTTAGGAGAAAACGAATTAGCTTACAATGATATCTAAGATTGTTTTGTTTTGACGTTAGTGGAGGCAGAGGAGCGTGTGAAAGAATGAATGTTGATCACATTGCCCGGCCCCCCAAAAATCTTAAATTCTAGATGTTGCAGAGCGTTGCGGAGCAGTGACTAGTGGCTAGAACACTTGCCTCTCACCAATGTGACCCGGGTTTGAATCCCAGATTCGTCGTTACATGTATCAGCTTGATGGTTGGTTTTCCCCGAGAACTCCGGTTTTCCCTCTCCTCAAGAACCAACACTTGATTTGATTTAAGTTAGAGTGGTTTTCAATTGAGTTTTGAAAGTAATTTGTGAATTACTTTGGTTTTGCAATTCTTCACTCAGTGATTTGTTCAAAGTTCTCGCGCCACTTTCTCGACCAATCAGAAGTGAAACCCAAACCAATCGTGCCTCGCGCGTACACATTTTCCCGCGCTTTATGTCGGCTACGTGTAATTACTTCGAGTATTTTATTTGATCGCCGTTGTGAAAAAATGTCTGCAACAGTCGTGAAAAACCAGTGCTCTAAAACCTGAACAAGTATGGCTATAGCAAATTTCCGGATGAGTGACGTTTCTAAACCATTGTTGCGTTAGAAACAATAGTTTAGAAACTGTAGGGCCTGCGACAGGTGTCGTGACATCATTCAGGTTCCAGTGTATACGGATTCAATCTGAGCCCTGGTTAACGTGAGTCATTTTTGTTTTCATGTTTAGGAAAATACAGAACTGCTTGATAGTCGACCCTTCCTCACCTTTTCGCTATGGTTCTTCATCTTGGCAAGTTCTTCTGACATACTTTTTTGTGACCCCTTCACTCAACAAAAAGGTGTGATAGATAAAAAGAGAAGGTGTTAACAACGTTTCTCGACAAAAGTTTCTTTCTGTCAATATATTGTGTTTAGACCTGTTTGGATGACAGCATACTGAATGATTTAAACCAGGCGTAAATGCTAGTGTGGAAAAGGATAGGTTATGAGCACAGCAATAGGTCAGTTTAGCCATCACAGGCTCTATCGAGCCCCGTGGTTTTAAAGAATAAAGAAATAAAAATGTACAGATGATAGCTCAGTTGCAAAAATAGTCTTAGACGCCTTTTACAGACCATTAATTAAGATGATGTTCGTCAAAAAAAAAAACAAAACAAAACGAAACAAAAACGAAACCGGGTTATTATCAGGCTTGCAGTATGTTGTATTTTCTCTTATGCAAATTTTAAGAATAGTGTACTTGAATAACTATATAGGCACTTGGGATTACCTCGAGGTCAGTAGTGAAACGCTGTCTGAGGTCTTGAACACTTTTTGAAAGGGCTGCATACCCATCTACAGTCTGATTAGCATTGGCACTCCCTGTAGAATGAAAAATAGTGAAATGTCTTACAGAAGGCTGTCCATTCAGAGTGACCTTTTCGTTCATTTTCATATGAAAGTTATGACAAGCATTGATACACCGTCAAATTGTTAGCAGGGAGTTTAAGAAATGACGACGGCTACGGCAACGACGACGCCAAAAAGCAGTAATATTATTGGTTAAAAGAGGAAACAATGGATCGTGCTGCACGTGCGGCACGCAGTGAAATGACCAATTTTGAGGTTTTGACGACAACGTGGACAAGCAACAGTGAATCTTTCCTACTCTCTCTTTTCTTCTAATCCGTACGTACTAATCTATATTGTACAACATAAACAAGGTGGAAACATCGCGAAACACTTAGGATAGCTCAAACTAATAATAATTTAAAGTGATGTTTTCGTCGCCGTAGCCGTCGCGGTTTCTTAAACTTCCCATGCAGCCCAGTGGTTGGGGCGCTTTTCTTGAGATCCGGAGATCCCTGGTTCAAGATCCTTTCTGATCATGTAATTGTTGAATTTGATCCTGGTAGTCCGTGGTTCAAGTTCTCGACTTCACTGGTGTATAGCCAATTGGTTTGCTTCAGGCCAGTTTGCCTTCTTGCAACAGCTGTTCTGTTCCGTTGCATCGTTGATTTTTTTCATTGATCCTAGGGTATGGGTAGTGGTCAATTGAGTATGTATGTCAGTGTATGTATGTATGTACTTTGGAATATCCGAGTGCCGTGCGAATAGCTGTTAGCTGTGCACTACTCCTAAGTCCCAATAACTTGCAGATTGATTCTGCTATATTCTCCCAATTGATATGAATATTTTCTTAATTAAAAAAGTGCATTTCAGACGTCTTTTTGTCTCCTAACGGAAGTGTCAGGAAACATTGGAGTTAACTTGAGTTGTATTAGATGTGGAATGACGCGCAACGAGTTTTAAAATATCATCCACAGAGCATAGATCAACAAAAGAGCGTCCGCCCATTTTTTGACCAAGCAGTTGAGTATATCCTTATAGAAAACTTCAATAGCTCATTCCATTTGAACGTTTGCTTTCAAGGTCACAGGCCTCATTGTAAAGATGATTTTTTTACTTGTTAGTGGACTCGAGAGAGGGAGAGAGAGAAAGTCTCGCGTTGTGTAGAATAAATGTAAACACGTTTGCAGGGAATTGTTTATTCACATTTATGTCATCGGCCAGTCTGCAGTCGACCTCAGGTCAAGTGCAGGATTTTTTTTACGTGAAACGCAAGTGTATCCGTTGTCTTTAAGCACGTTCTTTGCCTCAATTTATTAGAAGGTTCAATTCCACCTTAGATTAGAATTTCTCGACGGCATTTTTTCAGGTGCATTCCATTGATTTCAAGGAACAACACTGTTTACTTTGGCTCCGTGATGACACAAGCACAAATTTAGAGGAGTAACTCATGACCATGAATTTTACTCTTCTCTTTCTCGCCTAGGGAAAATCGAGGTACCTTTCAAAGACACCTAACCTCTCCAAAGTGCATATTCCGGTGGAATTTTTTGTGGGTAACCATGGGCTCAAAGTAAGAATGCTATGCTAAGGAAGATAATAGTTTTTAATGCTCTGTGTGAAACCTATTTCTTCGTACTGCTTGTTGATATAATGACAGTGGAGTTGAGGATGTAATGAAGTTGCGGAATGAAGGCTTGTTTACTCAGAGTTGAAAGATTAGTGAACACCGGTATTAAAACGATCCAAGAAAATTAACCAGAGTTTTGTATTCTTTCTTTTGCACTGAATCAGTGATTTTGAATATTCTTTTCGCGTTGTGACGTGACTGTGCGATAATTTTACGATTGTACACGCGATGATGACTGAAATGACTCGAAAGCATTTTTCTGCAATTTTTCGCGTATATGAGCTAACTCTGCCGATTCATAGTGGAAATTTAATAACTTTTTTACTGTGATTAACTCAGTAATGAGTGTCAACTCGGTATTGTAGAAGTTTGAGCATGGTTGATAAAGGGATTGGTTTAAGACAACATTTAATATCTTCAGTCGATCCCGCGAATAGGGGTTGCCTGTGATTGTTGTTGCTGTTAGGTAAACGAGGAGAAAATAGGCTTTTAGACTTTTTTCTTTAATTAAATTGTTGTGGATAATGTGCGATTTGTACTTTAGACCTGGCACCAAAAATAGGTCAAAGAGTTGAAACCCAGAAATCTTGGTATGAACTGAGCAAATCTGTCACGAAATTCCTCCATAATCTCAAGTCATTGTTCGCGTGGCATGACAGATGCATTGACTGCAAAACTGCGAATCGACATTTAACAAGTTTACATTAAACACAGCAAATGATGGTTTAACAAAGTGCTGCCCTTTTTTTTTTCATCAATTCGTCACGTAGATCAACAAATTAAGAGATTTTCGCTTATCGATTACACATCATCTAAATAAATAAAACCGCCTCTGAGGAATCAACCCTAGAGTTTGCTGACAAAAAAAATCAAGTTTGAAATATTTTTATCGGTAAAAAATTGTAAGTTTGGTATCTGCTTATAGGTCTTAGATACCTACAAACTGAAAAGAACTAAAATATTTTTTATCCTAAGGTTTGGATACCACGAAAACTTGAATTATTGGCACTTTCGACGTACTCGTCAAGGCGAAGCGATGTTTGGAAAGGAAAATAAAGGTATCTACACCCGCAGAGCAAAGTGTGTGTAGGAGAAGTTAATTTCATTTGTCGTAGCTTTGGACCCAAACTGTTTCCCCTTATATCAAATCCTATGCAACGGTTGATAATAAAAATCTTAAATTAAACGTCCTTTGAATCCCAAATCGTTTCGGCTCTTCCAAGAAGGGTTAAATAATTGACTAAAGTTTTGTATTTGTTGCACCTGACATTGTGAATGACTATCTCACGCGAACCGGCAAATCCTTACATTTTATTTCACGTGAAATTCGCGGTTTAATTTAGAGGGAAAAATATATTAAACATTGAACTTGTGTACCTGGTTTCGCGGTGCATGGGCAATCTGGTAGAGTTCTAACCGCTCCAAACAACATAAGCAGCGTGAGCACAAGAGAGGCCGCGCACATCAGGCATAAAACCAAGAGTATGACCCGGTCACTGCTATGGGAACGCGATCTCCATACAGGAGATGCTGTTTCGTCGGGGTTATAGGATAGACATTTTGGAGTCTGGATGGCTTTTCCATTGAGTAACTGACCACTGGAGTTAAACAGATGGTTCTCTTGAGCAGGCAAACAATCAATCCCCTCTTGACATTCCTTAGTGTCACGAGTATCATCAAAAGCAGTGTCCTTTCCATTGTCACAATTATAATCTTCTTTTTCTCGCTCCATACCAAACGAGGTCTTTAGTTCAGTTTCTCCAACCGAATTTGCCGAAGGTAGTTCAGGAGAAACTCGCGCGTTCAGAAAAGACATTGTCACAGTCACAAAGTTCACTTCTCTTGCTTGCTTCTCTGCGGACAAACAGTCACTGCGGCAAATTCCTACGACATTTGAATGTGGCAAACAGGATATCCGGCGTATAGGAAACGTGAATGACATGCGAAGAAACATATGGGCGGGCTCATGCTGTCAGTGTTTCCATCGAAATTTTCAAAAAATAATCGGTTCTGCGGTAACCCAGACTAAAAAAGTCTTTAAATGAGCTTACAAATAGGCGATTTTGAACTTCCTAAAAGAGTCTTTTGCATGTATTTAATGATATTAAAGCAGGCTCAAGGGAAAATTCTAAATTCTAAAATCTGAATATCTTAATTGCAACCTTAGTGAAAATGTTGCTATCCATGCACCGCCTACACACCCGAAAGAAACTTTTTGCCTTTGTATTTTCACAGATAACGATGTTATTAATAGAACGGCCTTAATCCGTATGTTATCTTATTTGCAATGTTTAACTGCCTCAGGTCAGTAATTTTATCCATTTTATTTTATATGCAACTTTGCTCTACATCAAATTTCGGAGTTGAACAATAAGGGTAACGAGATCCATATAGAAATAAAATGGGTAGTAAGTGTCTCAACTGAGAAGTGTGTTGGAAAACAATACGATATGCTCATGATACGTTTAAAGCGTTTTTAATAAATAAAGGATCCCAAAGAATGTTTCCAGTACGTGTCTCTACGTGTGTGCCCAGGATGTCATAAGTTGCAAGTGCTGAGGACTGCCCCACGGAGAAAGGTCAGAGCCTATGGCAGTACTCTTCATAAAATAAAATGATTAATTGACATGCTACTTTGAATACCGGCTAGTTGTTTTTGGAGGTCAGAATATGGGCGGTTGTTACAAGCGTAATATGCTCTCTTGCTTTCCACTTTGACGTCATTTGATAGTAAACCAAAAAATCGTGAGCAGATCAGTGTTAGCCGTCTATTTGGTATGCATGTTGAAAAAACTGAAAATCTCGTTCAATACAGAGCTCTTGCAAAGTCCACTTTTTTATATTTGAAATGTCGGTATATTCAACGGAACTGGATTGAGTTGCAAACCTATCCAGTACAAAGTATCACCTACCCCTGGGCACCCACCATTTTTTTTACTTTGTATATTACATGTGCCCTTTGAAGTGTTTTTTTTACGCATCAAGGTTAAGTACTTACTTTACAGCTGACATCCTTTTAACCTTGGCAATAATTTTGGGAATCTTTACACGCGTGCAAAGGATAAATAGTTCCTTCGATATTGATATCTGCGGTCTTCTCTGTCTGAAAAGGAGTGACGTTATATTGTTCGCACATCATTCATTTTTTGCATTTTCTCAGTTCTCAGCAGCCGCGAAATACTAAACGTGGTGTATGTATTATCCTGCACTAACGATAGAGAATATGCATGAAACACGTAGTCTGACAGTTACGAAAACACAGAACAACCCAACGAACTGACACAATCACCAACAAAGGACATGTCTGGACTGTATACTACTTTCAGTGGCCGGATATTCTGCAGTTACTCTTCGTGGAATTCGCAGATCAAAGGCGCAAATCACTAAACTTTGGGTAATTTTTAGGGGGTGTCCCGACACATGCTTGGGCTAAGCTAAGCGGATCATGATGTCAGATTTTATCACTGAAGTGTCGCTAATTAAAGCCTTGAAGTGTGATTCGATTGTATTCATATTCTCTTGCTACAAACATTCAGATATACAAACTATAGACTCACAAAGAAGGTAATGTAACAATTTTGCTTTGTTGCAACGAATCCTTCCATTTAAATGGAACGAAAATCGAGCGTTATATTTACGATATGGAGAGATATGTTTGCACAATTTAGCCAAGTAATTGACTCCTCACAATTTATTGTCACTGTTTAATACAAAGTTGTCAGGGTCTTTTTTGCACGAAAAGAGTGGAGGTCATGAGCTCTTGCTGATGTCTCCATCGTTGACCTCACCTGCTTATAGAATCCGAAGGTAGAGGATACCCTGCCGTTCTGCAGCTCAGCAGTTGCAAGTCCACATGACATTGGAGAATTATAAAACGAGAGATCTCCGTGTTTTTGCATGGTTAGAAGTTTTCCTCCACAAATTATGGTTTGTGGCATTACGGGATGATTATTGTTATGCTAATACCTTGGATCTTTTTATTACATATCGACACTTCATTGACATCATAGTTATTCGAGGGACTGGTGGTGAAACCAAAACGAGAACAATGTTGCGCAATCGATGTTGAATTGACCGTGACAGTGTTAACAGTGCACAATCTTAGTTTAGACCCTGATATCACTTCCAAAATTTTGTTCTTTTTAAACAATATTGATCATTTCGTTTGTAGATCATTGTAGATCATTTGCTGCTTTTGTTTATGACGTTATGAGTTACAGCATAGTTAATAGATGTAGGCTGGTTATAAAACTCGACAAGTTTCTTGTTTTTGTTCGCTTTTTTGGCCTTGACCCTGCACAAAACCCGACAAAAACACGCTTTTTTCGGCAGGATAACCAATCAAAAGCTTCGACTAATTTATTCTAAATTAACAAAAACAAAAGATTGTGCAGGGTCACGGTCGGTTCAACATCTAATTGCGACTGTATTGTTCCTGCTTTTGAAATTCCCATGGTTTCATAACCAGTCCCTAGATTAACTATGGTTACATTCGCGATTATTTATTTAGTTAAATAGAATGGTAATTTCCATTGCATAATTTAATAGGTAATCCTATTAAAAAAATGGAAATACCTGAATAAATTGTTGTTTTTGTTGGTGACATCATACTCTTGTTTGCTCAAGGATGTGTCAGTACAATCATTAAAAAATTGTGCTCTAACCTTTTACTGTGATCACTCCAAATGACAAATTTCAGATGAATATCTTTAGGGCGCTGTTTAACCCTTTCACCGCCAAAACTGCAAATTGACACTTATAGATTTTACTCTGTCTAACGCCAGACGATTTTACTCGTCAATCGGGAAGCCCTCGGATGTGAAAGGGTTAAGAAAACCTTTGTTGGAGTCTTAACCCGAAATTCTGATTTGAATGGCCACGAAACGGAAAACACTGCAAGGGAATAGTCTCCACGCAATATAACCACTGGCTACCTTAAACGAGATCCTACGTTTCATTCTGTTGATATATTAGCAATCAATTTTTTGGTTCTTCATGTCGGCTGAACATATTAGTTTCTTTGTCAAGATATAAACTGAAACTTGTCAAGTCAGGCTATCTAACAGATTGATCTACCGTTTATTTAGCTTTATTCATATTTTGCGAGGGCAACTTGAGTGATAAACTTTACTTTTTTTATCCACAACCCTCCAGGAATCAAATCAAAGCAAATCGAATGAAATGTTGATTTTTATGCAAAGGGAGAATTATTATCTGTCGGAGTTGAGTAGAGAATCATCCGACCCAACGAGCCCCCAAGGAATCGAACGCCTCGTATCTTCAAAAGGAAAACGTTTCAAGTCATGCAACTTTGCGATTGTTTTGTTTTCTCTCGTGTTAAAAATATGTTTAACGATCAATTCTTCAAAATGAATAGATCTGCTTTTCGGGCCCGAAAAGCTCCCGGGACATTTGCAGAAACAGGCCCCAAGGTCCATCGCTATATCCCTGCGGCCTCTCTCCTCTTTGCGCGGTTGATTGAAGGAACGTTACTATGAAATTATCGTATCATACAGATCAACGATGGAATTACATTTAATTGAAGTACCCCGTGAGAACTATGTACCACATCTGGAATACTATCTTCGGGAGGATGTTTTTTCTTTGATTTCTCGCGGTCGTGTTAAAATATCCGATATGGTAACCTATTGCCGTTTTCTCCGTGCAGTAGTACACTTAAATTTTAAACATAATCGTTACGGAGTAATTGGGAACCGTTAGATGAAACAAAAATGAGATTGTTGGGTTGTAATAGTAGACCAGGTATAGCAGCAATACGCTCCTCAGATTGCACACACCAATTACTGTGAACAAAATTACTGAAATTGTTTATTTCACCTTAGTGAAAAATTACAGGAGACGAAGATGTCAGTGTCCTTAGCTAGCGTGTAGAGTCGAAATCAAATCAAAGGTAATAAAAAATGGCTATAAGAAAAACTTGAATCGGAAATTGCTTTTTACTGGGTTGCCTTATAAGGCAAACCCAGTCGAGGTCTTCGTTTAGTTTGTTTGTTTTCTTTTTTTTCTTTTTTTTAGTTTTTTTTTTTTCCGTGTCGGTAAAAGTCTTGCCTGTCACTCCCCTGGTAAGTGGTGTCTTTGTGTATAGAGCCTTCTGGGCGTATTTTCTTAGGATCGAGAGGGTAGTGGAACTGCGTAGATTTCTCTGGTGGACACAGTAGAATCATTAACTTATCCTGCAATGGCGTCGAAAGTCATGCAACGCGAATGGCGTTTTAGTGGATCCTTAAACAAAATATACCCTTATGGAGCTCAATAATGGAAAGTCAGTTGGATAAACTAGGCATGAATCTCAAAAGCGACGAGTACTGGACCTCGACAACAATCTATCGCCCGTCGAGACGAAATCAAAGTGAGCAGTATTTACCTGAAGTACATGGTAATTTGACACAATTGAGTTTCTTGTCTTCACGCACGCAATGAAATAGGAAGAGGTTTTCGCCTCTAAGAGCAAATATGTTGTTTGTTTCAATAAAATTTTCGCTGGAAAAGGATTCTGTGGTATTTTCTGCCTTTGTGAATTATAATATCATGTTGTGTATTGAATTTTCGAGCTTAAGGTTGAAATGTGATATGGGAGAAGTTTTTTAGTATTGCTCTGTAAGCAGGAAGGGTTCACAGGCCTGTTGGAAGCGTGCTTGAGTTTCAACAAAATGAGCCCCAAAATCAGTGAAAACTTGTGACGCAGATGAATAATAAAGTAGCTGCTATTTCCAAAATGATGGAATTACCTGGTGATAAATAACGTCGTACGTGTCTTGGAGAGTAAATTTTGACTTTGCATAAATAAGAGTTGGGCGATTGTGATCTTTGTTTTGACTTCGCTCATTTCATTGTCAAACTTTATAACACTTGACAGAAAAAGAAACTTACAAAAACCCGGTATCTTGCCATCATTTGACACAGATGCTTCACTGTTTGGCGAGTAAACATACAGCGGTAACTTAATCACGGCGCCCGCTGAATTCCGGCCAAGTCACTTTCGATTTTGCAATTTACTTGAACGTAGCAAAAATCTCCCAAAATGTTTGTCGCTGATCGTAACTTTTTATATTCTATATTCACGGTTCAAAATTAATGTTGTTTTGATGTAGTAAATATTTTATTCTCGATCGACCGTCCGGGAAACTTCCTTCTGCTCTTTCTGAAAACTGTGTATCAGTAGTTATTTGCTTTTTCATCAATATTTGTTTTGCATAAAGCAAGCTAAAAAGATCTGTACCTTGCTGAGTTCGCATTTGTTAGAGTTAATAGTATTTTCGGTCCGATGCTTCTTTTTCAGGAGGGGTACGTTATTTTGGTCTCCCATCCAAACACTAACCCCGCCCGGCAGGGCTTAACTTCAGTGAACTTTAGTATTAGAAAGCCTTCAGATGCTCAGAGGGCACACTTGTGGTAAAAAGAAGTTGTGAGGGAACTTGAAAATTATCAACATGTCAGCCCAGAAGCCAATGTTTCTCGCTTCTCTTTTATTTGTTACTCTTCAGAGACTGGAATGCTGTATTTCAATACCACACAATTCAGTGCCTTCTGATTTTCTGTAGCACGTACCACAGGCAACCCAGTGTATGCTTCACAGAAGCATCTCGTTTTAATAAGAGGTCTGATGCTCGCAACTCTTTAACCCTTGGGTTTGAATACCTGATCCACTGGAATTAAAGAATATTACCATCGATTGCTTTTCACATATTACTCTTGTGAGATCTGATCATTTTCTCCGGCAGTGAGAGGCAATTGTCGCACTAATACTGCCAAAAATCGTTTTACGCTTATTGTCTCCAAACGATGTGGCAAACGCGAGCCGTTTAAGTGCTAAAAAAGGATCAGTCAAAAACAAGTGTCGGTTGCTTTGCTTTTCAGCATTGAAGCAAGGAGGCAATTATGTTAGTGATGCCACAAATTGTTGTGTGAAATGAAAATGTCAGTATGTGGAGCACCTTGCAATAGTTTGCTCTTTGTCAGGTGCACTTTTCAGTAGACATGCTTAACAGAGATTGTTTTTTTAATGATGAGCGGTAATGGTGTCACGGATGTTATTATTTGCTTAATGTGATTTTCAGTGATTGATTGATTGACAATTGAATTTGGGTCGTGTGTGAGAGAGGGGAATTGAAAGGGAAAGCAAGAAAGGTCAGTGTTATCAATTGTTTTGGAAAGAAAATAAACGTAAAGTTTGTAAAGATCAGCGTGACCTTTAGGCGTATGTACGCCCCGAGTTCGGTACAATGACCATTATCAGGGGCACCCAACGATAATCTTCGGTGACATATGTCTTCGGGAGAGTCGGTTCTACGTTGCCAAACAGCTACAGATCTTTTTTTACTAAAACATCACCTAAAAGATTCGAAACAGGGAAAAGTAGTCCCTTCCCTAAAATTTTCGGACACTTCCATTTTCAGCTAAGATATCCGAATAGATCAAATTTTTCTAGGTGATATAAACATCTCTTTAGACAATCTTTATATATTACAAGGAGCCTAGAAATGTCTCACAAATGCTTTTTGCTTGATTTGCTCGTTGGGTGCCCTTGCATAACGTGATCAATCAATGCGTTTTTCCTCCAAAAACATAACCAGAAAGAGGGAATCACATGATTTATAGGTTATGAGGGCATTTTCGTCAGAAGGCATCCTCGAGACAAGCCTCCCTGCTGTTGTAACAGGTGCAGAAAGATTGACTTTGTCATTCACTAGCGATTCGCTCCAGGGTGTGTCACCTTGATGGGAAATGCGTGTTCTCTTCGCTGTTCTTCGCTTTCACACGACCAGTTCTACCAGGGCGTTAACTTTACGTATCGTATGACATTTGTTTATCTTTCGAGGTCCATTCTTCCCTTCCGAGAAGGGGAATAAAAGTGGCTGAAAGTCTGTTCCTCTAGACTTAAGATTATTAAAGAAGAAAAATCGTAAAATTTTTGTTGACTTTTTCATTGATTCTAATAAAAGGAAGACGATGTACTAAAAGCTTGCGAAACACGTGTTTGGTCGGGAAGAAGCCTGATGTTCACGCCCGTCACCCAAGGAATTTAGAGAGAAGGTTGATCAATTCCAGCTGATATATTTTAGCCTTTGGGCTGAAGGGGATTATCAGGTTATCATGGTAGTATTTCAATCCTATTATCTCTCCTTACCGCACAAAGCGACGACATTTTCCCTATAGAAGAATGCACCAGAAATAGATTATTTGCTCCTAATACCGATCAGGACTTAAAAAATTTCAATTGGGAAATCGGATTGCCTGAAATGAATATTATCGCCTAATTTTTTTGTCTCGATGAATACATGGGTTTTTGCTTTGTAGAGTCCCGGCTTGCGGAACTAAGATAATCGACCTCTTTGAACTCTTCAGTTCGCTGAAGACGACCTAATGACCGATCCTAGATACGATGCAATCCTGATCCCTTCTATCGAAATAACAATGGGCTATCCGAAGTTCCACTTCGGAACCGGGCTCCGTGAAACTAACCGCATCATCGACAAAGTTGTCTAAGCAGTCGGAAAAGAACTGATCCTCTTCATGTGTTGTTTTCTTTTGGCTTTTTCTTTTAGAACGTTCTGTGTTTTTCAAATGGCATTCTCATTTTTAACAATTCTTTAGTCCTTCAACAGCACGAGCAAACAAAAAACAAACATTTTAGTTTTTCTCGCACGTGTGCATTGCAATTGCTACCCTAGATTCCAGAGGAAACGCTATTTTGTAGCTCTTTTCATAGCGAGAAAATAACCTCTGGAATCCAGGGTATTCAATTGCATGATATGGAAATACAAATTAATGAGAGAACTGAGTACACAGCCTTATTCTTCAGAAGGTGGCTTACATTCAGAGTTGTCATGAAGCATTTTAAGGTGATTGTAAAAAATCGCTCCGTTATCTGCAGGATAAAACCCTTGGAAAACACGTAAATGCACATCATCACGTTCAAGAAAGAACTCCTTCAGTGCATGCACCACAAGATGAACGAAAAATAGGACCACTTTTATAAAACGACAGAATGAGTCCGATTGTCCCGAAGCGAATCGTACTGAAAGCTGAACAAAACCTGCACAAGTGTGATGCAGTTGTCGAACTTGTCGGGGTGCCGGATTTACTTGTGGTTATATGGGCAGGGCGGATTTAAAATTCACTCCGACCGTCGAGGGATTTATCTTGGCTAATCTCGAATCCTTCTCTATTCAGCTATGTAAATAGCCAACTGGGTGCTCTCAGTTTTAGCCATGCTACGTTTAATATGTGTCAATCAGTTTGAACTGCTAAGTACACTTTGACAACAAACATAGCATTTAATTTTACCCTGATATGGTGATTTAAATTTCACCTAAACTGAGTCGGGCTAAAGGTGGTTCATATGTTGCGGTAAACGATCATGTGATAAACTTTGTTCCACCCAAGAAAAAAGTGATTAGAATTGCGACACGAGATGATTACGAGTGGCTTCTCCCGAGGACGCTTGGAGGAGAACGAGTGTTTCTTCGCAATGGCTGGCTATATTTTACAGTTAATTTGACGATGGACGTTCATAAGCTTGTGAAAGTCGTTTGCATGGGGATGATGTTTTCAACCCTTTTATAAAAATTCATTATCAAGGAATTTTCACTAAACAGTTTGTAGCGTTTGAGCACTGTTTTCAAGAAGCACACCCTTGACCTGGTGCGATTGCTACTCTTGATACACCGTAAAACTGCCTAACAAAGCACACATTTACACCATCATACAAACAAAATTGAACGATTTCCTTATCGTACTTAAAATGGGACGTGAGTATGTCTTAGGCACAAACCTTCGTCAAAGATTTTGGAGACATGCGAAAATAATATTTTTTTCGCCTTTGCCTCTCAACCCCACCCTTTACACTAACACACGCCCAGTAGAGCCCAACAATCCCTAACACGGTCATGACTGGGCCGAGAGAAAACTGGTGCGAGTAAACGAATGAACAAATGAATGAAACGTTTTGTTCGCAAGGTAGCCTTTTCAGTGGTTAGGTTTTAATCCAGCCTAGAGCCCCACGGCGTAAGGGGCTTCGATTAAAAGAGCTACATAAAGTATAAACCACTACACTTTTGCGGATATAAAATAAATGCGATGGGGGTAAAGAACTAATAAAAGTATCAACAATCATTTAGTATATCTCATCCCTAAGATAAAGTTTGATATATGATAAGTTCCTTGTGTATTTTACGGTTAAAGCCTGATTTCCTGATTGTACATCACGGAGATAACTGTTAATCATATCCTTGAATTACGTCAACGAGGTCGCACTCTTAAATTCCGAAAGTAGAAAACTCGGCTGTAAATTACAGACTTATGATCCCGTACCTATTTTACACTTAGCTCTTAGTAAATGCAAGTCATTGGAAAGCATGTTATTATAGCTGTAAGAATTACTAATGAACGACAAAAGTAGTTGGGATACTGTTCTGGAAAGGCCACAATTATGGGAAATGGTAACGGAAGAAATATGTATTGGCGATAAAACAAAAACAACATTGTTAGGGGAGGAGAGGGTTAGATGAGACGATTAGGGAAAAGAATTTGTTCAACATTTCTAAAAAGGTGTTTATCGCTTATCGTAGTATGAACACCTAAAGGGGCTGTGTCACGACAGTGCTTTTACTTTTGTGTAGTTTTAACAATTACTCGCCCCTACTCGCTATGCAGCTTAATGTTAACCCACAAATTTTCTTTGAAACAACACATCTCAAAGCTTCGTAACCAAGAGTGAATTAGAGAGTGTTGTTAGGGCATGGCTAGGCTCCCCAGCACAGTCATAAATTAGTCATTTTTTGTTCCAGCGTAAAATAAGTTGTCATGTCCCAGAAAAAACATGGTAGAAGAAGTCACGCGTGACAAGGCTTCTTCTGATTGGTTAAAATTGATTGTTTGTTTCGCGCGCAAAGTGTATCTAAAAATAAATCCATTTGTAACTGTGCTTGGGCACGACCGCAAAGTGATAGATCAACACTCTTATCTAATTCACTCATGTAACAAAAAAATGTCTGTCGCGCTTAGATAATTTAAGTTACAAACTAGAAGTTGCAAATGGCAAGTAAAATGCTGCAAGTAGATACTGGGCAAACAGAAAAGTAATAGAGTTGGATACAATATATATATAAACGGCCGTTATGGCCAGGGAAACTCTTTCACGTCCAAGACCAGCTGCTTTGGTGATAAGTGGAAGGTCCAAGCTCAAGAGCTGGAACTACTTAATAAGTTTAATTCAACAGATGCAATTCTATCCTGTCAATCAGTCAATGTCACTGCGGAGTCACATGAGATGCGCATGCGCAGAGCCGGTCAGTACTTCGCTTTGCTGGTCTGTTATTCGGGAAAGAAATCTTATCTGTTTTATGCGGTTTCCAACATCCAACTCCTGAGGCCTTTTTGTTCGAGATGCGTTCAATATTTTCGTTTCATTCTTTTTTCAAAACCTTTAGCTTTTGTCTGGAATGGCGAAGAAACACGATTCCCGTTCTACCAGCCCGACCATCGAGGGAATTGAACAACCAAATAAGAATTCTTTTTTCGGAGTCGGTTTGAGGGCCGAGACCAGTGGGTTAGAGGCAATCCTTGGAAACATCAATAATATGGCCAAAAATTTAATGTCTAGCCTTTTGGAAATGATGTATAGTTCTAGACAGCAAAGTCTCGCTCTGACGACGATTATTCTCTGCCACGCAAATGGTTTGAGGGCTATAATTCAAATGATGACGTAAGTCTTTATGCCGATGGTGATTTGGGTTGTGATTCATCGATACAGAAACTCACGGAGCGAAAAATTCCATCGCCAAAGGTCACTGACCGTGATGGCGGGAAAAAGCCCGCCAAACTGCTCAAGAGCCTCGTTGATTCCTACCAGGAAGAAGACTCCACCGGCGATGATATCGACCCAGATGTAGTTGAAATACTAAGAAGCGTTGGGGGAAGAAACTTAACCCTGGAAAAACAGACCCGCAAATTGTCCTGAGCTGAAGGCCCACACGGGTGAACCCTGAAATATGGGTGCCTTAGTGGTTATCTATCGGGCCTCCCACCAGTGCGAGCCGGGGTTCAACTCTGGCCCCGGCTTGCATGTGGGCTGAGTTTTAGTCGATCTCAACCTCGCTCGAGGGTTTTTCTCCGGGTACTCCGGTTTTCCTCACTCATCAAAATCGCCTCACAGCTAATTACCATCTGGCTGTGGTGCTGTGCTCTGACATCAAACATGGACTGTACAGCGGCTGCCAGAGGCGCCTTCGCATGCTTTCAGCCCGATCTCATGATCTGCGCCCTTTCGCAATTCAGTCCCCAAGACTACGAGAAAAGGGTAATTAGCACTGCCAGTTATTATTATTATTATTATTATTATTATTATTATTATTATTATCATTATTATTATTATTATTACTATTATTAATTGCGTGCCGCGCAGAGAAAAACGGACCTGGAAATGGCCAGCGTTCCGCAGCTTGTACGTAAAATAACCACGTAATTTGCAAATCACAGATTGGTTGGCAAATAATACTCAGAATAATACTGATTTGATTACAAAGTCTGTCAATAGCTTGGCAATGTTGGGGCATTTGAATATACAATCAGCCCAGTTGAGACGGGATCAGATACAGCCAACCCTCAGGCCCGAATACAAATCCATTTGCGCCATTGAAGTGCCTGCAAACAGTCAGTATCTATTTGGTGGGTGATGATATAGCGAAACAGCTGAAAGTTGTTAAAGAGGCTTGTAAAATTAGTCGCTCAGTGACTAACCCACCCAGCAAGAAACCTCCCAGTGGGAACTACCGCCTCAGTGGCAAGGACCGCGGTGGGTTCAGTAACTACCGTAACAAATCTCGAAACAGGAATTCTTTGTGGAAAAGCCATTCCAAAGCGTACAGGCACCAGAAACCACAGGGTCAAAGGACAGGCAGCAAATAATTGAGAGATTAAAAGAGATATGAAACTCAATAAGTGTCTTTGAACAGTTCTTGCATTCTTTGTTATCCCATTTCAACCTGAATTTCAAATTAACCTGTAACAGCTGTATAACTACCAATTTTGTGGCCTGGGCTGAAATAACTAATGATGAGAAAGTTTTGTCTGATGTGTCAGGAGTACACATCGATTGTATTGTTCAACACTGGCTGCCTCCCTAAAACTTAATGACCATGAGTCAAATAGAATAGATCAAGAGGTTGAATATACCCATTAACATACACGCTGTAGCATATTTCTCACACCTAAAAAGGATGGATCATACAGGCGCGATATTAAATCTTAAGAAATTCAACTCACTGATTGTGTACCACCATTTCAAAATGGATTCTTTGCATACTATCGCCAAGTTGTTAGCTGCCAGTTGTTTCATGGGTAGTATTGACCTTAAGGATTCATATTATTCAGTCCCTATCACAGCATCATATCGTAAGCTGGTATCTTTCAAATGGAAGAGACAGGTGTTTCAATTTACTTGCTTACAAAATGGCTTATCTTGTGCCCCCAGGAAATTTACTAAGTTATTGAAACCAGTCCTTGCACACTTACATGCCAAGGGCCATATATCTGTTGCACATTTGGATGATCTTTATCTGCAAGGCTGCACTTATATGAAGATTGCATCAGAAATGTAATTAAAACTAACTTACTACTTGAAAAATTGGGATTTATAGTACATCAGCCTTGGTGCCTACTAAGAGAATAGTTGTTCTTGGTTTCGTGCTAAACCCGTTACGTTGACTATGACTGTAATGTTGACAAAGGAGAAAGCAGTGAATTTGAAGCGGTCTTGTGCGCTCTTATTACAAGACTCTAAGGTAACCATTCGACAAGTGGCACGGGTGATTGGGCAAATAGTGGCCATCTGTCTTCGTGTTGTGCATGGGCCTTTATTCTATAGGAATTTGAAAGGGAGGTGCGGTGGCCCCGTGGCTAGTGTGCTCGACTCCGGATCGAGTGGTTCGGGTCCTGGCCGGGGACATTGTGTTGTGTTCTTGGGCAAGACACTTTACTCCCACGATGCCTCTCTTCACCCAGGTGTATAAAAGGGTACGGGCGAAATGCTGGGGGTAACACTGCGATGGACTAGCGTCCCATCCAGGAGGGGGGGGGGGGGGGGGTTTAAAAAAATTCTCCTAGTCGCTTAATGCTACTAAAACCGAGGATAACCACCGGCGTGTTGGGTCATTGGCTCGGAAAGCGCTTACCTACCTTTATACTAAAGGAATTTGGAAGTTGACAAATCCCAAGCCCTTAAAACCAACAAAGGTAATTTTGATGCATACATGTCCTTATCAAAGGAGGCATCAAAGGAATTGAAATGGTGGATAGCTAATGTATAAAATGCATTTAATGTGGTATATATAACAGGACAAGTTCGAGTAGACAATAACTAGCGATGCATCTATTCTCGGCTGGGGTGCCGTACTGGATGACATCTCCACGGGGGAAAATGGACGTATGACGAGTCTTTGCTAATGACAAATCTAATACTCACATCAGAATTATGAGTGACATCTCAAGAGCTCTTAGTGCTATCAACCATATGGGATCCAGCCATTCTCATTCTTGGAATTTTATGGCAAAGGAAATTTGGGAATGGTGCCTTGAAAGAAACATCTGGATAAGTGTAGCTCATATACCCGGTACACAAAAATTTTGTTGTCGACTTTGAATCTCGCCGCAACCAAAAGGAAACAATGGATGTCAACGACATTCTCTCTACAAGATGCACTAAACGAGTTAGACTTTACCCCGGAAATTGACCTGTTTGCGTCACGTCCTTCAAACCCGATCCATCCACCTTTGCCATAGATGCGTGTAAATTGGATTGGTCTAGCGTAATGTTCTATGCTGTCCCTCCCTTTAGTGTTATCCCAGCTGTCCTGAGTAAAATAGTAGCAGAGAAAGCCACAGGTTTTTGCATCCTCCCAGACTGGCCTACGCAAGGGTGGTAACACAAATGTTAATGAAGGAAAGGGTAATCTTGAAAGCCAGAAAGGATCTTCTCAGGCTTCTAAGCCATCTCGAGGCGATTCACCCTCTGTGGCACAAGCTCAATCAGGGACAGCTTAGACAACTATGGTCCATCACTAAGTGCTAAGGAAGTTCTAATGGCTTCATGGAGAACTGGAACTACAAAGCCATACCAAGCATATCTAACAAAATGGCTCAGCTACTGCAATGAGAATGCTGTTGATGTTTCTTGGCCTGGTATAAATCAGGGTGTTGAGTTTTTGGTGAGACTGTTTCGTTCTGGTTTAGGCTGTAGTGCCCGTTCACACGGCCCGTTCCGCGTTATCGTCGATTGTCACCCTGAATGATGGCAGCAAATTTGCGGAACACCCCTTAGTTTGTCGCTGCGTAAAGGGGATTTATGAATTGAGGGCAGCCCTCCCTAAGTGCACGCAGATTTGGAATTTTAACATTGTACTTCATTTTCTTAAGACCTTTGATTTTGCTTGCAAGCTGACACATAACGACCCCCTCACAAAGCTATTATGTTTGACAACGGCTCAGCGTGGGCAAACCATATATTCTTTGGATGTGAACTACATTCAAGCATTTGACGACAAGTACAGAATAACTGTTATGCACAAGCTAAAATCATCTAAACCTGGAGCGCATTTGGAACCAATCGTACTGCACGCTTTTAAGGAGGACAAAAACCTTTGTGTGTTTGAACACCTTAAAGCCTAGTTTTCATATGTTGGGAAAATCCCAGACGATCAGGGATTTCGCACCCGACCGTCCCAGATTTTGCCGACTAATGAAAACCATTTATCGTAGACATTCCCGATAATCTGGTATGGTCGACGACGAATCGGGAAAATAGAAAGCGTTTCTATTTTCCCGACATGTCCCAGATTTTTTCGATCGTTTGCGATCATTCCCGACATATGAAAACTCAGATTTGTACTGTCGGAGAAGTCGGCTATAGTCTTAGCTCGTTACCAATCCTCTAAATCGCAAGTTTCATTTTTTTTGGCGCATTTTCCATTTTCCGCCAAAGCCGCTATCGGGAGAATCTGGGACAAGGGTCTGGCGATTTCCCCATATGTCGGCAAAATCTAGGGCGGTCGGGAAACTGTGAAATCCCCGATCGTCTGACATATGAAAAGTAGGCTTAAATAGTATCTTAGTGGAACTAGGGATCTAAGAAATGGCCAATGACAACTGTTGATTAGTTACATAAAGCCTCACAAAGCTGTATCAAGGAGTACGATTTCTAGGTGGACCAAACAAGTCATGAAATCTGCAGGTATCGATACTATGTACACTAGTCATAGCACCCGATCTGCATGTGAAGTGAAGGGTTTCAGTATTACAGAAATTATGAAAGCTGCGGGATGGTCCAACTCTGGTACCTTTGAGAAATTTTATCACAAAACTATTGAACCATGCGGTTAATTTTTGGACCGTGGTTTGACAGTTCAATAAAGTTTAGGAGGATTATTTACATTTGCCTCTTTATTTCTCTAAGTTTGGACTCGTGGCACAGGACTTTGAAAGTGATTCCGTAGTGACATTGACTGATTGACAGGATAGAATTATAAAATTAAACGAGGCTTACCTGAAAGTTGAAGCTTGATTAGGATTCTATCCTGTCATCAGTCTGGAACGAAGGAGTCACATGCCCGTATCCTACACTCTCTGTTCCTTCGTTGCTTCTATTGTTTTCCTGTGCCACTCTCGTTGAATACTGACTGGGTCTGTGACCCATTCGTTTCAGACTGATGATGGCAGGATATAATCCTAATCAAACTTCAACTTACTGGTAAGTCTCGATTAATTTTATATTTTCACCAAGAGTTTATTATGAATGAAACAACAATTAAGAGAAAATGTTACCAAGAATCGAACATTTCCGGAATATCGCGGCAACAGCTCAAAAATAAAATCGGGAAATAAACTCCCATGTTTGGAAGACCTTGGTGTGACATGAATTACTACTCTATTCGTTTGGCTCAACATCAATTTATTTTTTTGAGAAAATCGATAATGACCGAATTTCATTTTTAAAATGTCACTTTGGCACACGGAATTTTTTAGACAAATTCTGAACTTTTGCTCAAAACAAGAAAGTAGTCTAGCACAACAACGCTTACAAAACCTTGACGATCTATATCAATATTTTTGTTTGAAGAAATAAGAGCAATTCTGGACTATTTACTTTACAGAATCTGATTTAATTTATCTAGCGCTATTTTAAGTAAATGAAAAACAACTCAAAATTAGCGTGTTATTAAAGTATGAGGTACGCAATGTATTTTCTAGATAATCAAGGGTTTGGAAGACAAATTGCTCTTTTAGATTCCCAAAGCATTTTTAGCGCGAAGATATGTAATTTCAAAACGCGCTGTTAATGAAGTTACTTCCCTTATTTTCGTACGCACGGCCAGCTTTGTAGTTTCATTAATTATACCCACAGAACAAACGCTCTATGGAAATGGTGCACTGTAACACTGGCAGGAACACTGTTGGGCAAACCCTGTTGGACAAACCCTTCACTGAAGAGCCATTTCTTTCAAATGGACAACAAGCTTTCTTTCAAATAATCTTTGACTAACAAGAATTCAAATTTCAAATTTCAAATTGTTTTTGTACCTGAAGACTGTGCAGAGTTGAGTACAAATAAATAAAATTATAAATAGCCACAAAATTATAAACACATATCTGACACATCCATTCAAGGTGTTCGATTCCTTACTCTGATATCCAACCCGAAAAAGTTACCAGAGAATTTGCCGTTTACTAGAGATTTATTTTTCAGCGCCTGTCTTGTTTATCCAATGGACGTTCCATTCTGGAGCCCCATAAGGGTATATTTTGTTTAACGATCCACCAAAACGCCATTCGCGTTGCAATGACTTCGACGCCATCGCAGGTTAATTCTCGGTTTTCACATGACGTCACGACCGCCATGTTGGTGCCCCTAAACAAAGAAAAGGCGGCCATGTTGGTGCCCCGACCAAATCCTCCGGGAATTTAACTCTATTATTATGCAAACGCTTCCTTTTGTTTTTGAAAAACATGGCTGTTGATCACGTGAGTGAAAACCAGCAATTAAATATTCGACTGTGTCCACCGGATAAAATCTACGCATTTCTACTACCCCCTGAAACCTACCAAAAGATTCTGTGAATAAAGCGAATACTTACCAGGGGAGAGATAGGAAAGACCTATTGCGCAACTTTTCCATTATATTGACACGAAAAAATAGAAAAATAATAAAACAGAAAAATTCCACTCATTTTCTGATTAGATTACCATTTGGTAACCCAGTTTCAACAAGGACTGAGGTTGGTTTATATACCGTAGCTGATCTGTACATTTTCGTGTTAAAAAATGTTGACGGGCGTGGGCGACTCCTGCTGAGAGAGTTTTGCTCGGACCAGAGTATCCTATTGGGTTTTTTCTTTACGCTATGATAGCGAAATATTTTTCAACATTCAAAGAGAAATTACGTATCCACGCGCGGCCATGTGATATCCTCCATATACCAAATCATTTGAGGTTAATATCAGATATAACAAAGATACATTAAAAACAGCTTGTAGACAGGTATTGAATTGTACCTTAGGAATCAACTGGATAAAATGAAAAGTTTTAAAGTTGTTGAAACATTGAAGGTTACTTTTGATAAGTAGAGTGGGGCTGTAATAACCACTAAAACAGCTTACTTCAACAGTAAAACCGAGACAGTCATTAATAATAATGATGTTAATTTGGATTTATCTAATTCAATCCAAGAGATACAAAATAAAATCCAATGTTGGATTTCAAAAGGATCTGTTTTAGACTATGAAATCAAAGTCGACAGCCATGAAATATGGCTAAATACAACCCGTTGAAAGGATCATCATATATTCAAGTATTTATTGAAATATTAAATTACCAAGGAATTGAGTTTCCAGCAAGTAACAAAAACAGAATAATAAAATTAAAAAGCAGAATAGTATCAATATCAACGTCTTTGGTTATGAAGATAAGCAGCCATTTCCAATCTATGTATCAAAAGAAAAGTTCGAAGATCAAATGAATCTTCTACTAATAATTATAACTGAGGGGGAAAACAAACATAATGAGCTCGTTAAAGATTTTAATGAATCTATGTTTAAGGATGGTACCTACTAATGCAAAGGTATTTTTGCGCGATGATGATGATGACAAACTTTATTTCAGTGTCAAGTCTTCTAGCTGGTCCTGCAAGGCCTACTAATAGGGGACACTAAATTAAAATACTATCAGCTCTAACTAATTAAAAAAATATTTACAAAGAAAAAGATTTACAAAAACATACATACTATAAAAACATATCTCAGTGTAAAACGTATTCGGATTTATCATATAAAATAGTACTTATTGGCTAGGGGAAGTCCTTATTGTCTATAAAATATCGTTTATGCACAAAATAGGAAGCAGTTTTTACAGCCCTCTGTGATTACTCGTTCAAGACCTAACTTACGAATTTTCTTTTAAAGCTGTAAATTGATTCTGCGTTTTTTACAACTTTGCTTAATTTAGACCATATTACTGGACCCACATATCTTAGGCTATGTCTCCCGTAAGTTGTTGTGTTGTATCGAGGAATAAAAAAGTCACCAGAATTTCTGAGCCCATAGCAACGATTATTTAACTTAAAAGTGTCCTTTATGTACGGAGGGCATATATTGTGCTTTACCTTATACATAATTATGGCTATATCCTGCAATCGACGACAGCCTAGTGTCGTGAGTTTAGCTCTTCTCAAGAGCTCATCGTATGAACCTCTCGTATCGCGGTAAACGGCTCTTAACGCTCACTCTTGTACTCGCTCGGTTTACTGAATATGCGGGAAAAGCAGATCTTAACAAGTGTTATTGAAAACCAAACAGAAAATTGGGGGTAACCACACATTTTTCGAAGATAATGAATCAACAATATTTGTAAAAAGTTTTAAAATACAAAGCAATGTATCGGCGTTCTTTTCCAAATTGAAGCTCTACTCAATTATCTCTGAAAAAGCATGGTTACCCCCAATTTTCTTTTTGGATACCAAGATCACTTGTTAAGTTCTGCTTTCTCCGCATAGTAT
The DNA here is from genome assembly GCF_036669935.1 of Montipora foliosa. Classification (NCBI taxonomy): domain Eukaryota; kingdom Metazoa; phylum Cnidaria; class Anthozoa; order Scleractinia; family Acroporidae; genus Montipora; species Montipora foliosa. The sequence continues at coordinate 40,220,050 of NC_090880.1, read as the reverse complement.
CCCTGTATTAATAAGCACTAGCAATAGGAAACCAGAGTATCTCGAGATGCGCAGAACGTATGCGCAATTACAATAGTAGGCACCGTCCTTAATAAGACGAAACACAAAGAAAGGAAATATTTCTGTATGTATTGTTTGCAATGTTTAAGCAGTGATGATGTACTATACTAAACAATCATAAGACTAATTGTATCCTGGTAAATGGAGAACAAGCAATTCAAATGCCTCCAAAAGGTAACAACATGTACACATTGAAATTCAATAATTTTCACAAACAGTTACCTACACCATTCGTCATTTATGCAAACAATAAAGAAAAAAATGACTCACAAAGATGAAAAAGATTTCAAATCTGCTGATAGTTGTCATATTTGTGATAAAAAATATGTGGAGACCGATCTTAAAGTAAGAGACCATTGTCACATTACCGGAAAATACAGAGGATCGGCTAACCAAGACTGTAATCTTAAACTTAAAATAGCTCACGAAGCAATCAAAGTTCCCGTAATTTTCCACAATCTCAGATCTCTTTTCCAAAAAAAAGCTTTCGTACCCCCAAGTACTATACTACTGCCAAATATGGTAAAAAAACACCCATGCTAGGATTTGCTGAGAAGGACCTGTCTGAACAGGGGAAAGTCGCTTAAACAAGAACTAAGTTAGGCACGCATTAAATATCATATCAAAATTTAAAGGCTTTAGGCTCGTTTCAAACGTCGCATTTTACCTGTGTCGAATCAAATGCAAAATTCCCGTAATTTTCCACAATCTCAGAGGGCACGACAATCATTTTGTAATGCAAATATTTGTGAAATAGCCAAGAAACATACTTTCAAAAACAAGAAAGGAGAAAGCATTTAAATGGGTGTCAACTGCATATCAAATAGCATGGAAAAGTATATGGCTTTCATGCTTGGTAAACATTTAGTTTTTCTTGATAGTTTCCAGTTCATGAGCTCAAGTCTTGATAACTGACTAGTAAGCAATTTGCCTAATGAAAGTTTCAAGTACGCATCACAAATATTCAAAAATGAACATATTTGCTTAGTGAAACAAAATGGGGTTTATCCCTATGGCTTATATGGTCAGTTTTGATAAATTCAATGTCACACAACTACCGTCAAAATCACACAACTACCGTCAAAAGATGACTTCTACGGTATTCTAAATGACGAACACATTACAGATAAACAATATTAAAATAGGCACAAACTGTTTGGAATACATTCACCCTCAAAACAATAGGTGATTACCACGACTTTAAAATCAGACATCCTTTTATTAGCCGATGTGTTTGAAAACGTAAGAACTGCGTGTCTTCAGTACTATAAAATTGATCCATGTCAATATTTTACAAATCCTGGTCTTAGTTGGTCTTCGTTGGTCTTAGTTAGTTTTAATTATTTACTCTCATCATTTACAAGTCTCACATCAACTCGTTTAGGAATATTCTCGGCCATCGTTTTGCCGAAAACGGAGTTGGTCCACTTTTTTCAAAAAAAGCTTTCGTACCCCAAGTACTATACTACTGCCAAATATGGTAAAAAAACACCCATGCTAGGATTTTGCTGAGAAGGACCTGTCTGATCAGGGGAAAGTCGCTTAAACAAGAACTAAGTTAGGTACGCATTAAATATCATATCTTAATTGTAAGCTGCAAAATTGTGTTTTACCTCGTGAAGTGACGGCTTCTGATGAGGTGATCAGGGAGATGCGAAACATGATCGTTAGAGCCAAACCAAAAGCTGCAGCAGCAGTGAGAAAGCAGACGACTAAACCAGCTACCATGAAACGCAGCGGTCTCGAGAACATCACTGAATCAAACTGTTTGTTGGAGTTTGCAGGTGGTTCCAATGATGTTTGCTTGGTCTTCTCATCTTTCTGTATCCGCTCAAATGTTTTCTTTTGTTCACCTCCCTTGCCATACGTATACATTCCGGCGTATTCAGTTGCTTTGCCAGACGCCATTTCGAAACACTGGTTGACTTGTTCACCTACGATTTCATCCATTGTGAATGACGGTGTGGAGATCTCAGCCTTTCTTCCTTAGTGGTCTTCGCTAACTTTGCACTGTTGTCGATAGAAAGTAGAACTGCCAAAGTAAACAAATTTAGTGTCACATGATTTCTATCGTTGACCTCTACTATAAAAAAAATAAGATTTTAAGACGTTTTAGACAGGGAAATGTCTGAAAATGAAATTTTTTTAGATGAAAGTTCTGGTAATTTGCTGCCACTGGACTTCCACTTTCCCCGATGGTTTGGACGCCCGTTTAGACGAGCGATTTTTGGCGCGGCAACTCCTGCCATTTTTGCCGCCCGTTAACTAGTTGCGATTAAAAAGCGCTGGTGTAAACCCGGTGCATGAAGTGAAAACCGTCATTGCTGTTTTTAAAATGTGTAGCATCTGCTGATCAGGAATTCTAGTGTGGTGTAAAAATGGGATGGCCTGCGTAGCAAGCGTTTCCGTTGGGTTTCACAGAAGAGAACTTTTGACCAAGGGGGGTGGGGGAGAGGAGGAAAGGCTTCCTTCTTGCTCTCGTCCCATTTTTTCCTAGGTCAAAACATCGAAAAAGCCTGCTTCTCAATATTTCTTTTTTGTGCCCCGCGGAAACGCTTGCTGCGCAGGCTAAGCGTAGGGAGATATGCGAAATTCATCGTTCCGTGCTCAATTGCTCAAGAACCCTGACTTAAATCTGATCATTTTGTATATTTATATGAGTAAATGTAAAAGCATGATGAATAGCGAGATCAATCAAATTTATTTTTATTTTCTCAGAGTTATTCATTAATCTCCGTCAGGGTTAAAATTGCGTATTTCAATGTATGACATGTCAATTTAATCCGTATAGCCTTCTATCATTCAAACGAAGGGCATAAAGGCAGCGTGGCAAATTGTGAATGGCGTCTAATCCTCAAGGGGTGGTTTCTAAGTTATGTCATATCCGCCATGTTGGATGATGTAAACAGTAGATTTCTCATTGGCAACTTTTGTTCGTCATCCAGCATTTGCTGTTTCGTCATTATTAGTTGCGTCTCTAGAATTGAAGACCATCTATAAGCCATTAAATGAAGCTACGCGTCTTTGGTGAAAGATGAATGGAGTCCTTAACTTAGCAACCATCCCCTCAAACAATCCCGCGATGACACACACCTACCAGTCTCCAACGTTTTGGAGCGAGGGATCCCGTGTTTCTGGGTTCCATTCCTCTATAACCATGGGCTGAAGTTGTAATGGGCTTGGAAATAGCGCATCTTAGGATTGATTTTATTTAAGGAGGCCCAAACAGTTTAACCTTCCTGTTGCTATGGTGACCTATTACGCCACAATTATTGGTGCGCATTGTTATTTAAAATGGTACCGAAAAAAATGCCGTTATATGAATAAGTTTTTAATACAACGAACCAACTTAATGAAAGGGCTAAATCGTCGAGGGACGACGTGGGTTGGCTTCCAACTTGAAGCGGGTGTCAATAGTGTCGTTCGTGTCGGTTCGAACTGAAATACAATAATTAACAATTAGACCCTTCGCTCTCAAGGGCCACGGGTCAATAGCCCATTCGGCACGACTTTTCGCGAACAAACAAAAAAATGTTTTCCCTGTGATTAACATGTCAGTCAATTCAGAGAACCTTGAATTTCTTTTCGCTTCACATTTCACTTCTCGTTGTGACCTTCGTATTTCTCCGCGTCACGGCTAATCATGAATCCAGGTTTTCGAAGCAACTTTTCCGTTTTTTGGGAAAGAGATGTAGATCCAATGATCATGAATGAAGCACAAGACCGGTATAGGCCGGGGCAGTTGTTTTGGAGCCACCATTAGGGACGGACCATTAGAAAAGTGATGGGGGGGGGGGGGGGGTAATAATAATAATAATAAATAATAATATTTATTATTATTATTATTATTATTATTAAAGCGGAAATCTGCAGCAATTTTCGATGAACACCTTTGTGCTGGAAAAGACAGTTTTTATTAGTTTGCGCCTTTTTAGCAAGAAAGAAAAGTTACTCTCTGAGCATCATTAGCTGCATTTACGTTCAGAACATAACAATAAAAACCAATAAAAACTTGCTATGTCGATATTGACAAACGAGAAAGTCCCCGTCCCTCGGGGAACCAAAGCGCTACTGATCGTAAATTCCCAAAAGAAACTTTTTTATGGCTTTTGGAAATTGGAAAAGACAGTTTTACTTTAATTTTGTTACTTTTAGTTACAGACAACAAGTTCGTTTTCAAAATCGCGGCCACAGTGTTCATGAACATTTAAGGGTCTCTAAGCATTTTGTGCGACGCGCCGTTTTCATGACAGAGAAGTCGAAATCAGAACAAAAACGTTTCTTTGTGTGTCTATTATTTCTCGCATTAGTCTTCGTAATATCTTCGGTTTAAATATTTTATGGTAATTTGTGTTATAATGTCTATTGCTTATTTTTGCTAAATGGTGAGGCAAACTCATTGTCGTCTTTGATGAAGACAACTCGCCATGTCATTCCGAATTTTCTTCGTGATGTGATAAATTGATAGCATAAACCGGCGTTTTCTCTAACCCATCAATGGCATTCGTTTTTATTTCAGTTCAAAATTAGTGACTCGTTCAATGAGATAGTCAGCACGTTTAAGTGAGAGTGCAGGACTAACCCTGCAGTCATGCACAGTTTAAACTCTTAAATTGGTTAATACTCCAACGTCATTGGTTGAACTTGTCGTCGGTCGTCAAGATTGAAGATTATAATTACACACGTTGTAATCTAATATCTCCCTTTAATGTAGATATGCTTGTTAGATTTCGATTAAACGTTGCCCGTGGTGAGAACGCATGTTTTATGAGTCAAATGAGTCAATGAGTCAATGAGACTCACAGTCAATATAGCAATAATTTGTTGATTAAGCCTAAGCCCTCGTTTCAGTGATTAGGCCTAAGCACTCTCTGAGATTTTAGCTTTCATTTTATGGTTTAATTAACTGCACTAACTCGTTGACTCATTGACTCATTGACTTAAATACTTAACACTCGCCCGTGGTACAGCTTCAGCGTTGTGAACAGTTAAGTTCATTTTGACGTGACATGCTCCTCTTCAGAAAGAACTCTTAAGTTTTCTTAAAATCAGTGTAATTTTGGTATCACCAATTCACTTTCTATTTCCTCGCACAGGTCTTATGATTGGGTTTTCATTTTATGGAATTGGAGGTTGTGGTCGATGACTGATGCCACGGAAAAAGGACCACCCTGGCTGGGGGAAACAACTGTCTTGAGTCCAGTGAGTCTTTAAAGTAAGGGTAAAAAATCCACGAGGACCTGTTTTATGTAAACTAAGAACAAATGTCACGGTGCACTTATAATTTCTTCTACTTGAATGACTGTGTTAATGGTACAAACAAGCAGTGTGAAATAGCGCTGGCCTGTATACCCACCATTTGAATCATTCCATGCGATTATTGCTCGGCAGTAGCAATGAGTTGTTTTTAATCGTTAACGTTCATCTTACGAAATCTTTATGGCAAAAGGAACATGATTTGTTTCCTTTAAAGCCATGCGTTATGACATTGCGTATTTTAACTCTGAAAAATACTCTTGATAGAAATAAACTGGTTAAGCAACCCAGGTAGAGCTTTGAATCTCGAAATTGTGTTTCACATTAAAAGGTAAGAACTTTATGGTACAAGTTAATTAAACCGCTTTAACCAATCGGGCATGACCAATAATGAAGCTTGCCTGTCTTCTTCTGCGACGTCGACGTTGGATGAAAGAGGTTGGAGGACCCTTTGCAGTTGCATACGTATTTCCGTTTGTTTGTAATATCACCATTTCAAAATGGATTCTTTGCATACTATCGCCAAGTTGTTAGCTGCCAGTTGTTTCATGGGTAGTATTGACCTTAAGGATTCATTCACTTTTTATGGCTTTTGGAAATTGGAAAAGACAGTTTTACTTTAATTTTGTTACTTTTAGTTACAGACAACAAGTTCGTTTTCAAAATCGCGGCCACAGTGTTCATGAACATTTAAGGGTCTCTAAGCATTCTGTGCGACGCGCCGTTTTCATGGCAGAGAAGTCGAAAACAGAACAAAAACGTTTCTTTGTGTGCCTATTATTTCTCGCATTAGTCTTCGTAATATCTTCGGTTTAAATATTTTATGGTAATTTGTATTATAATGTTTATTGCTTATTTTTACTAAATTGTGAGGCAAACTCATTCTCGTCTTTGATGAAGACAACTCGCGATGTCATTCCGAATTTTCTTCGTGATGTGATAAATTGATAGCATAAACCGGCGTTTTCTCTAACCCATCAATGGCATTCGTTTTTATTTCAGTTCAAAATTATTGACTCGTTCAATGAGATAGTCAGCACGTTTAAGTAAGAGTATGCACAGCTTAAACCCTTAAATTGGTTAATTCTTCAACGTCATTGGCTTAACTTGTCGTCGGTCGTCAAGGTTGGAGATTATAATTACGCACGTTGTGATCTAATATCTCCCTTTAATGAAGATATGCTTGTTAGATTTCGATTAAACTTTGCCCGTGGTATAGCATCAGCGTTGTGAACAGTTAAGTTCATTTTGACGAGACATGCTCCTCTTCAGAAAGAACTCTTAAGTTTTCTTAAAATCAGTGTAATTTTGGTATCACCATTCTCGGAATTCACTTTCTATTCCCTCGCGCAGGTCTAATTGGGTTTTCATTTTATGGAATTGGAGGTTATGGTCGATGACTGATGCCACGGAAAAGGACCACCCTGGCTGAGGGAAACAACTGTCTTGAGTCCAGTGAGTCTTTAAAGTAAGGGTAAAAAATCCACGAGGACCTGTTTTATGTAAACTAAGAACAAATGTCACGGTGCACTTATAATTTCTTCTACTTGAATGACTGTGTTAATGGTACAAACAAGCAGTGTGAAATAGCGCTGGCCTGTATACCCACCATTTGAATCATTCCATGCGATTATTGCTCGGCAGTAGCAATGAGTTGTTTTTAATCGTTAACGTTCATCTTACGAAATCTTTATGGCAAAAGGAACATGATTTGTTTCCTTTAAAGCCATGCGTTATGACATTGCGTATTTTAACTCTGAAAAATACTCTTGATAGAAATAAACTGGTTAAGCAACCCAGGTAGAGCTTTGAATCTCGAAATTGTGTTTCACATTAAAAGGTAAGAACTTTATGGTACAAGTTAATTAAACCGCTTTAACCAATCGGGCATGACCAATAATGAAGCTTGCCTGTCTTCTTCTGCGACGTCGACGTTGGATGAAAGAGGTTGGAGGACCCTTTGCAGTTGCATACGTATTTCCGTTTGTTTGTAATATCACCATTTCAAAATGGATTCTTTGCATACTATCGCCAAGTTGTTAGCTGCCAGTTGTTTCATGGGTAGTATTGACCTTAAGGATTCATTCACTTTTTATGGCTTTTGGAAATTGGAAAAGACAGTTTTACTTTAATTTTGTTACTTTTAGTTACAGACAACAAGTTCGTTTTCAAAATCGCGGCCACAGTGTTCATGAACATTTAAGGGTCTCTAAGCATTCTGTGCGACGCGCCGTTTTCATGACAGAGAAGTCGAAATCAGAACAAAAACGTTTCTTTGTGTGTCTATTATTTCTCGCATTAGTCTTCGTAATATCTTCGGTTTAAATATTTTATGGTAATTTGTGTTATAATGTCTATTGCTTATTTTTGCTAAATGGTGAGGCAAACTCATTGTCGTCTTTGATGAAGACAACTCGCCATGTCATTCCGAATTTTCTTCGTGATGTGATAAATTGATAGCATAAACCGGCGTTTTCTCTAACCCATCAATGGCATTCGTTTTTATTTCAGTTCAAAATTAGTGACTCGTTCAATGAGATAGTCAGCACGTTTAAGTGAGAGTGCAGGACTAACCCTGCAGTCATGCACAGTTTAAACTCTTAAATTGGTTAATACTCCAACGTCATTGGTTGAACTTGTCGTCGGTCGTCAAGATTGAAGATTATAATTACACACGTTGTAATCTAATATCTCCCTTTAATGTAGATATGCTTGTTAGATTTCGATTAAACGTTGCCCGTGGTGAGAACGCATGTTTTATGAGTCAAATGAGTCAATGAGTCAATGAGACTCACAGTCAATATAGCAATAATTTGTTGATTAAGCCTAAGCCCTCGTTTCAGTGATTAGGCCTAAGCACTCTCTGAGATTTTAGCTTTCATTTTATGGTTTAATTAACTGCACTAACTCGTTGACTCATTGACTCATTGACTTAAATACTTAACACTCGCCCGTGGTACAGCTTCAGCGTTGTGAACAGTTAAGTTCATTTTGACGTGACATGCTCCTCTTCAGAAAGAACTCTTAAGTTTTCTTAAAATCAGTGTAATTTTGGTATCACCAATTCACTTTCTATTTCCTCGCACAGGTCTTATGATTGGGTTTTCATTTTATGGAATTGGAGGTTGTGGTCGATGACTGATGCCACGGAAAAAGGACCACCCTGGCTGGGGGAAACAACTGTCTTGAGTCCAGTGAGTCTTTAAAGTAAGGGTAGAAAATCCACGTGGACCCGTTTTAAGTAAACTAAGAACAAATGTCACGGTGCACTTATAATTTCTTCTACTTGAATGTGTTAATGGTACGAACAAGCAGTGTGAAATAGCGCTGGCGATAAGCGATACCTGTATACCCACCATTTGAATCACTCTATGCGATTATTGCTCGGCAGTAGCAATGAGTTGTTTTTAATCGTTAACGTTCATCTTACGAAATCTTTATGGCAATAGGAACATGATTTTTTTCCTTTAAAGCCATGCGTTATGACATTGCGTATTTTAACTCTGAAAAATACTCTTGATAGAAATAAACTAGTTAAGCAACACAGGTAGAGCTTGGAATCCCGATATTGTGTTTCATATTAAAGGGTAAGAACTTTATGGTACAAGTTAGTTAATTAAACCGCTTTAACCAATCGGGCATGACCAATAATGAAGCTTGCATGTCTTCTTCGGCGACGTCGACGTTGGATGAAAGAGGTTGGAGGCCCCTTTGCAGTTGCATATGTATTTCTGTTTGTTTGAGGAAATCATTGACACAAGGTTATACTCTTGAGCGAAGTTTGTGGAACAGGTTACACCAATTATTCTTGATCCCTGCAAAAAGGATACAAAGATGAACATGAGAGACGACATCAGACATACCATATGGTAGCAAGAAGCAGCGACTTTTTGTTTCTCGAATTTCTAAATCTTCCCGGAAGTAAATTATGGTTCTACGTCTTTTGTTTTGATTATCAAACATTACGATTCGGGCGATTATGGTCAATTTCTTTTGTCTGAATGGGTAAACTCGTCTTGACATACTTACTATTGACTCAGTTACGCCAACGTCTGCAACTGTATCGTGTCCAGTCGTAGTAAATCCGATTTCAACATCGTATTTGCATTGACTAAGGTCTCCTTTACCGTTCAATCCCTGTGCAACACTCGGACCTGCCATCTTGCTGACGTTGGTGATCTAAAAAGTTGAAAATGAAGAGCAATCCTTGGATCGGACTTACTAAGAGTAACCTTAATTATGAAGGTGCTCACTCTTTTTGGCGTGGTAGTTTCTCTTCGCTGCTAACTTAAAGGTGAAAAAGTACGGTTAAAGCGGGAAATACATGTTTTCTTATCACTTATAATATGTAAAGTTCAAAAGATCACAGATTGTGCCTCAAAGTCTTTCCAGGTAGGCTAAACAAGAGTTGTTCAGAAATCATGCTTTGGCAGAAGATATTTGAAGTTCATTTGGTCATGGATATCCGTAGCTTTGGGGTAACTTGTTTTGAGGATGTTTCTTAACCAACCTTAAAAGGGAGATGTAGATAGAGAAGTTTGATTAAGAAAAGTTTGGGCTTTTCGATGAGTAGTTAACTGCTTGCCTGATGTCGTTTCACGTTAAGTTTGAAGCTAAATTTCACGGTTTGGAAAGGATATTATGTGGGTATGGTTAATTCATGACTTCGGCTGCTCGACAATAGGATAGAATAGACTGGAATGGAATGCAATGGAATGGAGTGAAGTGGTTAAATAAAATGAAATAAAATGAAATGAAATGAAATGGACTAGTTTTCTGAGCACTAGCAGAATCTGCTTACTTTATTCTCAAGTTCCAGCTGGGTGGCGTTGACTGCACTCCACATTGATAACGACGAAGCTGTGATCTGTTCTTGCAGTCTTTCACCAGTAGAGTTCAATGAGAACCATATTCGAGTCAACTCATTCTTCACTTCTCGGAGGGTTTTGTTAAATGACATCTGAAGGGGTTTTACGTCACCGTAATCTTTTATCTGTTGTTTTTCAAATTGGAAAAAAAAAGGTTTTGCTGTAATCAAGACTCTTCTGATTGCAAATTTGATATCATGGATCAAACTGTTGCAGATTCCGAAACACGAATGAAACATAGTGAGTCATGTAGCTAAACCTGACGGAATCACCTCCTTCTCGCGTTCATGTTTCAAGTTCGTAAATGTTAGACTGCAGGAGTAACGAGGCAACCATGCAGCAACATATTCCAATCTAAAGTTAACATACTGGCCTCGGTGGCTTTCGTCTACTATAATGCATTAAAGAGTTACGCAGTGAGGTCTCTCTTTGTCTCAAAATGGCTTATTCTTAGCTTAATTGTAACGTTGCACTCTCCATTCTATTACGCACGTTAGTATAGTCTCGTTTAGTAGTAGAAGAAGAAGAAGAAGAAGTAGTAGTAGTAGTAGTAGTAGTAGTAGTCGTACTAGTAGTAGCAGTAGTAGTAGTAGTAGTAGTAGCAGCAGCAGCAGCAGCAGCAGCAGCAGTAGTAGTAGTAGTAGTAGTAGTAGTAGTAGTAGTAGTAGTAGTAGTAGTAGTAGTAGTAGTAGTAGTCGTACTAGTAGTAGTAGTAGCTGTCGACTTTAATTCATGCAATCTTAATTTATGCGACATGGAATCGAGGTTATTGGGTCTGAAGAGTCCGATACTACAACTCACATCTAAAACAATATCATGCAGTTTCAAATCCTTGGGCTATAATAGTTTATCATTATGCTGTCGTAATCATTATGTATTTGTCTTTAATTGTTGTCTAGAAAAGACACCAACGGCCTTCAAGAACTAAATCTCTTACCTTTAGATAGATTGTTTGGTTTATTCTTTGTTCTTCTGAGTGGACTTTGTCTCTAAGGTCATTCAAACTGCTTTTTATCTGACAAAAACGGAGCAAACACCAAATTGACCGTTAAATAAATGTCGCAGTTTAGTTCGACATTAAAAAGGCACACACGAGAGGCAAACAACGTATGCGCCTCTCTGTAGTAAGAGTCTGTTGATTGGTTGACAGTGTTTGATTGAACCTCCCTCGTGTAAATTCCATTTTTTCAGTTTATTCTCGTTAACAGACGGCTTCTAGAGACACAGGTGTTACTTTCTATAGAAACTTTGTTCTCCCTGTGGTGCTGCGTCGGCGGGGAACCAGTGAAACACGAAAATTTGCTTTTGTCAAACGAGTTGTTTTTAAATTAACCACCGCCAGAAAAAATCGTGAGCCGGCTGACGTTTCAAGCGTTAACCCTTCGCCGTCAGACCGAAATGAGGAATTGAAGAAAATGAATTGAGGAGACCAAAAATCAACTCAAATCTAAGTTTCTGTAGGGACGCCCAACTCCAACTCTGTTTTTTTTTTTTTTACGAAAGGAGAAACTGAATAAAGAGAACTTGTTGCTGACCAGTAGAAAAGCGACATCTATTGTCGGGGCCGAGTCCGCCGGAGAATCGCAAAGCGTGTGCTGTCACCACTACACTAACCCTTCATTGGCCAATTGATGGTTTGCATCTGACGTCACGGATGCCTTGTTGGTGTATAGAAAAATGCATTAAAATGTCTTTTTGGAATGTGACTCTATTATTATGAAAAACGTGTGGGGCTATTTTCTATTGTTTTGTACTGACCAACATGGGCGTTTCCGCATCACGTAGATGGGGACAGCTATTCTTAGAGTTATTTTCATAGAGTTATGTCGTAGAGTTAGAGTTAAGTTTCCAAAATCCTGAATTCAAGATTTTGGAATCACAAGATTTTGGACTTCCAAAATCTTGAATTCAGGATTTTGGCAGTCCACAATCTTGAATTCAAGATTATGGCAGTCCAAAATCTTGAATTCAGGATTTTGGCAGTCCAAAATCTTGAATTCAAGATTATGGCAGTCCAAAATCTTGAATTCAGGATTTTGGCAGTCGTTAACTCTAACTCTAAGTCATAACTCTACTGAAATAACTCTATCGAAAGTTAACCTCCACGTAGATGCAAACCAAGAATTACTAGACCTCTTGTGTTAGGTTGTATAGACTTGAGACGTAAATAAAGTGACGATTTAGTAGTACTACACAATTCTGAATACCTTGTGAATTTTGTCTGTAGATGCATTTCCGGTGGCCCATAACGATCTTGTTTCTTCCCGCAGTTTTTGGTCAGTCTTCTTAACTTGGACCTCAATATCGGAAATCATGGCGATTAATCGTTTTTCGGACGAATTCAACATCATTTTGAAGTCTTCTTGGTATCTTGAGAAGTTTGCCTATCATAAATTAATATAGAGGCGTGAATAGTTAACATCAATTAACAATAAAATAAACATTGATATTTGTAAGATATTTGTCACTTCAGCCACCTTAATAGTGTAGTTAATACCAGTTAGCATTAATAACAGGTTTACATCATATTAATTGCGTCGACGAAGGAGACGCTTTCTTATGGAGCGGTTGGGTATTCTGTGTGTTCGTGGAAGGCTTGTTCATGTTCCAAGCGCGAGAAATCGAGAAGAGGTTGTCGGTTGGTTCCAAATAGCATCCAGCATGCCGCACGTTTGTTTTGAGCCATGCCAAACGTCACAATAGTATATTTTCGTCATATGGTCTCATGGTTTTGGATCCGACTACGAAAAACTACAAGGTAATATCGATCTTATCTTTCCTAAATATTTCGTAGATCAAAGCCTGATCAGGAGTATATTGACTATTCCTGGAGCTTTTGCGACGCCTACGATTCCTGGAGCTTTGGCGACGTCTGATGTCCAAGGGCGTATTCTATCAAATTGTTGCTGGCACAAATCTTGAAAATGAAACTACTCAATAAAATGAAATGAGTCGTACTTGACATAAATCAAGTGAAATGAGCCATTGTACTCAATCAAAAATAACGATTCCTCGAAATCAGTCACATGAAATGAGTCGATTGAATGAAACAAGAAATTTAGAGAGAGAAATCAACTCCCCATAACTCAGCGAGCAATCAAATCCCCATAACTAGTACTCAGTCTTGGAGTAAAATGATTAAGATGCTTTATGGAAACCGATACAGGTGGCTAAGGCCTCAAGGCGACGCACCATCGCGCAGAATGGCCGGACATCATCAATTATTCATAAGGCTCTCGCATGCGCAATTCAAACACTGGTAATAGCTTAACTAGCTTTCAACACAAAGAAAATGCGCCATTTTGCCAAAATGGCTCGAGAGATTCGCCTTTTTCTGTAATCTACATTACTGCTAGTAACATGGTATCTATAAGAAATAGCTTGAGTCACCTCAATGGTGTCGTTAAGTGTCTTCCATTCCGGCAGTGGATTCCTGACTTGGCCCAGCTCTTTCAATTGTTGTCGAGTGTTGTCTAATTCTTCTTTTATCTTCGAAAACTTTGATTCCAATTCTTGGAATCGCGATGAAAAGTCAACCTGTTTTTCAGGTGATGCCGCATCTGAACGAAAAAAAAAGTGAGATACTGTGAGTTTATCTAAGACGAATTGACGAGATCAGAGAAGTGATCGCAAAGCCTTGGGTTTTTTTTTCTGATAGAGGCTGTTCTGAAATTATCCGCTAGGTTTCAGGCTTTTCCCAGTTCCCCTTCCCTTTCTTCGAAGGCCTGATATTTCAAACTGGTTTAAATTTAATTAATTACACTAGTTTTACCGCAAAGTACAACTGCCTCTCCAATTGATCAGCGGAAAAGACCGGGCTCGCGGTTTTAAATATCCTCT
>NC_090880.1:40198526-40201026 GCF_036669935.1 Montipora foliosa | reverse complement strand
GGGGGTCATGCAGTTTAGTGACGTTGGGAAAGATGCTGATATTTTATTGCGCTCATGAAATTAAATACCAGCTGTTCATGAATACCGTATCTTTTGAGGCCCTCTTCATATGACTTCGGTTACCGGGGTAAAATTGGCTTCTGTTCCTATAATAACTTTCAGTGCGGTGACCGAGATGAAAAGTAGCGACGCAATCATTCAGGCGTCAACCTGAGAAACCACGAAATCCTTTTAAAAATTGAAAATAAATTAAACCGAAATTGACTATAGAATAAAAGGGAGGTACGAATAATATTTATAACATCAAATTCAGTACTGCGCGATGGTGCACGTTGATGACGTCGCAAACAAATGCCTTGCAAACTGAAGAAAATTTCCTCGAGAATGACTTCAGCAGATTAAATAATATTTCCAACAAGATAGTTTGTTGTATGAAGTGCAAGCCCCTCTTGTGCTCTTCATTGCCTTGTTTATTTTCTTTCGGAAGAGCATTTCGCCACTCTTCAAGGATCTCTTAAACGGCGAACGAAAAACTAACAGGTGAGTGAATGCATGTAACGGGATGTTATTTTCTGAAGAAGTTTAGAGTGAGAAGTTTGGAGAGCACTCACGAACCTATAGTTGCTCGAGGTGCACACATCTTTCGTCAGTACTCTCCAAACTTTCCGGCGTGTACTTCAAATCTCGATGAACGCACGCTGACGCATGAACCAATTCTCAAATCGTGTTCTTTTCACCCCGGAAACCGAGCTGAAGTGTTTATTTGGAAAATTTCTACCTCGCCGGGTAACCGAGATATCGGCTCTCGGAAACCGAGAAACCGCAGGCGTGAGTGCTATCCCGGCCTCTAACGTGAAAATATTTTCGAGATCTTATGAAAAAGTTGTTGGTGAGGCTCAACGATACAGAACTAGCACTGGGGTCATCTTACCAGGGGCCTTAAGCCTCTTGTCTTGTCCAATTTTTGGATATCTTGCAACCAGTTAAAAGCTACTTTGCATCGTTCATTTCATCTCAATGGCAAATCCAAGCAAACAATTGATTTTTTTTGGAAATTCTGTTTTCCACTTTGCTCAAAATATCTGTTCACTAATTGTGAGACGATTTATAAAATTGAACCACGAACGCTTATTGCTCTGCAGTTAATCTTTCTTCTGCGTGCCCCCAAAAAATTTGCAAAAACGCAGAACAGTTACTTCCAATTACAACACTTGTGACTGTGCTATGCAATGTCGAAGAAACTGAACAATTGTAAACCTTGTGACGTGCAAAGAATATGTCAGTCATGCAACAGATTGCCGTTTCGTTAAGTAGTGGGGATTTGTAAATTTCATGCACATGATACTTCTTGGCTTAAAATGGGTAACCAGTTGCCGCAATAGTAACTCGAATTCTAGCAAAAGTTTTGAGGTAGAAATTAATGGGAAACTTTTCAAAGAATTTGCCGCTAGTATGGTGTTAGCATATTGTCCGTTCTTTTAAAAGTAGCCTGATTTTACTTCGAAATGTAGATCATATTCATGTACGTGGCCCGACTTGATGACATAACTAATAAGTGGTGGAGTCCACTAAAGTAGTGAGACATACCTTGTTGTTTGCCTAAGTGTTCTCAGCTTTTAAAACTGCTATCTTCTAATAAAAGTTAGTTTCTCTAGCAATGAAGACAAGCATAATTACCGTTGGCTATTTTGGTTGGGTTGGAACAACCAATCGCGAATGTGGAACATGATTTAAAAAGGGCGATTTTTTATGATTTGACAGTAGGTCTTGACCCCATGAAATGGGTCACGTTTCGTGATATCCATGCCTCACTTTCTGCGAAATCAACAATGTTACACTGCGCAATGCTTATAAACTTCGTTGCAACCGTCGCGGAAAGTAGCACTCAATTCTACGTTCCGTAACGGTTGCTGCAACTGGTCTCACAACGTTTTTTGCCGTTGGCAAGGTATGTTACATCGAGCGATGATTCGTGCAACTTCTCGTGCAACCTTTCTCGCACCCTGCCACTCGACTCTTTCTGCAGCTTGAAAGTGATTGTTTTTAATTTGACCGACCGACCCAAAAGTAGGAAACGCATCCGATACTTGAAATATTGTTGTGGCGCATACGTTCTGCGCATCTTAAGATACTCGGGTTTCGTATGGGTGGTGCTTGATGATACAGGGATATTTTTGCGCGGTTTAAAACTATCCGGCGAAAGCAGAACTTAGCAAGTGCTCTTGGTATCCAAAAAGAAAATTTGGGTTAATCATGCTTTTTTCCACAGTAATTATAAGCTTCTATTTGGAAAAGAACGCCAAACAAAGCTTTTTAAAAATATTGCTGATTAGTTATCTTCACACAGTTAGAAATGTGCGTGGTTACCCCCAATTTTCTTTAGGAATTTCAATAACACTTGCTAAGATCTACTTTTCTGCAAAATTCATAACTAAACCGCGCAAAAATACCTTTCAATTAGGTATTCACGAATTCGAATATTCAGGTATTCTATTCAAGT